>NC_034410.1:124010830-124317324 GCF_002078875.1 Numida meleagris
TCTTTCTTTCTTTCTTTCTTTCTTTCTTTCTTTCTTTCTTTCTTTCTTTCTTTCTTTCTTTCTTTCTTTCTTTCTTTTTCTTTCTTTCTTTCCTTCTTTCTTTCTTTTCTTTCTTTTCTTTCTTCCTTTCTTTCTTTCTTCCTTTCTTTCTTCCTTCCTCCCTTCCTCCCTTCCTCCCTTCCTCCCTTCCTTCCTTTCTCTCTTTCCTTCTTTTTCTCTTTCCTTCTTTTTCTCTTTCCTTCTTTTTTTTTCTTTTTAAAATGACTTTCTAAAATAAGGGCACAGGGTAAGGATGGTAAGAAGTGCATAGAAAAGACATATTTCTGGTGAGGCTTTTGAGTCATCCATAAATTGATCACATGTGGCCTAATCTAGGCACTTACACAAGGAAGGAAGGAGAAGGAACAGTGCAAAGTGGACGAGGAAAGGAAATGGGTGGTTGCATTCTATTTTCAGCCAAGGGGACACATTCATGTACTGCAAAGTAAAGATTCTCTCTGATAATCTTTTTCCACACAATCTGACAATTAAAATTACTATAATTTGCATGAGGAAAGCTGATATGTAGGACTTCTAGATATAATAAAAATTCTACCCAGAAATCTTAATTTTTAGTCAAAATTTATATCTTTTCATATTTTACCTCCACACTGGCAGATTTTTTGGACTCTGGGATTGTGAATCTGAACATTTACATCTGGGCCTGGCTGCCTGGTGTCCTCTTATGACTAAGCTGGAGCCCTCAGGCACATTTCACAGATCTCTGAATTGTCTTTTCCGCTGTGAAATGCAACCGTGGTTTTTCCTTCATCCCAGCTGAAAAGAATCATAGAATCATTTAGGTTAGAAAAGAATTCTAAGATCATCTAGTCCAGCCATCCACCTACCACCACTATTGCCCACAGAACCATGTCCCTAAGTACTACATCTACCCTTTCCTTAAACACCTCCCAGGACAGTGACCTCACCACTCCCCTGGGCAGCCTGATCCAATGCATCACCACTCTTTCCGAGAAGAAATTCTTTCTAATATCTAACATGAACCTCATCAAAAAAGCTGCATTGAAGTGGAAATCTACTACAGTTAATGCCAAGAAATGGAAGATTTGCAGGAGAGCAGACCCATGGCATTCTCCCTCTGCAGCAGGACACACCACCCCAGACCTGCTTGCAGAGTGAACATTGGTCCATTCTTCGAGATGAGGGAATTGAATCCCTTAATAACTTTGCCAGGACTAGGGAGCAGTGTCAGTTTTTCCCCGTTAGCGTTCCTTGAGAATAGCAGAAACAGACAAAATTTCCTGTAAAAATATATGTACATAGTAAAAATTATGACAAAAAAGTCTTTCCAAGACAAACAACCCACAGCTCCATTGCCTTTGAGAGTTCAGGTATGTATTGTCATATATAGGTAAATCTGCTTTGCAGCTCTGAATGAGTCATAAATTAATGACTTTAACTGTTCGTGCTTTAATAAAATTGCAAATTTCCATGGAAGGGTTTCAGCTGATTTCTTTCCTTTCTCTGTTTCTTCTAAAGCACAGAAATCAAAAGCTCTGACACTGTCTCACCCAAAATGTTCTCTTTCTTCAAATTAATATTTAGACAACATATTTATTTTTTAAAAGTTGGTTTTTTTTTTTTTTTTTTTTTTTTTTTTTTTGAGACTGAACTTGAACTCCACTTACTGGCAGATCTACATTTACAAGGCTGTCAGCTAAAAATAACACATGAAGAAAGAAGTCATGAGGAACATGTCAGGGCACGACACAAACACTAAGAAATAAAATTCCTTGCCATATTCTGCTCTCATACAGAAAAGTTAAAGTTCACGGTTACTGAGGAAAAAGTCTATATGCAGTCCAGTGCAGTACACTACTACTTCAATAAAATGAAATGTAGCCTCTCCCAAAATGTTCTTGAAAGCAGCATGCAAGTATGACAACGTAAGCAGTGCTGAGAAGCTGATCAGCTGGGCACTTTTTGGTGTACCCTGAGTGTGTCCCTGGCCATGGCAAGCAAGTCCTGTATTTATCTGCTGTCAGATTTGAAGACATTGCTAAAGCCATGGAAAAACACAGCCATAAATGAAACCACCCCAGCAAGCATCAGAATGAGCCCAGATTTACTGAATGTTCAGAGTGAGACTGAGGAAAGGTTTAGAAATCAGTTGATACGACCAACATTCTCCCAAATCTCCATAACATGGATATAATAATTACCCCTACGCTGTAGCATAATCCACTGCATGTAAAACACTTTGCAGTATTTGCATGAAACTCGGTGTGTAAGATATTATAACACAAATAAGCCACAATATAAAGTTTACATGATGAGAGAGTTTCAAGATAGGTATAACAATTTTGGCTTAGCTTTTGGTGGTGAGAAAGGAAGATTTGGAAGTATTAGTTTTGTGGAATCTCTCAGCATATTTTCCTAAATAGGAAATAAAATTTCATCTTGAAAATACAGATAGATTATTTACAGTATTAAGCATAATCGTGACAAAGTTACCATTAATCATTTTAGGAAAGTGATTCCTGTTATTTTTCTAATCACAATTCAAAATAGATCATTTATTTTAGAATTATTTTTGACATTGAGCATAAAAGTTCTGTTTTTTACCCAGTTCTGTTTCAAGATAAGTAGGTTAACTTTTCAGTCGTATCCTCAGAAAGAGCCCTGTGCTCTACTGTATAGCTAGCTGATGTATACATAAATAAGAACACTGAATGAAATTTGCGAATGGCGTGAATTGTGTGCACATGAACAGCAGCTTTTTTCACTGCTGCTTGTCCAGCACAAATCACAGATATGCAAAGCATAAACATGATTCTGCCTCTGGGCTACTGGGTGGCTACCACACAATTTGTCTCAAATTAAATGTCTTCAAAGATGTGAAATGAGCATGTCATCCACCTGCCATCTCTTCCTTTATTATGCCCAATGCTATCACAGTTCTTCCTAATCCTCCTCTGTGGGTGGATGGTTTACCCCCACCTCTCATCCATCTCTGCCTGCAGCAGTACCCTGAGAGTTTTCTTTCTACAAAACTGCTTTTATTTGACATCATCATCGTGTCTATCACAAGAACCAAGAGCGAGTCCTTTTTGCTGCTCTGTCAAGATCTTGAAACTCACCTCCTTGTACTAGGAACATTTTTGACCTGAGCTAATGCGATTCTTG
This sequence comes from Numida meleagris, assembly GCF_002078875.1. Classification (NCBI taxonomy): domain Eukaryota; kingdom Metazoa; phylum Chordata; class Aves; order Galliformes; family Numididae; genus Numida; species Numida meleagris. The sequence continues at coordinate 124,014,017 of NC_034410.1, forward strand.
ACCTGTCTAAGAACGGCGAGAATCAGAATCACTGTCTCTTGGGAGAGGCAGGTTTAGCAAAATAATCTCAAACTCATTGAATCACCATGGCAGCAGAAAGAGATATAGATTTCCTCTGAGTGAAAAGGATTCTCAACTGGGAGGAAAGGACAGTGAGAAACCTCTCTTCTCTCCCCTCCTCCATCAATACTTCAGAAAACAGTCCTCAAAAAACAAAGGGGACTACAAACTGTATTGTTTCAGATAGGTAAGTATGAGTCTTGGAAAAAAGGACTTTGGGTTGGAGGATGCCCAGCAGAGGTTAGTCAGAATCTGTGTGCACGTGTGGGATGTGGAGGATTTCCCACCCTGCTATTTACAACCTGCAGTACCTATCACTACTTTTAGCTCAGGTACATGGGGTAACAGTGTAAAGTAAATTTCTCAGTGAGTTTGGCTCACTAATTGCTCAGGGCAGGGTTGTGGTAAAACACATTTGAATCAGACCAGCTATGGAGGAAATAAGTTCCACTGCAAAGCAAATAATGAAAGAGTTTGCGTTGTTATGAGCTCTCCTAACACACAACAAATTATTAATTGATAGAAAAGCTGCTCTCTGGTAAAGTTTGAATGCAGACCTGCTGTTCTCTTTGTAGACAATTACAGAAAAACATAAATTTTCAGAAGAGGGGAAAGAAAAATGATAAGAAATTGATCTGGTGATGCGGTTGATACAATAGAAGGAGGGGATACCATCCAGAGGGACATAGGCTCGAAACGTGGGCCCACAAGAACCTAATGAGGTTTGACAAGGCGAAGTGGAAGGTGTTGCACTTGGATCAAGACAATCCCAGATATGTGTACAGACTGGGAGAACTCCTAGAGAGTTAGGTTAGATGTTAGGAAGAAATTCTTTACTCAGAGGGCAGTGAGGCACTGGCACAGGCTGCCCAGGGAGGCTGTGGGTGCCCCATCCATAGAAGCATTCATGGCCAGGTTAGATGGGGTCCTAGGCAGCCTGGGCTGTTGGGTGGCAGCCCTGCCCATAGAAGGGACTTGAACTGGATAATTTTTAAGGTCCTCTCCAACATATGCCATTCTATGATTCTATGATCTAGGATAGTGGCACATCCCTGCGCACCTGTCCTGTCCAGTGATGCCTATGCAACCAACATCTCACCTACTCATGCACAACCTGTTGAACCAGCATCAGCATTTATTCCAGATCAGTGTGGGATACCACAGTGATGTCAATATAGGAGTAGAAACTTCTTACTCTGGAACTGATACACCGGAAGAGGGAGGGGAAGCACCCGAGGAACCCAGTTCTGTTCCATTCTTTGCAAAGAGACACCAACAACACTTGAAATCACGCAGCTCTTCTGAAGCACCAAGGAGTGCTGCTGCTTGTCATGATCACAGTTAGTGTTGGTGAGCAGAATGCAGGCAGAAGGAGGGCACAACTCGCGGGGAAGAACACATTGCATTTTTTGTGTGGTGTGCATGTTCATTTTAATTGCTGAAGAACAATGCTGCTCCAACACCACCCACGGCATGGGCCTGTGACTTAGTGGCACAGTCTGTCCCTGTGCATGCAATATGGCTTGCTTGTTTTTTTATTATTATTTTTTAACATGACTTTACATTGAGCAATTTAACAGTTTCCTTTCCTGTTTCTGAGTGGCACTTGTGCATCATTTTCACAGGAGTTTTTGTAATTTGAAGCCTACATTTCTCTGACCCCCTCACCCTTGCCAGTTGTAGAAACTGATATTTTTTGCTGAGCTACCTGGGGCAAGCAGCTGCCTGCTGCATCTGCCTCTGCAGCCAGTGCATGCTAGTGTAGAACTAAAAAGCACTCTCTGTGCATCGGGAACACATTTAAGGCAAATCCATATTATTTTGAAACAATCACAATGAAAACTACTGTCACGTTTTCCTCGGTGCTGGCATGCAGCTGAACTTTACATGGGGTTCCCCCTGTTGGAACGAATTTCTACTGATCTTGCTTTATTTAAACTGCTTTGGTGCAAGATCTGATGGAATGTGTGGAGCAGAAGGAAACTTTAGATTGAATGCCAGATGCCTGCTTCATTCTTCTAACCTACAGTGTTATTAAAATATTACCAACTAACTGGTTCTCAAGATCTTTCCACCGCAACAACTTAAAAATAATTTGGATATCAGTTTTTTTGCTTACTGTTGTGTTGTGATTGTTGTCTCTGTTGTCACAAGTATGAATATCAGGTAATGGGTACCATTCATTTTTGTAGTTAGTAGTTTTCCTGGGGTGCTAGTGACAGGAGAAATGTATGCATTAAAACAAGCGTGATGGAAAGCAGCTCTCTTTATAATTTCAGCCCAGCTGCTGTATTGATGGATACAATCTTTACCACATGCTCCAGGTGGCTTCTAATGCCTGACTCCCTGCAGAAACCTCTATTTGCACATCTTAAACCACTTATTGGATTTGAACAGGATTTTTCAGCCTGAGTGCAGTAACAGTGTTCACTTATGTAATATTTGTAAATCCTGGCTTTACATTTCACTCACCAGACTATCTTCAGAGGTATTCAACAGGGCTTTTATGTGGTCTGTTTCTTGCTTTTTAGTGAGATCCCATCAACTTGCACAGCTACAAAGCACATTACTAAATTTATTTTCCATCATTGTCAGGGGTTTACAATGAAGTGTAACTCAATTAATCAGCCCTTGCTGAATAGTGCTTTTCTTTGTCGCTAGATTTCATATAAAATTCATCTGAAAGCTTTGTATTCAAAGTTCACAAAGGTTAACCTTTTTTCAGGGCTTGCATCTCCAAAGGCTCTAATCAACTTGTCTACTGTTGTTTAAAACTTCACTTTCTACTGTACCAGTTGCTTTGAATTATTGTGCTTGAGACCTTTATTTGGTGTCTGAGTGACTGAACTGGCACACTGAAGGCTGCACAATAAAGCTCTTTTATAATTACGGATGGGTAGAATTGTTACTAAACGATATATATTCCATCTTGTCTTATGCATTACAACTGTCCACCACCCAGACATTTACTGTATGCTTTGTAGCTGTGCAATAAAACTTCAAGTGTTTCCCTTCTCCCAGTAATTCTGTGTGCAGCCCAGATCTCGTATAGTGTTTAAGGGACTTAATAATAAGTTAGTGTACTAATTAGTGGAGACAACAGCAGACACCCATGATTTATAGCAAATGCCCAACAGATGATTACACTGCTGAACCACAAGTAAATCTTTTCAGCAGTGAGCCTTTACAATTAATTGCACATCAGCATACTTATTTTGTTCCTTTATATAAAAAACAAAAAAAGAAAAAAAAGATGAAAATGTTGCCTTTGAAAGGTGGAACTTATGGTGGTTGCAGGTGTTTCTGCTGATAGAAGGTGTTGGTATGCAGAAACAGAACCATTTTCAGATAGGATAAACTTCTCTCCTCCTTTGTTTAGTATGAAATATTATTCTCCATCTGAGTCATGTTTGCATTCCTTTCCAACACAGCTGGTTGGATTTGTGACCTGAATACAGTGACAGACATACGAACAATCCATTACATGAACTAATGTATTTGGGATTCTTGAAGGTGGTAGTGCAAGGGGACAGAAATCTGACTACTTAATTTCTTTGAATTTCTAGGTAAATTGCACATCCTTTTTTTTTTTTTCTCACTAAAATCTCTTAAAGATATTAAGTGCATAAATTTAATATGAATGCAAGGCAGCTGGACTGACACAATAGATCTAAGGAAATATTACTGCTCAGATTATTGACCCCAAAGGTTCTAAGAAAAATTAGTATGATCGATTGCAACAGTTCATCCTGAGCCTTTACAACCTGATGGGTCCACAGTCCACTTTGCACAATCTCCCAAGCAAGGAATGTTCTCCAAATTAACATGTTTTCTAAAATATCAGCTATGCTACAAACCACCCTCCAGCACATCTTTTGGGTCTATGCAGTAAATATTAGGTAAAACAGAATATAGATAGAACATAGAAGTCAGCAAATAGTAGGCTTCAAAAAGCATGGTCAAGACACTGAATACAACGATATGGAAGAAAACAAAAGTATTTCCTTCAGGTATTGGCCAAACCTAAAGTAAAAGACACAGATTGCAGATTGTAATTCACATCAAAAGATTATTTGGGGCTTACTATTATTATTACCTTTATTGCACATCGTATTTCTTTTCTTAATTATTGCAATTCAGAAAACAAGAACTAACAAGAGGAGGATTCGCACCACTGACTTCTTCAGTCTCACTGATGTAAAGATATCCATGCCTTTATCTTAAATGCAAAATTGGTGCTCTGATGCATCTTTTCATTTTCCATCCAGAACTCCTTAAAGAGTAAAGATGATTATTGTACTTCAAACGATAAAAGAAAATATAAAGTACAAATACTCTTTGCCTTTCTTCTGTTTTTCCTCATGTTCGAAATGCTATTTGAAGCAAACTGAAAGGTAAGGAAATCTGAGTCTGGGAGGGGAGAAGAACTGGAGTCTTGGAAGTTAAAAAAAAGAATATCTCTGACAGTTTTCTTTTTACAAGAAAAATATATTTCTCCTTCAGAGAATTAGGTTACTCCATTGATATATTGGAAAATTGAATACAATTTGTGAAAACCGTTTTTCAACCAAAGCCACTGCAATCACAAAGCTGCTAATAACATGCTGCATAGCTTCAGGGTAAATCAATTAATCTGAACACCAATATCTCCATCTGTGATATGAATATAATACTTCTTCCCTTTTTCTTAATTAATTCGTAGTATTCTCTCTCCTCACTTGCCAACTGCCCACAGCATTCAGAGTTTCAGACTAATTCCAGAGAGATGGAGCACCTGACCTGTGCAGAAGCTGGGAACCAAAGGACAGAGGTTTGGCCCAGACCACTCAGACAGCTGGGACCTCCCCAAGAGCCTGACCAGGCATCAGAATGCTTGATCCAGGATGCAGCCACAAGCAATAAGCTGGTCTGGCCTCCCATGAGCTGCTGACTGAAAGCCCATTGAGGCTGATGGGCATTGCTGTCACCGCAGATAGGTCCACAGCACTTTAAAACTATTAGAGCTGATTTTACTTGAGAGTCCTCTCTTCTAGGAGTTACTTATCAGTCACTCTGCTGGCACATTGCAGTCACATTGCAATTACAGCCTAGTCACAGCCCGCATTACATGACAGTTGCTTTAGAGTACAGAGCAATCCCATCGCACTTACTTTATATTGACAGTTGTACGATGCCACTGTCATATCACAGATATTTCCTTGTCATAACTTAGCGACATTGTAGTCACATGTCAGATACTTTTTTAGAGCACACTGAATCTTTTGCATGGAAAACTCTGATAACAGCAGTCACTGCTTAGTTATCTCTTACCTGTAGGTATGAGAAAAATATTTTGCAGTGGGTACTTCTGCTAGATGCTTTGACTGTCACACAAAGAGATGTCACCACTGCTCACTGCTGACCTGGTCCTGGGTCCTTACATCCACTTTAATTTCAAATTAAAGTAGGACCTGGTTATATTTATAGCCAGTTCCATATTTTATAGATCCTTCTTAATTTTAGTGTTCAAATACTGAAGGTATTTCCTCTGGACTTTGAATTGTTATCCATATTAAAGCTGTGTGAATAATTAAGCATATAATTCTGTTTGCATGTTTTCACAAACAAATCTTTATTTTCTAAAACCATTCATCATGTAATTTCTCATTATAATTCTGTAACTCTGTAGCTACTGTGTTGCATATATTTGACGAGCAATGCTTAAGTAATGTATCCAAAGATGTAGTTTAAATGGTGTATTTCTTCTCACTTTCTTACTGCTGAGTCCAAGGAAAAGCCATCATTGCAGTTAACATTCGTTCTGTTTTTTTGAGGAAATACTACACTGGAAACTGAAAATGCATTTAAGGCATGTTTCAAAACCATGTCTCTTCTATTATATCACAAGGATATTTAGAAAAGGAAATATACATATGTATATACTTAGACCATATAAACATTTAACAGAGTTTGAACATTATTATGATATATGTATGATATATGTATGATAATAATGACATAATTATTCACCTGTTGTATTTCAGATGAAGCTCTTCAAGTCCTTTCCCCACATTTCTCTCCCACTCAAATGTTCATGATTCTAGAATGAAGAGTGTACTGCAAATTCTGTTGAAGCATTATAAACTGCAAAGACAAAGAATGCCCTTGGAAACGGCACTACTGAAATCAGTGGAGGTAATATGGATACTGCTGAACTTGATCTCGAGACCCAAATTTTGAAGTGACTATTCCTTGAGTTTTGTCAGGGATCAGTCTTGAGTATGGCAGTGTCAGCTGTATGAAAGCTAGAGCATTTTTACAGGCAAAATCTCATTTTTACATGCAAATTCAGTACCAAGCAAGCAGGTTTTCTATCTGGATACTTCATAGACTGTCTACTAGTGCTAGTGCTTAAAAGTGACATATGTACACGATGTGCCAGTACAAAACGACATTAAAAAAGAAGTATGATACTCCACTGATAATCTAACATTTACTCTGGTTGGTACTCTTAACACTTATCCTCAACTTCAGCATGAAATTTCTGAAGTTTCTTGAAATAAAATTGAAAGTGAAATAACCTTATTGCAAAATCAAACTGGAAAAAAATGGTATGCATTAACATTTTAAGAAATAACCAGGCAAAATAGTATATTATACCACAGATAAGAGATTATATTAACACAAATGAATAAGAAACTGATCAAAAGGAGGAATCTAAACACCCACAGAAGAGTTTGTAAGCTGTCCTAGGCTTACTTCATTACTATGAATATACAAGAATATCTGAAGAAAAAGGAATGCAAAGATCTACTTGCATTGCCTTTTGACTAAAATCAGAAGTAGCAAGATTATGCAGACCTGCCAAGCAAAGATTTCCAGTCATTTCCCTTTTCACAGCACATTGCATTTGTGCACTGCAAAAGTATTCAGCATGGAGCAGATCTGCAGCTATTCAGCTGCCTCCAGCTTCAAGATCTCTCCCAGAAAGTGAGATGCAACACATGTACATGCAGTCTTGTTTTGAGGCTTTACATTGAGGGGCAGATTTTGCAACAAACAAAACCTTTTTTTTTCTTAGGCTTCAAGCACTCATCTCCAAAATTTAGACTTAAGTCTGTGGTCTACGCCAATTCCAAATAATTTTTTTTAGGAACTAGAGACATTTTTGGAATGATCCATCCCTACATACAATTTCCCTAGCATCTCAGAACGAACATACATTTTTTCTCACTTTGGAGGAAAATGGGTTGAAAGCATCTGTTTCTCATGCCATCACACTTTTTTAATTTAAAGAGCAAAACCAGAAATATATAGCGGAACTAATATGGGCCCCAGTCATTTTACACTTACATGTACTATCTGCAACTGTAGCAATAAAACTTTCAAAAACAAACGACCTTTTTTTATGTTCACTTTTATTTGTCTACCATTCAAATAATAAAGAAAGTCTATAAAATAGTTCTACTCTGTAACTTGTGAAGTTAAATCCAACCCACCAAAATAATGAAGTAACAATGCTCTTTTTAAAATGGATCCGGTTGTAGCTTAATTAAAGAAGTTAAATACATTCCATTGCTATGAGGCACTTCACAGCAACACACAGTTTATTATCTGGAATTAGTCCCTGGCTGAAAAAAAAACCTGAAGTTCAGTGTTTACTGTTATGGATTAAGGTTGTAGAAGTGTAGGATGCTACCAATTTATTTTGTTATTTTCAAACAGTGCTAGTGATTAGTTTCAAACAATCATATGCCTAGTCAAGGGATTGTTTGGTTGGAGGTTTTTTATTTTAATGCAGATCATTTCATTCTATTTTTTTGTGTACTTCCAAATTTTAAAAAGTTGGTAAAATATTTCAAGACAGTATCTTTTCATTGTCAGAGTGTTATTTCTTGATAGCTTCTTTTATGTATTTATGCACAAAATGTGTTGCATTTGGGTTGTTATAATCATCTAACATGACATGATTTGTCTAAGTAGTTTATGTATTGTATGTTGTTCATGTGAAATGTCTGTGTTAAAGGTCCAGTGTAATTTTCATATACTCTATAGCAAGGGAACACCAGGAGATCTGATATGTGGAGGTACACAAAAGCTAGTTAGTTGGCTGGCCAGTAGACCAGAGGTATGTATGCCACAATGGGGCATCAGGCCGGGCCTTAGCTATGGGTCCTACTCAGCCAAATTGCCCCTGCCAGGGAGTACATGCAGTGTCTTCAGGATCAGCTGGACGAAAAAAGATGATTTCACAGGCCATGTGCTATGCAGACCTGGCTTAATAAATAGTTGAATAAATACAATAAGCTATTCTTGAGTGATATACAGACTGAATGTGTTGATGGTTTCCTGACTACCAAAACCCATTGGCTAAATCTGACTAAAAATCTAACAATACTGAACAATACTGTATGTATACAAAAGTAAAATCAGGATGCTTTTTTTTTTTAACTTCCAGAATGTATAGATTAAAATTTGAAAGCTGTCATCCCTTTGCATGACATGACACCACGACTATGCAATACAATAAGTCCATTAGTTCAATTGTGCCCCAAATGGCTCTGGATTTGAACAGGACAACACAGTGATTCACTACTGTTTTTATCACTCACTAGATAAGAAGCATAGGGTGGATGATAGAATTCCACTGTATGGGGTTGGGTTTCTTTTTGTCTGTTTGTTTGTTTGAAGTATTAGGAAACTGAAAAATAGCAACATATCTGGGGATGAGAGGGACAGTGCAAGAGGAGACATAAAAATAGTGTAAGCAGGAGTTACAGTGCAAATTTTAATCTCACAGTGGTACTGTATGCAGAGAAAAAACCTAACGATTGTGAATCCAAGAGGAAATATAATGTTACTGAGGCAAATGTGCCAAGATGGAAACAATCAAAACAGAAGCTGTTATGCACTAACTCAATGCAGAAATCATTCAGTGCCTGAAAAAGGACACTCCTATAGAGTATCACAGGCACACAGCTCACAGAACCACAGAATAGTTGAGGCTGGAAGGGACATCTGAAGGTCTTCTAGTCCACTCCCCCTGTCAAGTAGAACAATAAGATGCAAAATACGTGTATTCGAAAATAAATAATTAAATAAATAAAATAGAAACCATTACACAGGAAATCAGTAAACTGAAATCTCAAGAAATAGCACAAGCATGAAAAATTCCATGGCAAAAATTCAAGACCAGTAATGGCTGGTGCAGGCAGATGATGCGTCATAATGGCTTTTGCCTACAGAGAAGGACTCTGCTTTGCCAACATCTACCTTCTGACTTCACCCAAAAAATTCATTCCATTCCAGGAGTACGTGATTGGATTGCATAAAGGTCACGATTATCTGTCAAGCCAAATAGGAAATGCAGATGAGACACCAGTTTCCTTTGACAAAGCCAACCAATAACATCATTGAAGAAACAGGCACAAAATCCGTCATCATCAAAACTTTGGGGAATGAAAAAATGTGTAGTATAGCAATGCTGGCAGTGTTAGCAGATGGTATGAAATTGCCACCGTATGTGATCTTGAAGCGTAAAACAATGCTGAAGGACCAGCTGCCTACTGGAATAATTGTTAGATGTCAAAAGCAAGGATGGATATCTACAGATTTAATGAAGTATTGGCTGAACATCGCTTGGAACAAGAGACCAGGTGTGCTGGTATGCAAAAAGAGAATGTTTGTCCTAGGTACATTCAAAGGATATCTAACATCAGCTGTGAAGAATATCATTGGAGAAATGAAAGTTACTCTTGTGGTTGTACCAGGAGTAATGTCACAACTGCAGGTGCCTGATGTATTAGAGAACATCTCTTTAAGGAGCATTTGTAGCCCTTATGGTTCTTGACAGGGAATCCTGATGTAACCCCTACAGGGAAGATAAAGAGGTCCTAGTGCAGCACTGCTTTGTCATTGGTTTAAGGCAGCATGGAATCAGGTAAAACCAGGAGTTAACAATGAAGGTTTTAAGAAATACCATATTTGAAATTCCATGGGAAGAGACAATGAAGATTTGTGTTCAGAGTTGAGAACGGTGAAGGCACTGGAAGAGGACAGGAAGCTGAATATGGTGAAGAGGGTGATAGAAATGATGAAGAGGTTCCCAGTGAAACATCCGAACTTCAGTAGTAATAAGCCATAAGAGAAGAAAACAGACTGAATTCAGGTCAATTGTTAGTGAACAATTTATATCCTTATTATATATTGGTTACAATATATAATAAACTGTCTTTTTATGACCTTTGTCTATACGGATGGTATCTTAAATTCAGCATCATTTTCCTTGATTAAATGAGATATTGCCTGTAATTTCAAAATGCAAGGGAATACTTTTAATAGATTATATTTTGAGAAAGCAGCACTAGAGAAGGAAATTTGAGGACGCAGTGAAAGCATTTTTCCTCCAAACTATTTACCAATCTGTTATGTAAATAGAACATTAGTCAAATAAAAAAAAAAAAAGCAAACAACAAACAAACTACTTTTCGACTGGTTCTGCTACTGGACTGAACGACAAATTCCCCAAGCTCAGAGAGGATGAGGAGGAGGATCTGTTGTGAATAAAGGTTCAAAGTCTGGCACATTGTTTTTATTTAAGTGTAGACATTCAATAAAACCCAAGATAATACCCCAAACATTGCTTTGCAATGCTTAAAGATGAAAAAAACAAGCCACCCTGGCTCTCCCCACCCGATCTTAAAACAAACAGAACTGACCTTCCATACCTGCACCTCTAATGGTCTGACTGGAGAATCACACATATGTTCACAGATCAGGCTGCATCAGAGAGAGCTGGAGAAGGAAGTTACCTCTAAGAATTTGATCATCACCAGTACCTTCCCAGAAGAGTTCCAGCTCTTGCATCCTTCGTTACTGCAATGAGGCTGTTGTCCATAAGCGGCAAATCTTGAAGGCTAGGGCTGAAAGCCATGGACTTCTGAAAATCAATAGCCAAGGTACATCCCAAAGCTCTGCTGAAGGAAAGTTTAAAAAGTCAATGGCCAACTTGAAACTCAATGCGTATCTGAGCCGGGAAACGACCTTTGAGGCATATTCCAGCAGTAGAAAGTACTGTGTCTTTGTCTGCACTGGAGAAAGCAAGAGGCAGAGATAACTGGCATCAAAGTCAAGAAAAGGTGGGCATAAGCCAACAGCCTTTCCACTGACTTCAGTGGGTTTTGCAAATAATTTATATCTCAAAGATCAGAAGTGGAAAATTTGGATGCTTACTGATGTTCTCAGTTTTTTTGTTTTGTATTATTTTGTTTAAACATTCTTAATCTAAAGATTGCCAAGCATCCAGTGCTTTTGATGTTACTGAGGAGGAGACCAAGAGCCTTTTGTTGCAAAATGTTATAAGTGGTTCATCAGTACATTTATCTCTGCAGCTATATATTGCCTTATTTATCCATTCCTATCAGCTTTTCATTTGTTTTTTTTTTTTTCCTAAACATTGGTGCTGACTATACAGAAGCCAAGAAAATTCAAGGCAGTTTCCAAAGCTGATCATTTTTTTCTTTCTTTTGTAATGAAAACGCCAAACCAGCACAGATGATTTAAAAATGTATGTCTACAGTTTATAAGCAAATCGACTTCCCTGCCACTCTGTGATGGAGCCTTAGAAATCACACAATGCCTGTCACTATTTTTCAGATATTTAATAAATCTGGTTCAATGATTTTCTGACAATTCTCCACCAAAATTTCCAGGCAGCCTCAGTCCCTACTTTAAAAAAAAAAAAAAAGTCCAAAACAATGCTGTATGGATTCAATTTTGAGTCAATAAATTGTTGATTAATCTGGCTCATGGTGTGTATAAACTCAGGCTTAGCTCTAATGGTAATCATCTCCAGAGTGCCATACAGCTGCATGCTTTCATTTCACACCAAGGGAGCAAGGATTAAATCCCTAATGGAGAAGACATATAAACAGTTTTAGTCTCTGCAACAAGCTCAGTCCCCATGGCAGCTTATTGGTGTATACCGCATGTGAACGTGTGGAGAGGAAGAAGGGACTGGTTTAAAAAAAACAGTCATCTTCACAAGGTGACTGGCGCAACATGTAGGATAATAGAAATGAGTGAGGAAGAAACCTAAGTGGGTCAGAGCAACACGCTGAGTGGGGTGCATTTCTGTTCTTTAGGCACCTACACTGGCCACACTCAGGTGGCACAGCATAAAATCTGTGATTGATAACATATGTATGGTGACAGTCTGAAGACAGTGAGCTGCTATGTGCAGGCTGCTGATAGGCATAAACTCCTAGCAGTTACGTGCGCTCATTAGTACGCCGCCCTGACCATTAAGTGGTTCTGTGGTTTTACCCAGACCCTTATTTTCCACCATATAATCTTCTCAAAGCTATCCCAAAATCTCTAATATAATGGTGTTAAGCACAATCTATTTGTGAAGCTTCCACTTTTCTTAGAGAATTTTAATCCCATTTATTGGTAACTAGCTTTTAAAATGACATTTTTCCTTGCTGCATTTAGCTTAGTCCAAGGGGGAAAAAAAAAAAAAAAGATGCCAGATGTCATGGGGCCAATAAGCAGGTGGGCCGAAGCTTCTGTACCAATTCAAACTGGCACCGCATCAAACCTGGTGGGTATAACCTTTAATTCAGTGCTTCCCTGGCACCAGATCTAGTGCCATCTGCTTAGCTTTGCTAAGCTGTGCTTGTTTCTGTGCAGGGACGATGCCAACAATGCAAACTGTCTCCTACATGTGCAGGGAATCATCGGTGCAACTAGTTTTTCAAGACCCATATGGTGGCATCTGCAAATGTACACTGTCAGCATTGCTACTCATACCACCCTTCGTGTTTAAGAATGGAAGGAGAGAGCTCTACTTTGCAATTCACATTGAGCTGAAGGGATATTCTCTTTCTCTAGATACTGTTTTTAAGGGCAACTCTGTGACAAAGGGAACACACAGCTTTTAAAGAAGCAGTGTAGAAATCAGTCATAAAAAGTAGGAGGAATTGACTAACAGCTGGGAAAAAAAATGATGGTTTTGAGGAAACTCTCTTAACTCATTGCTAGAAAGCTTCCTCACTGTCTCTTGGCTCTTGGGGTTATGAACTAGCTACTTTTCCTAGCATTCTCCGCAAGACATGGACACTTTAATTTGGGGAGGAATGGATGTCATCCTATTGCCTCTTCTGCATGAGACTGTACCCTCAAGAAGAGCACTCATCAGAGGACAGGGTAGGTAGAAGTTGGCTCCAGCACAGCCATTTTGGTGCTTATTCCAAGCATTAATGAGAGTGATTACTGGCACAGAATAGAGGATAAAGAACAGGGTGAGTCACTGGCACAGGTTGTCCACAGATGTTGTGGATACCATCCCAATGGAAATGCTCTGAGTCAGGCTGTCTAGGGCTTTGGGCAACCTGATTTGTGAAACATGCCCCTTGCTATTGCAGGGGGGGTTGGAATTAGATAGACTTTAGGTGCCTTCTGACCCAAACCATTTTATGACTCTATGGCAAACCTATGTATGATGATGAACAAACCCAGTGCTAAGAAAAAGTCACTTTAAGTGATCCAATTTTAGTTTCTCTTTGTTAGACAGCATCAACATATCCCTCAAAGTGTGAAGACAGAAGCACATGGGGCCATGGCTGTCCGTGCCTCCTACTTTTACCTTGCCTATCTGCTGACACGTGCCATACTCAAGCATGCAGCTTTGCAGAGCCAGCAGGTGTGCATGACACTCAGAGGGGAAAGGCAAAGAAGCAGCATTCGTGCTCACACCTCTGAGCATTGCCTTGGCATTTTGCAGCCCTTCACAATCTGGCTGCTCAGACATTCCCACTGGCTCTGATATGTTACCACCTATCACCAGAATCAGTAAGCGAGATCCTGACATGCTGCTCTGCCAACCATCAACAGAACACCTCCGTGTGGTCAGGAAAAGTACATGTCAACCACAAAGAGCAGCTCTCCTTATTATGAAATGATTAATTGCTCCCACAGAAGGCCAGAAAAATTTGTGCTGAAGAATTTGAACAAAGTTGCTTTCTTTGGATCACAGATGCTGCAGTGGAATGGTTAAATACAAACAAAAGGTTTTTTTTTCTTCTTTTCAGCAGAATATTTTTCCACATTTGATTTTATGGAAATTTTCTATTGATATTACAGTCTTCAAAAGATCACATTTATATAGAGCATAACTCTATCTGACAATGCGGCTTTAAAGCAAATCCTTCCCCTGCTCCATGTTCCCTGATCCCCAAGTAGTTCTGTAACATTTTTAATTGAGGAAAATATTAACTCAGCAATGTAGGAGTTGTGAAACCTGTGGCCATTTTAGTTTGAAACCTCAAGCAATTCTCTATGTTTACAACAACACTGGCTCTCCTCCCTTCTCTGCACCACTGCCCTCCCACTGCTTGAGCAATGTGGACCTCTCTAGATCAAAATCTGCTTACAGGTCAAAGAGAGGGCAAAAATTATTCCTTATTTTACAGAAAAGTTATGGAGTTTTACTAATGCTTGTCATGTTTCAAGATGTTTGCATGGTACATGTAACATGCTATGGCAACATTAGATTTTTGTATTATTAATTCTAACAGCAGGGTTGTCTTCCCTTTACTGTGTGTAAGATAACAGATCAGCACCAAGCACAGCTGCAAGTCATGTCACCGGTAATGAATGAGGACTTTTTTGTTGCCATTATGAACCTGCAGATAGCTTTAAACAGTGACCTTTAAATCACACTAGTCCAAAACGGCCTTCTTTTATTTTTACACTCCACATGTTCCTTTCCCTGACATGCTATCTTCTCAAAAAAATCACAATTAAAAAATTCATTAAAAAATATGGTAACTAATAAAAAATCAAGATTCCTTTGTGGCAAGGCCAGCCACTTTTGCACAAAAACGCACAGGTAGAAGAAAGACATTTCTTTCTTTGACACAAAGACTTTATGGCACCAAGTGCTAGACCAAGAATTTGTTTCTGTTCATAGTTCATTGTGTTTGGTATGCAATCTATGTGAAATTTCTGGAGGTGTCCTCATCATGTGTACTTCCACAAACATACAAAAAAGAAAGTATACTCTCTGACTGTGCACTTATTGTGTGTTTGATATGGATACTGCTGGTGCACTGCAGAAAACAGTTAATCACACAAATCTACTGCTTGTGCCATTAAGCAGCATTTTTGTTTCTACAAGGAAAGATTACTTGCAAATACTCCCTCTTGTGATCAAAGCTAGAAAACCAATGACATCATTTTCCACTGGTTCAAATCTTTCTGACTGACATTATTCAAGTGCTATAAATAGTCTATGTACAGTATTTTTAAGCTGTACCATTCTTTGGTCTTGTAAAAGCGATGGTTGCCATTCAGAGACATTAAAAAAGGCTCACTCATCTTCTGATGAGGCATTGCATATGCTGAACTTCACTGCTCGTGTAAAGAGGACATAATTAAAAGCACAGATTCATTTTTCCTTTCTCCATTGGTAAGACAATTCCTCTTCAAGGAAATAAAGAAGAATGTAAAACAAAAGGTAAAAATAAGTTCCTTTTTTCATCTTAGTGTCTTCACTGAGTTAAATATGTATTTACATTACTTCTGAAATAAAGCTCTTCAACCTTGAATTTCACCTTTCAACCAAGAGTAGCTACTGGGTGTTATGAGGGTAAAAATACAGCACCTGTCTTAGACATTCCAGATTGATTAAAAGACGTAAATATGAAAAAAAATAAAATAAAACCAAAAGATACAATCCATGTTAGAGAGCAGTGGCAAGCTGCCTTTTTCCAGTTAGATAAAAAGAGATGCTGGTCTTAAAAATTGACTTTAAACCCAAGAAATGCTGCCTGAGCACTAGTTCAGAAAATTCAAGTTTGAGAAAATTTATATTCATTTTTATACAAAAATGTTAATTGGGCACCTACTTGTGCTTCGTTCAGATTTAAGTCTTATGTTTAATGCCCTGACCTTTCAGCAAGAGTTTGCAATTTGCGTGCCACTTGTTTACCTCTCTGCCCACCAGACGTGCTCCACCATTGATTTTATTCTGTCAGTCATCGTGGAAGACGAATGACTCTTTGCAAATCATGCATTATGTATTGCAGAGCACAAAGATTTGATGAAGAGAAAATAGTGCTTAGAAGCAAAAAAAAAGTTTAGGAAATAAGAAATGAGAATACTCAAACCAAGACTCATTTATGCAACTTTACAGAGTTCTAGTTGCCATCTCGGCTACCCGAGGCAAGCTGAAGGAACCCACGAACATGGAGCAGTTCTTCTATGTGGTGACCATATGCAGTGTATCTCTACTATGGCACGATGAGTACAGGAGCATTTAGCCCTAGCTACAATACATCAACTCTCTTGAGAATCCCAGCTCTTCATGTCACTTTAAAGCCTATATACTGCAAAAGTTTTTGTTTCTGCTTAAAGAGCTCCAATATAAACTGCTGCCAAATCATTATATTGAATTGTCCGTTGCTATTTAGTGGACATCTCCTCAAGTACTTTTTTTTTCTTTTTTTTTCTCCCAAGACACTTTAATGTATTATTTTGGTTTAAGAGCACACACCTTCTCCCCTTGCATTTCATTGTATTTTATTTTGGATTCCCACAAGCACCCGTATTTTCTGCAGAGGTTTCTCTTTGTTCTAATGCAATTGCTCCTCAGCTTTCTCCTGGCTGCTCTCACACATATTGCTGAAGTGCTTGAATCAATAAAAATTTTTCTTACACTGTTTTATTCATGCACATCTACAATTTCTGAATACTAATCAATATCGAAATCTATAGAGTAACACCCATGGCTTGGCCAGGTTGTTTCCAGGGTCTTCATGGCTCAGTAACTGAGCACTACACACTCCAGAGTAAGAAATGATCAATAGAACATGCCCCCAGTATTTTTGTTCATCTCACTTGATTATGTCAAAACATTCATTTCAAATTATTTATTTCTTTTCTGTCAGCAACAGCTTAACCTTGGACTGTCTTCTCAGTTTATAGACAGAAAAACCCCCACTATTGTGAGACCAAGAAAATCCAAGTAGAATAGAGCAGATGAGGAAAGGCCCCTCGGCCCAAGCTGTGCTAGAGAACTAGATTGACATTTCACAGTAAACAATGGCCAGGGTAAAACCCTTTAGTGTTTTTCACACTCCACTGAATGCTGTTCTAGTGCATTTTCTTCAGAGGCATTATAAAGAACATAAGAAACAGTCTCTGGGTTTTGCAAGTCCTGAAGACGATGAGGCTGGCTTATTGCGAGCAGAGCTGACCTTTCCAAAGCATTTATTCTTGTGTACCAGGGGTTGAATAATCTGAGAGACAGACATAGAACACATATAAATAAATGAATCACACAGAGGATATGAAAATTCCCATGCAGGACACGTCTTTTGCTACATGTTAACCCTTTCTGCAGAGAATTTATGGACAAAGAAGTTGTGTTGATAACTCCAGTCATATGCACTAACTCTGCCATGACTTCATCCAAGTAGAGTGAACTATGTCTTCAGCAATGTCTGGAATGTTCCCACATCTGCTTAATTTATTTCAGAAATGCCAGCAGTGTCACAAAAATGTTCATCTACAGAGGCTTGTACAGGGTCTCAAGCTTTAATAAATATTACTACTTATTAATCAGCGACATTCATTTTTGTATATTTAAACCTATTAAACACAACACACAACAACAGGGAAAAGAGAAGTATAATCCCTATAGCCATTACATTTCCCTTTAAACAGATGTTTCCTTTCCTTGTTTTATAGACTGGAAGAAGTAAATTAGTTGCAGAGTTTGACAACACTTTTTTTTTTTTTTTTTTTTTTAACAGCAGCTTACAAACTATTTAAAATCACTAAGCAGGAGTATTAGCATTGCATTTGCTCCAGGGCTACTGTGGTGGTGAAAACAGGCTTACAGGCACTTCCTTAAAGCCTATGAATGATTCAAGCCCACTTCATTTGCAAAATCATATATAGATGCCCTCTCTCAGGTAATACATGCTACACATATCTGTAAGAAATACTCACCAGCATTTAAAGTACAGTCTTTATTTTTACAGAATAGCTCTGAATTGGATCAGTTGCCAATCACTGCAGAAACATGTCTGTTCTCAAAGAATTTATACTGGGATTGTAAATCAAATGGCATAAGGAAGACAGAGCCAATAAATGGGAGCACCAGAAAACAAGGAGAAGCTGCAGTGTCCTACCAGAAGATGTTCAACTACCATTGAATTTTAGACAACTAGGTACATATTGATCTTATCATAGTTTGTGAGTACACTGTTACATCATTCCTACTCAGCAAAACTAATCTGAATTTAGTTCATACTATGCCTTACACTGGCATACTTTCTGTCCCCACTCAAAAAGAATAATAGTTATCAAACCACTCTGGGCACCAAAATATTAGCATGAAATAATTTATGTGAATGAGGAATGTGTCTCACACACAAAAAAGGAGTTTTGAAATGCAGTTGTGCTGCCGAACTACTATAGCGAACCTCTGGAAAATACACATTGAACATGTTGATGTACAAGGTAAATACGTTGTCGCTGCCACAAATGCACATCTTTCAAAGAAGAATGCAAAAAAGGTTGTATTTAATTCCTGACCTCAGATGCAGCACAATTCAGGCAAGCTTGTGCAGCACATAGAGGATAGAGATGTGAGTATACACGCAAAGGATGAGCCCATCAGAAGTTCACACAGAAGCAAGGCATTTGATTTATTGGATGCATGATCAGGGATAGATTTGGAATGAGTAATCAGAGAGATACAGTTCTTTAAAGATGGTTGAATTAATGTACCAAAATAATACTCTCCTTCTTTTCCTTCAAGCCATGCCCTCATGACCTTTGGTGAAGCAAAAGGAAACTCTGCCCTGCTGGCACCATAAACCCTGGCTGTGCATTAACGTTCACAGAGTAGCAAGGAAGAACCGCTCTAACACCTGCACATGCTGCAAATGCGCTCTTAGCCCAAAAGGCTGTGGAATCAAAAATGAAAGACATTCATTCTGCATCCACTCCAAAGCATGTGAGATAAATCACAGCAGTGGAGACGTATCAGAAGAGCTTCACATTATGGAAGTGGAACTGAGAACTGTTTTTTCCTCAGAGCCAGAATTTTGCTACACTCAAACTTTTTTCCCTGAAATTCCATAATACTCCCAAAGACCACACAAGGAGTGATGATGTGGAAGCATAGAAGGAAAATGTTTCAGGAAAGTCTCCAGACAATGAGCAGACACAAGGAGGATAAACCTGTTGGTGGGGGAACGGTGT
Organism: Numida meleagris; assembly: GCF_002078875.1. Taxonomy (NCBI): domain Eukaryota; kingdom Metazoa; phylum Chordata; class Aves; order Galliformes; family Numididae; genus Numida; species Numida meleagris. The sequence goes on from NC_034410.1 coordinate 124,033,331, forward strand.
CAAAATGCAGCCTTCTGTCATGCCTACCTGCGGGGCCTGCAGCAAATCTCTTACAATATGCTGCTGAGGAATATGCAGGAGGGAAGAGCCCTATAGAAGAATATCATCTTAAGAGGGAGAATTGATTAAATACATGGCTGCAGTTACAGCAGGAACACAGGGACAGAAATGTGTTGAACCAGCTAGGGTAAAGTGGTATATCTGTAAACTAATTTATACAGAATTTGGATTAGAACTTGATACTACATCCAAGAGAAAGGTAGAGATAAATAGCAGTCACTCAGGACATGAAAACTGAAACCTGACTCAAAATCAACTGTCCAACTAAATATATATATTAATTTTCTGAACACCAAAGTAACTCTAGTCATGCCAGCACAGGGCCTGAGAAATCTGCAGTGTAGCTAAAGTGCTCAGCAGAAACCTCTCCCACAGCTCTGTAGAATTCTACCCACAGAGAAAGAGCAGTGAGAGTAAAAGAAAGTTGAAGTACACTGCGACTATAGCTCCAAGACAGGGCCAAACAATCACCTGTAAATGATTTTTTTTTTTTGAGAAAGAATGATAATGACAAAACAGGAAAAGAAATTGAAAAGCAGTTAAGTGGTGCACTCTGAAATGTCTCAGCTGAATTATGATAAGTATGTATTAGCTGCGGTATGTTTATCTATGTCCACAAGAGAGGATTAGCTGCAAACATTCTTCTGAGATAAACCAGAACTATTTGGTGCTGGCACCGTTAAATTTTTGTGATACGCAGGTGTTCGGAGTATGTGTGCAGCTTCCTCGTTGGTTTTGGTCCAGGTATTTCCATTGAGAGTATTTTTACACACCAGATACGATGAGGTACAAAGAATAATAGCAAACACTCCATGCATCCAGCAAAAAATAACTTTATTCACATTGAAGCTTAAAATAGTTTCTTGTGTTAAGGGGAACAAATGTAAATACTCAGTTTGTCAGAAAAAATTTTTACTTGGGGTCAATAAATTCCACCAGCTTCTAGCTGTCAGATATTCCCATAGGCAGTGTAGCGCAATTCTTCTTACAGGCAGGCAAGAGTACAGTTAGAATCTTTTGAGTTGGAAGGGACCCTTAAAGACCATCTAGTTCAACTCCCCTGCAATGAACAGCGACACCTACAGCTAGATCAGGTTGCTCAGAGCTCCTCCAGCCTGACCTTGAAGGTCTCCAGGGATGGGGCAGCCACCATCTCTCTGGGCAGCCTGTCCCATTGTCTCACCATCCTTACTGGAAAAAAACAATCCACAGAAGTTACCATATCTCTGACAGTGGAGAGAGTAAGATGTAAGAAGGGATTCTGAGTGTCTGGGAGAAGGAGATCTGTGCAGAAGGATGGATGAAAACAGTCCTCTTCAGTGTCTTTACAAAGCACCAGAGCTCTGCATCAGCCCATCAATATTTCCTTTCTTCTTTACATGGCCTCATGTCAGGTCATGTTCTACCATTAGTTACTTTCCACCTCTTCTTGCTCCCAAAGATTTTCATCTCAGATGCCCCCAAAAGCTCAGCCTTCCTATCTTTCTTGATGAGACAAGCCAGTAAGATTTGCTAGAGGGAAGGGATTCGATCCAGAGGGACCTGGACAGGCTTGAGGGGTGGGCCCATGCGAATCTCATGAAGTTCAGCAACCCCAAGTGCAAGTTCCTGCACCTGAATAGGAGCAATCCCAAGAACAAATACATGTTGGGCGGAGAATGGCTTGAGAGCAGCCCTGAGGAGAAGGATTTGGGTGTGTCAGTTGATCAAAGACTCAACATGAGCCAGCAATGTGCGCCTGCAGCCCAGAAGACCAACTGCATCTTGGGCTGAATCAAGATTTTGCCCTTCTACTCTGCTCTCATGAGACTCCACCAGGAGTACTGCATCCAGTTCTGGGGCCCCCAACACAAGAAGGACATTGAGATGCTGGAGTGGGTCCAGAGGAGGGCCACAAAAATGATCAGAGGGTTGGAGCAGCCCCCCTGTGAGGACAGGCTGAGAGAGCTGGAGCTCTTCATCCTGGGGAAGAGAAGGCTCCAGGGAGACCTTATAGCGGCCTTCCAGTACCTGAAGGGGGCCTGAAGGAAAGCTGGGGAAGGGACTTTTAAGAAGGGCATGTACCAACAGGATGAGGGGAAATGGCTTTAAACTGGAAGAGGGCAGATTCAGACTAGATATTGGAAAGAAATTATTTACTATGAGGGTGGTGAGACACTGGAACAGGTTGCCCAGTGAGGCTGTGGCAGCCCCCTCCCTGGAAGCATTCAAGGCCAGGCTGGATGGGGCTTTGAGCAACCTGGTCTAGAGGGAGGTGTCCCTGCCTATAGCAGGAGGTTGGAACTAGATGATCTTAAAAGTCTCTTCAAACTCAAACCATTCTATGATTCTGTGGTTTTTCTAGTGACTTGGAAAGGCATTGAGTTTTTTTTTTTTCAGGGTTTTTTTGATGTCCACTGTATCCTTCCTAAGCAGCTATACTTGAGCAGTAATTTAGGTATTTATTTTAAAAGCCGTGCTCCATGTGAATCCAAAATCTTGGCACAATTTTATAGGTAAGTTCTGCAAACTGGCTGCAAACTTAGCCTTCTGAATACTAGAATAAATTACATACCAAAAAATCCAAAACTTCATAACTGCAAATTTTAAACTTCTCAAGTTTTCATGGTTAAGAAACATTTTCCAGTTAAAATATAATTCTAAGTAACTCATTTCCTACAGCAACATACCTAATTTTTCTTATCATCTACTAGCATTCTACTCTGTAAGTAACTTACTGTAAACTCTGCACTTCCTGTAACTCCTACTGTCCCTTACCTCTACATTAAATATATCTAAGAGGTGGGGACAGCACTGCTCCTTCAGACTGGTTCAAGTGGAAGGCCTCTGTACACTATTACCTAGAGATCAGTCCATCATTTTAACTTTGTTGTTTGAAACCGCATTCACAACCTCTGTACAATGTAACCTGTTGCTCACACATAATTTCCACTTTTTCAGACTTTTTTGTTTTGAAATCTTCACACATCAGTGTTGCAAAGTCCCAAACTTTCCTTCACTAGGAAACAGTTCTACAGTAGAACAAAATATCTTGAAGCCTCCAGCTACTTAACTGCGTGCATTTCCCTTCATTGCAATTGCCTTCCAGCAACCTTCCATTGCAGCAGTGCAACCTTCAGCTGAAGTCATCAAGGATTTTTTGGCATTAACTGCGAGATTAAAGGAAATAAGTGTATTTCCAAACACTGAAGATTAAAAGCAACTGAAAGGGTTCCAGTGGACTACGGATCTACTCCACCACTTGTTATTTAATTCTGGTTACAGCTGGAAGTGCATATGGCCTTCATTCACTGTAAGACTGGAAACATTAAAAAATTCAGAATAATCATTTCCATTGAGTAATATTCCTAGATAAAGAGGACAAAGATTTACTTACACTAATTACCCAGCAAGAACATCTATATATTATCACTTGAAGATAAAGGTCCAACGTACTTATTCTGATCATAATTAAAGGAACAGATTTGAATGTGAACTTTCACTGCTGCCAGAAACTTAAAAGAGCTATGGCCATACTATAAAGAGGACTTATATCTTCCTGAGTTTTATTCTGAGTTCTGTAAACAGGAAAAAAAATTCAAATGTACCATATAAAAATACAGCACTAAAACATTCTGCTGTGCATTTTAAAATGACAGAGCAGAATGAAATTACTCTAAAACAGCAGATAAGCACAACTTAACTAGCAGTCCCAGACACCTCTATTGTCCTAATTCTGCAGATGATTTCCACATGTCCTTAAGCTCTTCATCACTAAGTACTGCACTTTAGCATACAATTAACTACAGGCCACTGCCAAGAACTGCAGTGGACAGCTGCACCATTCTCTCCTTAACATTTATACAGTACTAAAAAGCCCTCTGTTAGTGTGTAAGAGATCTCACCAAGTCATTAGGACTAGCCTCTGTTACGACAGGAAGTAATGTGATATTGAGTGACATTTTTAATCATCCAAAACATTAAAAAAAATCTTAGTTTTTTAATAAAAAGTTGGTTTCTTCGTTGGTGTTTTCTTGCTGTATTTTGTTTGGTTGGTTGGTTTTTACTCCTATACAGCTTATACTGCTATGAGGACTCTCCAATTCCAAGGAATTTCAAGAATTTATTCTCTAATAATCAGACACCTTTTGATTCCTAGTTTGACATTCAGCTACATCCTGGCTCATTCATAACTATGACTTTAACCAATCCTGTCCTGTTCCCAAAAAGACCCATCAGATGCTGGTTTTAATTCCCCTGCTAGGCAGTAATTGTTCCTCCCAGTCCTTTTTTCTTCACAAGGCAAACCAACTGAGATCTTCTAATCTCTTCTCATAAAAACAACCTATCCTTTCCCCCAAACAATCAATATTCCAGTTTGAACTTCCTTTTGTTAGTATAGAAGAGAACTGCAAAACACTTTCTGTGAGCTCCTATTAATACCTGTAGGCTGAGACATGAGGCTCAGCTGGTGTATCTGAGGCTTGTGCCTGTCACCTTCTTGGAAGCAACCCTCCAATGGCTCAGATGTATCCTGAGGCTGATGAGTGTACCCTGGTTCTTCTCCTCTGCCATTTCCTGCCATGGAGCTCTCAGCACAAAGTTCTTCTAGTTGCCCCTATAAGTGACCTTGTACATTTTGCTATAGAGTTGCAATTTTTTCCTACTATTGCAGTCCTTTAGGTAACACAGATCTTCCTGCATTATGCTTGGAACCTCTCCATTCTGACAAAATCTCCAATTTTGTCTCATTACCACACTGCCACTTTTTATGTCTCTGTATTTACTAGAGCTATTAAGTAAAGGTATGGGCAAAGAAAATGGTTACAGCAGGGAAAACCAGAACTCGTCATTTACTGTGCAGTAACTGCCTACATGCACCCTCTTACCTTCAGTGAAAAGGAAGAGCTGCTTTGTGTTTGTCAGGAAGGGCAAGAGCTTGTGAAGAAATACTTACTCCACATAAGCTGTAAATGCATGCTCTAGTCGTGACAATGGATTAGGTCTCCATAGTCAGACCCTAGTGATCCCTCAAGACTTCAGGGTACCTCCTTCCACCCTGATGATTTCCTTTAATCACAAGCCATTGCATGATTATCTTGTCCTCAGTCAGCTCTTTACCTGTTCTACAAGTTCCCTGCTAATTCCCATCCTCTCTACTGCAATTAGTAAATTCCAGCAGAGCACTCCATTAGATGCCCTACTGAAGTCCAAGCAGATTTGACCTATTCCTTTTGACCTTATTTCCTAGCTGAATAAGTAAACCAGTTATTTTTCTGAGTAATACCAGGATAGCTTTAGTACTAACAAGTTGAATTTTTAACTCATTTAGTTTCAGGTATTTATATCATGTATTATACTTTCCTTTCAAATTCATTCCAAACTATATGTACTGTTGAGGTTAAGCTCATGAACTGTAGTAGTCTGGAACAGTTTTAGTTTTCTCCTAATACAGGAGCATAGGTTTGTAAATTCTATTCTCCAGTCATACTCTTCACCTATTGAAATAATATGTAAAAATAATAGCTAACAAACTGGTTATTTCATATGGCATTGATTATTATGTGCACGTTTTCTCTCTATGTTTGATGATATTAAACTTTCTGGATTTTGATTCTGTCTCAAATGTGGAGATTTCAGATTCATATTTCTTTCTCATAAGATATCTCAATCTCTTTAGCAAGACAAATAATTGCTCAACATTATTCAATCTTGGCAAAAACTGAAAAAAAAAAAGAAATCTTATTGTAGGTAAATCTTAAATCTTAACTCAAACCCCTGCATAGGAAAATGGCTTTCTTCATTGCTCTCTTCTTAGCGTTACTACCATTAAACCTTCTGCTGTTTAATTCCCTCTGCAATGCTTAATTCAGTCTGACTTAAGGTAGTTCTCTCTTACCCAACAGCTTTTCACTTTTCAAGTAGCTTTCTTTGTTGATCAGTAACTTTTTCCATTCCTTGTGGGTTTTCTGTTCATTCCCTATGGGTTCTCTGTTCATTCTTTTTGTCTTTTATGAGTACTTTTTGCTTTTAGTGTATTTGGACCTGACATCCTTTCTACATTTCTTCCCTTCAAAATTTTAGAGATATTTTGCTGTTTTGACTTTAAAACATTCAGAACTCATCCATATTCAAGACACTGAACTTTTGAATCCAGCTGACTTCTCTAACTGGGTTCCTTAATGTCTTAAACGGTAAGGATACCTTACTAAAGCACTTGCTTTTATTTAGTTTTCCATTTAATTTAGAATGAAACCACTCCTGATCAAGTTAGAAGATTATTTTCTGGGTCCATCTTTTCATATCAGTATTTCATGGACTTCTTGGTCCAGTGGTTGTGTGGAACCACAGCTGCCACATTCAGACAGAGCCGCACCAGCATATAGCACATTTTAGGCTGCTGCTGGGATCTCCTTTAATGGCACAGTGTTACAGTTCCTGGCAACGCTTGCTCTGTTCAATAAATGTTTGGCCAGTCTGAATCTAATTGTGTTGATTACCAACTCTACTATTACTACCACATGGAAAACAATGTGTTTATTAAGCCTTCTCAAAAACATTTTCATTCCAACGTGTTATTTTCTGCACTCTATCCTTTCCTAACAGTTTAACATACTGTTAGCATCCAAAGCCCAGTACTACTTCCATCTTCATTTTCTTTTTAAATTTTCCTTGAGCATTTCCCCCTCAGTTCCATGGATTATTACAGTGTAAGTCCAAGCTGTCTTTGACTGGTTTCCATTTATCTTTGTAATGTCTGCTTTCACAGTCTGTGCCAGGAAAATGTATTTTTCAATGTTTCCACCCAGGTGCCAGAATTTATTGTCAAATACTTGTTTCTCATCAACTTTCCTAGTCAAATAGACAGGACTGTATTTCTCCCCAGCAACTTCATCAGCATTAATTCTCCTTCTCAGTATCCATTCTTCTAAATTCTGGTGTTTCTTTATCTGCACATTCAAGAGATCTTTATTCCCATGGGAAGGGCTTTTATTTTGGAATTTGCAGAAATGGCAGGAATCTGCTGTTTTCTTTTTGTTTTCCCTGTTGGGATCAGTTCATGAGCAAAACTATTTTTTCATGTATCCATTCATCAGATATTTGATGAGTGACTTTTGGATCTGAATAAATGACTGCAGCACAATTTCTTAGATAAAACCTACCCAAAACTGATATTCAAGTCCATAGCCTAGAAAAAAAAAAAATAATAATTCCCATGATCAGAGGCTCCTACTCGAAAGTCAGAATTTGTTTCCCTCACAACTGCTCATGCTACTAACGGCAAATAAAATAAACTCACTATAACAGCAGCTGAACATAAGCATGAAACAAATTTTTAGTTAAAAAATTAAAATATTGAAAATATTTTCAGAAATATTTTCTCAGATATGTTATTTTTATATTTACCTCTTTTAACTCAGCCAGCATCCAGAAATATATTGACACTCAAAAACAGTAATGAGAAAAAAATTAGTAGCTAGAAAAAAATCCCAGCATCTAGTCTGTTTAGGACGAAGGGTGTTTTGAACAGAGTGGAGTTAGAAAATAAATTCAGTCTTTTCTCTGAATGAACTGGATACATTTATAATGAAAACATACATTTTTTTCTGTTTAAAATTAATTTAAGTAAATTAATTGTACAACAATTATCTGAGTTTTTATGTCATGCAGGAAGTGTCATTTATATGCCAGTTTTATGCAAAGAGAGAAAAGGTTGCCCTCTTAATTTATTGTAATGCATGCAACAATGAAACATGATTTAATTGAAACAAAAGACAAGAGGATAAAAAGAATTTTTTGTTTCTTTTTCTGAAAATCTGAAGCATTTGCATGCAAGGCCTCGAAGCATTTCCACATTACAAATTATATATTTATATGTAAATGGACCTCTGGCTTCTGTCCAGAATATTTGGCAAATTGAAAGCTAGATTTTTCTGTCTTTTCCTACACTGATTTGTACACTGTTCCCTGAATATTCCTATATAGTTATAGGCCTTCACATAACTTAAGCTACCACATGTAAGCCACATATTGTGAAGGTGTTGGGTTTCATAACCAAATGGGTGAATCAGGGAGCTGTTTTCTTCCCGTTTGAAAGGAAAATGTTTTATATCTGAAAAAGCTGATATGGATGGTTATACCTTCAGGTCACAGCCAGGCTTGCAGCATTCTCCCAAACTAAGAGAGATTTTCTCCATTGAAAAAAGATCCCCTCCATACTGGTGTGAATCCATGATGGTTGAAAATTAGTGGCTTTGAAGAATAAATGGTAAAGGACAAGAAAAGAAAAATCCTGTTGTATTTACAATGGAGTGGAAAATCCTTAACTACTGAGCTGCAAGCCCCGATTTAAAAAATGTACACAGCTCCAAGAGGGAAGGAGATCACTTGAGAGTAGCCAACAATGTATTTGTTTTGCTCAGGAATCCCAGACTGAACCCAAGAAATCTGTTCATACCTTTGTAACTTCAAGGTCAACTAATTGCTTTCTGGTAAAATTATGTTGTCAGAAATTTCCTGACCAGCTCCAAATTATCAGCCTTATTTCATAACCATCAGTAAAGATCATATTGCTAGAAAGACAAGTGTTTTAAATAACTCAGTTTGACTCCACAAGATGACTCATCAAGTTTAAGGTGACTTGCTAATGAAGGCTATAACTTCAATATCAAGGAAGTGTAGGAAGACATATAGCAGAACATACTTCACCATTTGGCTTAAAAAAGGGCAAAGAAATATATTGTTTAACGCTTTCTTGTCAGATGAAAATAATTCTCTGAGATAATGAAGAATATGTGGGAACTTGAACAATAATACACTCAGTCACTATTTTTGCAGAGTTTACATTTCCTAAGAATTTCCTACCACAAATCATTTATAAAATATTTATTTTTATGATTATTCATCATCATTTTGTCTGCATAAAATATTCTCATAAAATATTTCCTGTAGGTTTTTTCTCTAGTTTGAGGTTATTCTAGTTTGGGTAATCTAGGGAGAAAAAAGGATTTTCCTTTGTTTGAAAACCCTGGATTTCCACCTAGAGATCTCAGGTGTCAAAGAGAAAGCAATGCAGGTGAACACAATCCTGAGGCTTTTTCTTAAAACTAAAACTAGGGGTGTTCTCTTTGGAAATGCCTCTGTAACACATTACGAGAACTGCAAGTTGGACACCTCATGCTTCCACTCTTGTTTGGGCTAGCATTTCTACCACTACAATTGCCTTTACTATAGCGTGGATAAAAATACATGCATGAATCTTAGGGCAGCAGTACATGATCAAGAGTAACGGATGAGTGAATAAAGCTGTTTGGCACTCGACATTTTGGAGCCGCACATTTTCTGAAGCCTAGATCACCTCGATAGCTCTTGCTGCCTCTACAGTGCATCATGACAGTCCATGAGACTGCTGAGTGAAGAGCACAAAAAGAGAGCAGAAGGTACCAAAGCATCATTTCCAACCAACCATTTTTTTATATATGCCAAAAGTTGACATTTCCTACCAGAAGGCAAGGGAACCTCCAGTAGAATTCTTATTTCACAATTTCATGATGTAGAGACTAAAATCCAGCATTCAGTGACAGAGCTGGTACTGCAGCAATCCCACAGGTAACAGGAAAAGTGTTAGTTTGGTGTCATGCAGAACTGGTTACAACACTGTTTTGCACATTCGAAGTCCCATACAAAGTCTGCTGGTTTCCATCTGTAGATTTCAGAAAATGACTATAAAAAGCTTTGATCCAACAGGTTACAAACTGGACTGGTATCACAGAGTCCCATAATGTATTTTTACAGCTGAATTTAAGGCAACAGTGGTTTTGCTTTTCAAATGCTCCAAGGAAAGGCAGAAGCTCTTGATAACAACTTAATAAATAAATTTGCAATTTGTATTTGCTACAGTAATGTTTTTTGGCTTATTTGAACAACAAGCCTTCGTATTGTATGGAACAGGCTGTATCATGAAGTGCAGCTACCATAAGTCTGTACTGAAGTTTTAGTACTCAGCTACCAATGCGCTTAGAGACACAGCTGTTTCCTTCAATCTGGAGCCCCTCCTGGAGTCTTAGTAAATAACTGTTCCACTTAGGCAGGTGCTGTTACAAGGCAGATTATAATTACATCTATGCTGTGGTTGCAACTAGGAAAACACAATACCTAGAAACTTTAAAATTAGGAATGACTTCAGACTCAACTAACTTGTTTTAAAATGAAGACTACAGCAAAACTAGAAAGCCTAGTAAAATAAAACATCACAGTCACCTAATATAATTAAAGAGAGTGAGCCAAATGATTTGCTGGTTAACTGTATAAATCCCCCTAGATGGGAATAGGTCTGATCTCCAGCCAGCACTGCTATGAACATTGTTGTTCTCTCTGGAGCCTAAACCAAATATCTTTGCTGCTTTTGGGGGGGTTAAAACCTCCTGCAGGCCAGCAGGTCACTGCCCTCTTCAGTGTGACACTAAACAGAAAAAGTGAAATACTGTCAGTTTTGCTGTTGATTTCAGATAGGCCAGGACTTCATTCCATGTATTTCACCCACTCTTAAATTTTAGTCACACTTATCTTATCTACCGTAAGAAATTTCAATGGCAAAAAAAAAAAACCACACACACACACACACACAAAAACCTACCACATCTGACAGGCATGTAAATCTAGAAGCTTGGAATTTGGGGTGATGGGAAATGAGGTCTGGGAAATTGGTTCCACATTCACAGATTTCTCAGGCTGCTATGGAAATCTCCAACACGTTACTGCTTGATTTTTCCTCTCCCCAGTGTCAAGTGCAACATCTCTTCAGATTTCAGCAAGAGAATGTGGTAACAGGCACGCAAAAAGAGTGAGCTCTGCCTTTTTATGCTATCATTCATAAATCACCTTTGTTTGCACAAGGCCTGAGGCAAAGTCCACTGAAATCAGTACAAGCCTTTCTACGTTGGATTGAGGCCATTATCTCTGCTTCTTCTGCTCCTTTTTCTTTTGGTTGAAATGTCACGTCTCACTTAAGCATGACAAGGGTGGCCAACGGAAGAGATGGAGCCAGCCACAGGAGTGTCATAAGAATACATGAATGAGATATGTATATTCATAGAAAGAGTTGTTTTAAAGCAGTATAGCAGAGTGAAGATGCACCAGTTGCTCTTACACACTGATAATTTACACATTTTACACATTATTACTTTGCTGTTCTACAGCAAAAAATGTAGTTACTATAGCAACTGGTTTGTCACATGATCAGAATGCTATTTTTAATATCACTCAAAGATACACATTAACATGCAGAATATAAGGACTGCTTACTAGGGCTGAAAATGTATGCTATCACTTTTGAGCTTACAAGAGTCTGTTCTTTCTAATTTCTTTTACTCTCTGTTTTTATTAGCCTATGCAATTAAAGAATCTCAAAGAATGGTGTAGTAAAACTGACCTTGCAGTTCACGGTGAACCTATTTGCTTTTTTCTTTGTGGTGCAGGAGATTAGAGGTGCCCATCAAGTTCAGAACACAGGAGAGATCTTGGCACTGCCAAGCGCTTGATGGACGTTTCCAAGAGCTTTGGCTCCTGAGTATCCTTATCACCAGCTATTGGCTTCTTTTCCTCCCTCTTTCATACCATTTTCCTGAATCACCTTATTTTTTGGATGTCCTATGTCAAGTGACTCAAGAAGACATCTTAAAGCACAAGTTTATTTTCTTCTTGTCTTTTGCTTCTCAGTCTAATGTATAAAATGCTTATGGAAATGTGTAATCCAGCTACAAATTTGTCCAAAGAGAAATAAGCTGTTTCCCAGTAATATAGATCCTCTGAAGTCTGATGTACCTGACAGCTAATATAATGCCTTTTTCTTTGCTACTAATCAGAATTTATCAAATAATGGATTTTCGGTCCAGTGGTCAAGGTGAGCATAGCAGAAGGGGGTGTTTGGAAAAAAATAATTATAAATGGTGGGGGGAAAGGCTTTTTATTTCTTCTTGTCTACATCACACAAATTCTTTTTGTGGGATGGTGGTAACTCTACTGAATTTGAAACTCCCATTCTGGGAGCAGAATACCCACATGCCCATTTGCTGTAACCACCAGGGAATACACTTAGAGCAGTTTCTCAGGTTGCACCAGCTTGCAGTTTGTTTTGGAGGCAAGCGCAAAATGCTGCTATTGCTCTATTGAGCCTTAAACTATTTCAGTTTGTAACTGTTCAGGGAGAGGGAGGGTTCCTAATTCAAATTATTTTGATCCTTTTATTCCCTGTGGAGACTTAACTTGCTGTCAAGACCCTCTGACTTCAAGTGATGGCAGACTTCGTTTCTCCTCCAATATATAAGTTTAACCTTACAGCTCCCTTAACACAGAACTCCATCTATATCATGCCCTATAGCCTTCAGCAAATTTGTCTACATTGCAGTTTTGAACTCTCGGAGGTAACCTTGATGTATATCTCAGGTTATTTGGCACCACAGGAAGCTTCAAGGAGTCAGTCTATATGTCATTCACTCACGGATAGCAGAGAGATAGGGGTGACAGATGCAGAGATGCCAGAAGTTGGAAAAACTTGCAGTACTGTTCTTGTATGTCTGAGACCAGAGGATCATGTCAGCTCTTGATATCCTACAGGAAAAAAAAGTGCGTTTATCTCACCATACTCATGTAAGCCATGGAATCTTCACTATGAGGCTGATGCTGCAACCAGACCTCACAGTGACTGACAGACTGCATTGGTGTTTGGCTTGTATAGACTAAAAATGATAATAAGTTGACCCAACTTGAGTCCCAATTGCAAGTAGCTCTCTCCTAGTGTCATATTGCTGTAGCAAGACTGCCACAAAGCATGTCACTTCTAGGATGCCAATCCTCAGTTGCTCATGCATGAAAAGAAAGAGTACTCATGATACAAAGAACTTGAATGAACTCATCCCCTCACTTGTTTTAAAAGAAGTCCAAAATTCAGCATTTCAAAAGGTCTGGATAGTGAGGAGGTTTAGGGTGAAAGAAGTTTTATCCTATTCAGTGTCTAAATTGGTTAGACAATTGAAAAAGATCTTGCTGCAGATACTGGCTCTGATATCTTGGCATGAGGAATTTATATGTATTAATTTGTGCAGGAGTACAGAATCACGATGAATGCCTATATAAATCCAAGTAAATATATAAATCAAAACTGCTATCATATAACGATCTGTTTCTATTCCAAGGCTATTATCATGGTATACAATGGAAAGCTTCATTATCTATTTACATCAACATTCTCACAGGCCAGAATGCTTTTTCACTTTCTCTTGCCATTATGTTGTATTATGTGTGGAAATGTCATAACAACCCAAGATAATACAAGTGCTGTTAGGCAACAATGTAATATTTTCTGGTTTTTGTTTTTAAATGAGACAGAACACAGCTACCCACTCTATGTAAGCAATCCACATATACCAAAGATTTAACACGAGTAGCAATTAACAAACCAGTATTATTATTGCCCAGTAAGCATTTTTCTCTATTACATACCAAAGGTTTAAAATAACTAAAGGGTACAATTACAGCATTGCAAAGGTACGAGCAGCCCACATCACCGTGTAGTGCACAGGTTTGGTGTATGTCACCACACACTTATTCACATTTGACCTAAATGAATATACATACGAGAAGTCTGGGCAACAAAGAAGCATCCATCACAACTGAGCTGGGTGTGGTCTTAGATTAATAGTCCAAATGCCACTTTAGGATATGTTATCTAGTGTCCACCACAGAGGTTCCATTTGTAACTGGAGTTAGTGAGAATAACTAATCAATATATGCATGCAGAATAAAATGGCATTTTTAGTCACCTGAGGCAATGAGTTCAGTACATCTCAGAAATATGGACTGACTGTCCTGCCGCTACCTTGCTGGAATAATATCTTTAAGCAGTCAGGCAAAGAAAAAAGAAACACAGCAGAGTATCATCAGCCAAGTGAGGCTGTTGGGACAGTCACCAGAGTGCATATTGCTAGTGGTTTGTTTTTGTCACTTGTGTCTAAAAGTTGTATTCAACAAGAGAGTTCACAGTAGAAGGATGCACTCTGTGCTAGGACACTTTGCATAAATATGACTACATTCTTTCTTCCTACTTTATAAGAGTTTTTTTCCTGTGCTGAGCTAGCTGTGTTGCGTTGGATAGGAACCAGATGACAACCATTTTACAAACCCTGATTTGCAGTTGCTATGCACATAAAAATATTTAAATACTGCTTTATAAGCAATAATAAATATGATCTTACCAGCCAATGATCAGAGAAACCAATATGAAGTTTGGGTTAAGCATTGCCAAGAGTGACATAGGTAACTACTGACCCAATGTTCAAATTTTTGGGAGAAGGCAAGAAGCATACTTGAGTAAAAGAGGTGATGACTGAAGGAATGATAGAATCATAGAATGGCTTGGGTTAGAGTGGGCTCAGAGGAAAAACTCATCCAGGGCAGGAGGTGCTGTTGGAGGTAGACTTAAAGGTGCAAAGAAGAGAAGACAAGTTAAACTACCCCAGTTTGGAGTCACTTGATCCTCCTGTGTTTGAAGTGTTAGATATTGATACTTTATGGTAAACAGAATTATACATAGCATACCCGAGATAACTTTTATACTAACTGGTATGATCTGCAAGATGTCCAAACTGCCGGATGGTTGCATGGATTAAAAATGGAAATACATTTTACAAATAGAGCCACGAGATTACTTCACAACCATTTAAAAACTGCTCATTTTTATAGTGCAGATGAAACCAGAGTTAATTAATGCTAGTCACCAGAGACAGCAGTAAGTAACTCACCTCTTTTTTTTTTTTTTTTTGCTTGTGCTAAATGGATTGCAATTACTCCCTCAGTAATACTGTGATAACAAGGTTTAATACATAGGAAAAGTATTAACAGCATCAGCAATGCATTATGGGAGAGCAGCAACTGGAGGAAAAATAAAATGATGCTTTATTTGTTCAGATCTGGAAATAAAAGATATGTACATACAGCACTGTCTTCTAAACCCAGAAAGACTGCAAAGATTAAATCCCAGAAAACTTAAATACTTTTATAATTACATACATCTGCATTATTTTATACAGCTGTTTATGATTAGGAATGTATTATTAGAACAAGCAAAGGTCTTTTCTATCCGCAAGCAAGCAGGGCCAGTTTCAGGAAATGGAATAAGACTTATTTGTTTTTTCCACAGTTTTTTTTTTTTTTTTTAAATGCTGGAATTTCATCTTGAAAGAGTTTGTTAACAAAGCTCAAAAGTAGCCTAAGTTCTAGTCTATCGAGTCTTAATAATGTCATTAAAGAATCAGATACACAACGTTACTGAGAATACTCAGGGGAATGCTTCCACAACAGCACAGTCTGGACACTATAAGTGTGAGGTTGTATGAATCCCAGCGTTTTCCTTACTGTCCCAAGGAAATTGTGAATAATGCCAACACTGTCCTCCAGATCAAGTTGGAAAATGAAACTAGACATTCAATTCCCTCATCGTGCGAAATTAAATTTTGATATGTTACAAAAAGCAGTTCAGTTGCTCTATTTACTTCAATCTGCAGTACAAATCTTTTAAAAATCCCACTGTAGGTAAAAACTGAATTCTACAGGGTACAAAATACTTTAAATTTGTAACTACTTTGCAATAATATGGCATTTTGTTTTCCAAAGGACTGTGTTAGAGAGGCATGCCGTAAAAATCCAGAGATGCTGCCAGTAATTAGGCAGCTGGGTGGCCTAGAAATCTTCTCCATTACACTTTTGTTTTCTTGCCAGTTCTTCATGTCCTCTCCTGAAAGAATGTTTTGTTTTTGTTTACATAGCTCTTGTAGGCAGAATGAATAAACCTTTTTTCCCCACGCTTGCCAGACTTCACTGATACAATATCGGCTTTTCCATTTATGGCCTTTGGATAGGCATTTCTGAGTATTTGGTTTGACCAGAAATCAATTTCCATGTCACTGTAAGAAAACATCTTTATAGCACTCAAAGTATTTGGAACTATCAATCAGGTAAAACTGAAGATGAACTTCACATGTGCTTTGGAAATAGAGGTCTAGACGGATACATTAGTTAAGCTATGTCAGGACCAGTGAGGCACCTGCTGAAGGAAATTCCCTACAGAAAAAGCACCTTTTCCTACAAAATCCTCAATTTCCTGTCTCCCACCTTCCTTCTAACCCTATCTTTTCACTGTAGGTGTTATGTCTGTTCTGCTGAGACTATTAATAATCTCCTCATTCAAACCACCCCTTTGGGGCTCTCAGGCTGAACGGGGCAACCAGGCAATGGGAGCTCCAAAAGGGAAGTAATTTCATTTGCTGCCTGAAATATTTTGGCAGAAACTCATCAAGCATGCTTGGGAAGAGATTAGTCAACTGCCTGAGATGTTTGTGATTGTTAACTTCTTCCCAAGATATCCAAGAATGAAAACAAAAGTTCAAAATTCAACCTTTTTATCTTGTTTCTTGGAATAGTGTTGTTTAAAATTCTACGTTGTTAACATATGAGGTTCTTTTTAACTCCCCAATGTGTCAAAATAAAGTAGAAAGAAAATAAGCAATGGATTTATTTCTAATGTTCAGAATAATTATTCTCCTCCGGGCAGAATCTAATTACAGCATGCTTCAGAGCAAAGGGAAAAAAATTCAGAAACTTACGAATTCTAAACTGAAATCGCTGCCTTTCAGTATCTAAAGGCAGGCTATGAGACAGAAGTGTTCAGACACTTCAGTAGGGTCTGATATAGGGTCTGTGATAGGACAAGGGGAAATGAATTCAAACTAAAAGAGAGGAGATTTAGACTGGATGTAAGGAAGAAGTTTTTTACAGTAAGGGTTACAAGGAACTGGAACAGGTTGCCCAGAGAGATGGTGTATGTCCCATCCCTGGAGACATTCACGGTCAGGCTACAGAGGCTCTGAGCATCTGATCCAGCTGTAGGTGTCCCAGTTCATTGCAGGGGAGTTGAACTAGATGGCCTTTAAGGGTTCCTTCCAACTCAAAAGGATTCTGTGATTCTATGATAATTTGAAAGTGTAGTCATTGGTGTCTCAATTAATAGATGCCTAAAAAACCAGTAAGAAGAAATGCATGTAAAAATATATGAACATAAAATAGAAAATATTATAAATGTAAAACAATTATTAAAAGTGAATGTTAAGTAGCCGATTCCACTGGAAGATCCTGAAAATGTGGTAAAGATTAAAAAGTTCAAGAGTTCAGACACATCTAATTTTCTTACACTGAACATTTAAAAACCTTAGAATAAATTTTTTGCTATATGGAAACACATACGAGGCCTGCTCTGAAGGTAATGCCTCATATTTTATGATGTTGGCCCATGATGTCAGAGGTGGATGTTGGTAGTATGGTAGTAGAGGTTGAACCTTCCCACCAATATCCCATTACATGTTGTTGCCATGTGACAGATGGCAGCAGAGGGGCAGTCTAACACAATGGTGTCTGACATGGAAGTGTGGATGAAGCAAAGATGTGTCACTGAATTCCTCCATGTGGAAAAATTGGCACCTATTGACATTCATCAACACTTGCTGAATGTTTATGGAGATCCAACAGTGGATGTGAGCACAGTGAGGCAGTGAGTGGTGTGTTTCAGCAGTGGTGACAGTGACAGTGGGTCACCTCCGCTGGTGCAGATTTTTAAGAGCACAGCATGCAGGTGCTCATGGCTGGAAAAAAATGCATAGCTAATGGTAATGACTGCGTTGAAAAATAGTGTTTTGTAGTTGAGAATTTGCTCTACCAAATAGCGTTGTTGTGCTTTTTGCATCTGTTATAGTTTCCATGGAAATAAATAAGTGGCATTACTTTCAGAGCAACCTACATATATGTATATATATTCTATATATACCATATACAATAATACTTCTGTAGTTCTGTTGCTACAGAAATCTTAATGCTTCATTACTAGAGTTTGTAATTTAACATCTTCTGCTAAAGAATAAGTTTTTACATTCACCTGGAGCAATTACCAAAGAATCAGTACAGTTGTGTCATATTAGCTTTTGTAGTGCATAACACATTTCATATACACTGTCCACAATTTAACATTATAGACAATTTCACCTCCTGCTCTGAAATGCTCAGAGCTTCAGTCCCTGCTCAGATATGGATATTCCTGGAAGTTTGAGAATAAATAAAAATGAATTGTTCCACATTTTGAAGTAGGAGCAATGATATGTTGTAGCAGATTAAAATTAAATACTCTAAAGATATGCTTGCCACAAACATCCTTCGTGACCATATTCAAGTCACTATTTTTCTACATTTCTATAGATAGCGAAAGATACCCCTATACTTGCCAACTGCAATATTTTGTGCATATTGTTAGTTATCATCTCACAGTTCTTTCAAAAATCTCAGAAAACCTGAGAAGACATTGTATACAGAAATGTCAACTACAAATTTTCTTGTGAATCCATTTTCAGAATACCCTCAATTACCAACCAAAGTTTTAAATCGGACGGAAGCTGGACTCATTGATTCTTGGGGGTCCATTCCAACTTGGGATTTTCTATGATTCTATGATAAAAAACTTTAGGTCTGACATAAATGATTCTCTGGCCACTAACTTTGGAGAGGAACTTGAAAATGGACTGAAAACAGTATGGCACATAATAAGTAGAGGTCTAGAAATAGCCGTGCTTGCTCAGATAAAGGACAAAACTCTTTTTTAATTTCCAAGGGTAATCCTTTGCACTATCATGTTTATCTCCATAAGACACGAGTGCAACCCCTGCCCCCAGCAGACCTGGGCTTGCCTTGCACAGGGGCCATCCATCTTGTGGCCACCAGCACCGCACAACCTACAATGCCTACTGTCAGGGCTTAACCAGCTGTCGCCTTCCACGGAAGAGATGTGTTCTCCTTCAAAGCAATTCCCCACTTAGACAAACAATGCTGCTGTGTTTCGACAGCTTAAAAAAATACCACTGTATCACTGACATGCCACTGAACATGTCAGGAGCTGCGCCATTTCACTCCACTGAAGTGCTTTTCCTTTTATTGCCAGGCCTCTAACAAGATTATTGAAATGATTCAACAACAGTCAAGCTGCAGCTATAGATACTTGTTGAAAGTAAATAATAAAAGCATTTTATCAGAATTGCTGTCATTTTCTTGTTGAGGGATACATCTGTTTCATAAGTACATTTTTATGTGTGCCTGCCTTATGTGAACCTGCTCTAATTTAGTTACACTGATAGGTACAGTTGTAGCTCTCTTTCTAACAATATTAACAGATGAATAGGGCAGTCATTTTCAGACAGCAATTTGCCATGGCTATGGTCAAAGTGGATTGGTTTGAGATTACAACCTTGTAAGAATGAGTTATTTTATCATTATTGTTATTTTGATGTCACTTTTTTTTTCTAGGATTGCTACTGGAAATTCTTAGTTATGTGGTAATCTGAGATAAAAATTCATCATGACAAAAACTAAATGGAGGTCAAAGCATTCTTATGAGAAAGCCAGTGGTAAAATACAACATGCATATACAGAAACACACAGGGAACATCCTTCTGCATCCTGAATGCTGTCTGGAAATGTAGGCCTGATCATGGAAGGCAGCTGTTCTGTACATTTGAAAACAGCCAGTGCCATTTTTAGAAGATGCAGCTCAGGAGAACTACAAAGCTCAAGGATGCATCATTGCATTTCCACGTGAGGAGAGGAATCCATGTTTGTAGGTAGGACTTGGAGATTCAGGGAAAACATGTACTGTTCTGAAAACCAAGTGCCTTTGCAGTCAGATTCAAGCCTCAAGCCTATATAAGCCTATAAGCCCTGTTCAAGAACTCTCAGCACCTGGAGGCAACTAACCTCCATCCCAGAAGCACCTATCCACCTTTGCTGCCAAATAAGTTTTAATCCAACTGATTTCAACCCGTTTTAACCAACAACCAATTGTCTCAAATATCTGAAGTTCCACCTTGAAGCCGGTGACTTGATAGAGGAAAGTGGCTCAAACTCACATTTCCACCTGAAGGGAAGTTAGGGTTCAAGCACATGGATTCCACTTTTTGCATGACACTGTCAGTGCCCCCAGGGCACCACCATCCCTGCCTGTCCCTGCCCACCCTTGGGGCAATTCCTGTCTTGCCCAGGATCCAGGACCCTTTGTCAGCCCCAGGGATGTCAATTCCTGCCCTAGAGGAACAGCAGGGCACATCCTTCACCTCTGATAAAAGGCATGGGGAGAAAGATTGCCATAGCCAGAATGTTGAAGAGATAATGACTTCTTCCTGAGTCAAGATGCCCAAAAGGTTAAATCTACTGAGAATGAAAATAAACAGGTAAAGACTAGTATAAGATGAACATCAAATTAACAGCTTGTCAGCATGCAAATTTCCTCTGCCAATAGTTGAGAGGAGTCGGAGTGTTTAACTCATGTTAATCCTCTTTAGTTTGCTGGCTTGTGAAATTCAGGTACGGGGAAATCTCACTGCAGCCTTCTTTTCTGTAATTTAGGAGGAACCAGGAATGAGCCCAGAGGCATCCTCCAAGGACAGTGGGCTCTGAATAATATTATAACATGGCAATAATGAAATCCCTTCAGTAACTTTACTGTTTGCACCTGACAGTGAAATTCAGAAAATTTGGAACCCGGAAATATCAAAGTGTTCTTCAATATCAGTTGCTTCTACTACTCCAAGAATATCAACTGGGAAAAACGCAGGCAAAGTCCTGAGTTTGCTCCTCAACCATAAAGGACAGTGAAACATGACAGGATAGGGGAAAAAACCAGAACTGCAGAGACAGTTTGGACTGTGTCAGAAATTCTCTTTCAATGTTTTTTTCCAATTTGTTTGGTTTTGCTTGGGAAAATAGCGTCCTCTCTTGCATTTATCTCCATCTTCCTCTCCTTTTAAATAATTGCAAGAAGGAGAAGGTTAAGCAATCAACCCTGAGGGAACACCAAAATCAAAGTTTACCTTCAGGGATATTTTCCTTAAACGTATGTCTTTAAAAATATGTAAGGGAATAAGATTCTGCAGTGTAGTGAAAGGGGCCGTATGAACTCAGAGACCTGGCATGATGCATGCTCTGGGGGAAACCCCCCACAAACCTTACTCTAGAGCACTGAGAAGGAGTCCTGCATCTGTTCAGCTTCGTGGGAGCTGGCAGAAGTTTTGCTGTGGGCTTTTGAAGAGCCAGAATTTTTCCCTGGGATATAAGACCCAGCAAGGCACTGATAAACATCCGGAAAATCTGTCACTTCTCATGTAAAGAGTTGAGATGGTTCCCCCTCCTTCTCCACCACGGAGGGAAGCTGTTTACACTGCTTGTAATACATCCAAATATCTTCTTCAAAGAAAACATTTCCCTCATGAAGCATCTCAGCCAAAAACCAGGAGTAAACCCTGGCACAACTTTCCCCCTGAGATAACAGTCCGTACTGGAAAAATGTGAGAGCATCTTTCTTGACTGGGAAAGACCTTGACGTCAGTGATGTGCAATGTTAGGGTGAAAAATTCTGGAGTTTCTAAAATAAAAACTGTTCTCTTTGCTTACCTGTCTTTGTTAAATAGCTACAGAAGCACCCAGATTTTTTAAAATATATGTTTATATGTACAGATAGAGATATATTTTATACATATGCATTATGTATGGTAGGTATTAAAAGCCTTAATAAGTGTGGAAGAATATTTATTTTACCCCCTAAAAATAGACTAAGATCCTTGAGGGCAGAGACTTTCTTCTCCAGTCATACAAAGTTTAGCACAAGGAGTCCTGAATAATACCAGAGACATCTGGGCACTACAGTTGTATAAACAACAGCTTACTCTTATTGTCCAGCTGCAATTTTTCCTGTCACTCGTGTCCACACTTTTCTTCCTAGTAAATTCTCAATACTCCTCTGCTCTTACGTTTAAATAAAAAAAGAATCCATGAAGACAATTAGGAGTGATATAGAAGCCCAACTCCAATGGCCTCTCTGCTTATGGCTGTCGTACTGGTAGTTGCTTGTTCTCCTTTTCTAACTGAAGTAATGAAAGCAAAGATGTGTTGAAGCTTTCCACTCCTTCTGAAGTAAAAATTTCTATAAGTGAACTGGCCTGTGAGCAGCAGAAAAGGCAAAATCTTTTATCCTAAACATACAAATCCAACAACTAACACGTTAATTTCCCACAGACCTCACAGTGACTTGAGTTCCTTGTTCAAGTCCTGTCCCTTCTTACCAGGACCCATAGCTATTAGATGGATGAACCAAAAGTAGTCTATGCAATGGCTTTTCACTGAAATATACATCCAGCAGCTAGTTGACAAATACACATCTGTTATTCAGCTGGTCAGCTACACAGTACACAGTTGCTGGTTCGGCTCATGTTCAAGGCACACTCTCTCAGGGGAAGTATCAGCTTTGGCCATCTTAGGTGACCGTCATGGATTTGGTACATTTCCACCTTTGAAGTCAATTTTGGTAGAAATTGTTTAGTTGGTCTTAAAAAATAATGGGAGAACAGGGGAAGGACTAAGATTTCACACTTGCTTTAGCCTTTTTACATAAAGTTAAAAATGCCAACCATCAAAATACAGCTTTTAAAAGATAAATATATATATATATTATCCACTGCATTTTCCGTGAAAGTGGTTACTTTGCCACAAGGAGTAGAAAATCTGGAAAAAGACGTTTTTGACTACTTTTCTTGGGCACACCGTGTATTTTTTCATTTCCACATTAGACAAAAGAGCCAGTCATATGAAGGTTAATAAAGTGAGCACAAGGGAGATGTACCTCCAAATTGGAGCCAGATGGTGAATAACATAGCAGGAATGTACTTAAACCTCAGTACCAGCTCGTGACAAGGTCTGCTCTCTGTCTTAGCCCCTGGATTTTGGAAAAAAAGCTTCGGGAGCTAAGAGAAAAACTTTCAACCTGACAAATACTCTTTGGCTGGAAAAGGCTCCTGTTTTAATTCACCACAGATGTGACTTTTAATGAAAGCGTTATGGCTTTTCAGCTGCATGGATGGTACAAGCCTTCTTACAGGAATAAATGACTCAAAATGCTTTATTTTCACTGCATCGTTATACTTGACCTTTGCTGGGATACAATCCTAAAGCCAGCTACAATGCTGTTTATGGTTACCTGTCTCTTATTCAGTCAAATTTTGTGAGAAACAGGGCAGCCTGACTCCTGATAGCTGGGCAAAGAGAACAGCCCATACCTCCCAGACAGGACTCAACACTTAGCAGGATTAGGTGCCTGGTGAGTATTGATGACAGTGGTAAACAAGAAAGAAAAAAACCTCAATGGTGCAGGCAGCTAACACGAAAGAAATGCTGGGTCACATTAACACAAAGTCATTAGATAACTGAAAACTAGGTCTATGTGTGGAACACTGAGAACTATTCCTGCAGCAGTTATTCTCCAGAAATTGAACTGCATCTAAGGACTGGCTATTTGGCTAGCATTCAGACACCTGCTTCACATAGACACAAGGGTAAAGTCTAAATTTCATTTCTTCCCTTCATTTCATGTCTTCATTCTGCTGGGCAAGAGGCAAGATAGACACCTGTGTAATAAGTGCTTGTTATACTTAGTCAGTTAGCATCATTTTCATTTCAACTAACCTCTCTCTGATGAGACAGTACTCTAGTCTCCCTCTACACAGTGGCATCTCTGGGGGAAAATTCAACACATCTACCCCAGGATGGGATAAATCAGGTCCCAGAGAGAGCCTGTCTCCTTCCACTTACTTAAAGAAGCTCATTCCAGACAGTTTTCAGATAGCCATTAAGATGCAGCAAATCCCACCCTTATTATAAGCAACCCCAGTGAGTAATCAATCAATTGACAAATAAACAATTAAAACAGACAAGATTGAGCTAATCTGTTCCATCTGACAGAACAAGTGCTATTGTTCTAAATGCACAATTTGAGATTACTTTAGATAAGACTTTTTGGTTCATTTTCTTTCTTGACATCATTTCTGCATGCACTGATTTATTTCAGATTTGCACCTCTATTAAGAAGAAGAAATCAAACAGGAGTGGGTGGGCAGCGTTTTCTTTCACTCACCTTGCCCTCTGCAGGCATTGCACTTGTCTGGCCCTGATTCAGCAGACCACTTACTCATGTATTAAAGACTGCTGAATCAAGGCCAGAGGTACCATGCTGTGTTCAACAGAAAACTAATAAGCTGAGTATTATGTGGTCAGGTTCTATTTGCGAGCAAATTCAGATATCTGAGCTTAGATTTTCAAAAGTCTCTAGGTTACTGCAAAAATCTGGACTTCCACAAATTATACACTTTGATCTGGAGGTGCAACAACTTCTTACTGATTGAGTGAAGCAAAATTAAAAAAATATTGACCAATATTCAGATAAAACACTAGTAAGACATAAATGAGCCAGCAGTGTGCTCTTCAGCTTGGAAAGCAAACGGTATCCTGGGCTCCATCAGAAGAGGTGTGGCCAGGGAGAGGGAGGTGATTGTCCCTCTCTACTCTGCCCTCGTGAGGCCCCATCTGGAGTACTGCATCCAGGTGTGGGGCCCCCAGTACAAGAAAGACTGGGAGCTGTTAGAGAGGGTCCAGAGGAGGGCCACGAAGATGATCAGAGGGCTGGAGCACCTCCCCTACAAAGACAGGCTGAGGGAGCTGGACTTGTTCAGCCTGGAGAAGAGAAGGCTGAGGGGTGACCTCATTGCAGCCTTCCAGTACCTGAAGGGAGCCTACAAACAGGAGAGGAGTCAACTCTGAAAGGGCAGATAATGGCAGGACAAGGGGAAATGGTTTTAAGCTGAAGGAGGGAAGATCTACATTAAATATCAGGAGGAAGTTCTTTACTGAGAGAGCAGTGAGGTGCTGGAACAGGCTGCCCAGAGAAGCTGTGGATGTCCCATTCCTGGAGGTGTTCAAGGCCAGGTTGGATGGGACCCTGGGCAGCCTGGTCTAGTATTAGATATGGAGGTTGGCAGCCCTGCCTGCCACATGGGGGTTGGAGCTTGATGATCCTTGAGGTCCCTTCCAACCCAAGCCATTCTATGATTCTATGAAAACAGTCTCAAATAAGTGATCCATAAAATGTACATACCAAGCACATGGAAATAAAGGAAATGCTGTAAAAGAAAGGTTCATTTCCACAGGTAGCATGAGAAGGAAATAAGAAGACTCTGGACAACTGATGAACAAGCCCTAAACAATTCTGTTTAAAGGGAGGTTTAAAGTTATTATTCTCTGGCAAATCATCCTAAATGATTTCATCATTCTTGATACAAATGTGTTTTCTGACACTTTAATTATGAAGAAACTCTTCCTGAACCACACAATATGAACAGAGATGCCATAAGTTTAAGTAAAATGCCATTACATCCTCATTTTGCAAAATTCACAGTCTCATTCAAATTAAGCAGCATTTCTGTGCAATAGGACAAAATGAATATTACAAAAATGAAATTGTATACGTGGGTTCAGGAACATTTTAATCATTTTATGCTTTATATACATATATAGAGCGCATATGCTTTTGTGTGTGTGTATGTATATATCAAGAATGGCATTTTGACAACTTTGCAGTTTAAAGAGTGTATCTTTTTTTCCTATAGAAACATACACAACAATACGCTCTTCTTGAAAATGAGAAACATTCACTACAGCAATATAATGAAGCACTGCTCATTAAAACATGGTATATAGGTAACAGATTTCTATTACGGCATTACACCACCCACTTAACTAAAAAACTGAGCACTCAATGCATTCACCTAATTTTATTGCTTGCACCCTCCTGCTCCCCATTTATTATTGAGCTGCTACTGCATTTATAATTTATTTGGACAAATTTGCTCCAGAATAAAGCACAACCAATCTGCTCAGTGCAGTGTTAACCTCTCACCCTCTATAATTTTTTCATCCCTTTCCATTTATAGTCACAAATCATTTTTGCAAATCGCAGATGATTAGTTGTCAGTTTTCTCCCAATTATAAATTTAACACAAAAAAAACTTGAGCACGATTTGTTTTTATTTAAGAATAATGCTTCTAAATAATGTAGAATGAACAGTTACTTCAGGTATTACATAGTACTCTAGCTCAACTGATAACATTTTAAGCCTGTAAATCAGGATTTAAATTGCACGACAAGTACAGCATATACAACATTTAAGCTAATGACTCGTTTTACAAATTTATGGACCCTTCTCACTTCTATAATGTTAGAAAAACAAGAAGCTTTTATGCTTAAGTATTTTGATTCCATAACATTGCAAAATCTGTGTTTTACAGTTGCAGAATCTGTGTTCCTCTGCCATGCAGTAAATTTTCAGCTGGCAAAAAGGCACTTCAGAGGGTAGAAAACATAAAAGGAGACAGACCATAAGAAGCCCTTTTCAACACTAGCCAGAACTGAACTAGAGCACTTTGTTCTACTACATACAAAGAAAAATCTTTCCAAAAACATTCCCTTAGGGAACAAGACAGGCATTTGTAAGTTTTCTTTTCTAGCAAGATATCCTTAATGCTGTTTTGGCTGCTGGAGGGAGGTGAGAAGCAATAGAGTACATTCAGATGTTGTACCAAGGGACATGATTTAGTGGAGAAATACTGGTGATAGGTGTGTGGGTGGACTAGATCAGGCAAATCCAACCTGCAGCCTACAGGCCGCATGTGGCCCAGCTGAGCTCCACGTCATCATGGCAGCAGCTCTGCCCCGTCAAACACCCGACTCAGCCCTGGGACGTGGGGAGGGTGCAGTGCAGTGCTGCCAAGTAATATGGCACTATGTCTCATTTGCAAGGAAATTGTGTCAGTTTTCAAAGATTACAATTTGAAAAGGCATTATATGCAGAAACGTGCTGCTAAATTCAGTGCATATCAAGGAATGTTTCAAAAAGACAAAAGAGTGGAACTGAAAAATGGCTGTCACCTCAACAAAATATTTTTAAAAAGTTGAAACTCAAATGAACTCTGTTATACAAGCTAGTGAAGATAGCAAATCTGACTGCCAAAAAAATCAAAACCATTTTCTGATGGTGAGTTTCTTAAGCAATGTATAGAAAACACAACAGATATAATGTGCCCTGATAAAAAAAACAAACAAACAAACGGATTTTTCTAAAATCATTTTGTCTCATCACACTATAGCCAGGTGAACTGAAGAAATAGGAAAATCTATTGAAAAAAATTTGGAGAGTAAAGCTGCTAATTTCAAATTTTATGCTTTGGAGATAGATGACAATAATGATGCTACAGATATGGCTCAACTTGCCATTTTCATTAGAGGTATTGATAACGAATATAATGTCACTGAAGAAATGGCTTCTTTGGTGCCAATGAAAGACACAACTAAATCTCTTGATTTGTATGAAGCAGTAAAAAAATACATTAAAGTGATTTTATTTAACCTTTGTCAACGTACCTGATATAGCTACTGATGGCGCCCCAGTGGTGCCTGGTAAAGTAGACGGACTTATAGAATTAGTAGAAGAAGTTGGAATTACCAAGAATAACTCAGATTTGATGAAATATCACTGTATAAGACATCAAGAAAATTTATGTGCAAAAGCTTTAAACATGGACAATGTCACACAAATAATCATTAAAGCCATGAATTTTATAAAGTCGAAGGGACTGAATCATCATCAATATTAAAAGCATGGATGGTGATCATGGGGTCATCATTTACTTTTCTGAAGGAAGGTGGCTAAGTTGGGATAAAATGCTAAAAAGACTTTGCACAGTGAAATCATGTCCTTGATGGAATCAAAAGGAAAGTTTGTGCCAGAACCTGAAGATTAAAAATGGTTCACAGATTTAGCATTTTTGGTGAATTTGACTGCTCATTTAAATGCATTAAACATGGGGTCTTCGAGGTGCAAATCACCTTATCTGTGCTGTTTCAGACAATAAAAGCATTTCAAATGAAACTTAAATTATGGCAAGCTCAAGTTATGGCATGTAATTTCGTGTGCTTTGATGCACTGCCTAAACACAGTTGTGTGAACTGTGAAAAAAAAAGCTGTGTTTTCCATTTTAGTAAAGAAATTTGAGACTATGTTTCAAGATTTAAACAAAAATAATCATTTTTTTTGTATATTTTCAACTCCATTTTCTGTTGACAGAAATACAATACTTGCAAATTTTCACATGGAATGTATAGAGTTGCAACTGGACATTCAGCTCAAAGAAAAATTTGGTCATATCTCTTTACCAGACTTTAATAAGCCTTATCTTACCAGCAAAAAATATCCCTTGCTTCACAGTCATGTCTTATGCATGTCATCACTTTGTGGCAATATATACATTTGTGAACAATTATTGTCAAGGATGAAGCACAGGAAAAGTAATATTTCATCAAAAATCTCTGACAAACACATTGAGAACTTACTAGGAATGGCAACCACTGCCACTGAAGTTTATTATATATTTTATATGCGACCCATGGCAATTCCTGTTCACTGAATGTGGCTCAGGCAAGCCAAAAGGTTGTACAACCATGGACTAGATGATCTTGGAGGTCTTTTCCAACTTTGGTGATTCTAGTAGCTGCTGAAGAGAGAAAAGAACAGCAACAAACCAAATGCCCCATGTCAGCTCATTTCTCCATTTTCATATTCAGCATAGAGGAATGTGCAAAGAAGAACAAAAACAAAAACAAAATAAACAAATCTGGCTACACTGTAAGTCAAATCTAGATATTCTTGTCCCATTGGCATTAGGGAAGATAGGTGTTCACTGAGTCATTTAGTTTCTTACTGCATCTCCTTTGTCCAGCTCTACAAAATATAGGCTATGTGTAAGTGTATTAATTCATATTACACAGTTGTATATGCCCATACTGGCCTAATTCATAAGAACAGTCTTCAGAAAGTACTTAACACCTTGAATCTCCAGCTCAGCTGCACTCAAATGAATTGTATTGGACTCAATTTTCACCTCAGCTTGCTCAAATACAAAGTTCCCTGTTGTTCAGCAGACTGGTGGTTAATCAAAATGCCAACCAATTAATAAAAAATAGGAGGTAAGACACCAGATATACTGAAAACCATCAGCCAGCACAAGAGGAAATGAAGCCAAGTGAAATTATAATTTCAGAATGCTATTATTAATTTGGAACAGATTAGCCTTGTGGTGAAAATCCTGTAATATGAGTTGGGACCTAGCACATGGTTTTCTCCATGATGATGTTGAAGTCTCCCTGAATAACTTTGTTGCTGCCTAATTTCTCTTGCATACCATTTTTCCCACATATGACATCATGCTACTAATACTTGTTTATCTTACTGTCCTTCTGTCCTCTTTCCTCATCGCCATCCACAGAATCACTGGAAAAAAGGCTGCTGTTTCCTAGTTTCTAACCTACTGGAGCTTTTCTAGCTCTAATATTATCAAAATTGTATTTTTTTTTTCATTTTCATAAAGAAAAGTGGGACGTAGGTCAAGGAAGTCATGTTCACAAACTTTTACAATACTGCTTCAAAAATTTGACTAGTACTCCTAAAGAAAAATGCTATCTGAGGATTCAGTAAAAGTAATCTGCTAAGTACAGCTATCTGCTAATCATCAAACACAAATGGTATGCATATGAAGATAATGGGTATACATTTCTGTGTTGCTCAGCCTTACCACACCACAAGCCATAAGCCTGACTCTGTAGAAGTACTATTTTTTTTGAGTAATATTAAACTGCACAAAACTTTCTGGAAAATAAATAGAAACAGATATGAATTAAACATGATTCCATCTTAAATAAGTCTGCATATATAATTTTACTATGAAATCAATAATATTTTCTATTTTTCTATTAAACAATGAAGTCAGCATTTTTCTCCAAGCAGAACTGCCTTTTGGTGATGTTCTAGGGCTTATATTATGCAAAGCGTCAAACTACAGGGCTCACTTCATGAATATATACATTCTTTCTTCTAGCAACCTCAGCAATTATAAAACTTTTCCAAATTTTTTTACTCTACATTGAAATACATTAATTGGATGCATAATATGCATATACATTGGACTAGAATGGATTGAATGACTAGATAAAATCCTTTTTATCTATATTGACAGCTCTAATGAAAGACATTTCACATAAATATAATCAATAAAGGCTACATTAAGTACAAGTAATTAAGACAAAACACAGGAATGCTTGAATACACACAGAAAATAACATAACTAAAATTGTTTTAAAAATAATTTTTCCTTTACTTTAGCAGTAAGCACATAATTGCATATCTCAGCACATTTAATACATCAATGTATGTATGCGTTAATAGATCAATATCCAGAACACTCTTGTTCATAATGCATTACAGATGGCTCTCCTCTAATTATTTACATATTGCTATATGGAGGCTATGATGCTTACTGCTTTGATGGTACTTTCAGTTA
Source organism: Numida meleagris (assembly GCF_002078875.1). Classification (NCBI taxonomy): domain Eukaryota; kingdom Metazoa; phylum Chordata; class Aves; order Galliformes; family Numididae; genus Numida; species Numida meleagris. The sequence goes on from NC_034410.1 coordinate 124,063,727, forward strand.
CTGTTTTGATGACTCTGGATAACTTTGAAGCACTTCAAGGTGATTCTGCATTCCACTTACAAGTCCTCTCTTGTCCTTATACATGTGCTTAGCATACGAATTGGTAGGTTTCTATTTACGGATCAGAAACTCAGTTAACAATGTTCTGTATCAGATAAAGAGCGTACTAACACATGCTTCTTGTTCATTGTTTCTATAGTTGAGCAGTAAGCCTAGTGATTTGAAATTTAGGATTAATTTCCCTGCTTGGAATGCTCATATTCCTTTCTTAACATCTTTTTGAATAATTATGTTCAAAACCCTTTCAAAGTGCTTCAGCAATAAGACTCACACCAAATCTATGTCATTCTTCTGGAATGACTTTAAAAAGGTATTAGTAAGTATTTTTCCCTATCCAAAATCTTTTTTTTTTTTTTAATATCAAAAGATACTTCAGAAGATAAATATAATTCAATGTGATTAAAAATGTTATAATAATCAATAAAAATACAAATAACTGATTTCAGCATTTGGAATAATCTTCCAAGAACATACATTTGTACATACAGTTTATACTGCTCCCATTGTTTAGATGTGACTGTGAAGTCAATTTAGGTTTACATGCTCTTTTTTGATCTTCCTGAAGGCAGAATGATACAAATCAGAAGAGTGAAGTGCTTCAGAAATGGCCTTGCAGGAGTGGAAGAGGAGACTTTTTGTAGTCTGAAGGTGGAAGAAGGCTTCTGCAAAAAGTCTTCCAAATTACTTTGTTCTTCTGAGTCAATTTAATCCCTTGGAGAGCATATCTTGTGGAGTGACCTCCTTGAACCTTTGTGACTAATGCAATAAAACACTAAAAGACCTAGAGATTAGAAAGCAGAGGCTTGAAACTAAAAAGACTGTTCCTTGGGGCTATAAGTTACACCAACAGAGTTAGAATGAATCCCAGTGGGAAGGGAAGATCCTGTATCCATACCATAATTATCTGCTTCGTAATCTACTCCCATTATAATTGTAATACTTTCCAAATACAGCTCTCCTTTCTCATGCCTGCAGCAATGTGTATTGTTCTCTATCTGACAAAACCTCTTTGTTTGGGAATCACAAGCTATGTAAACTGCATAATAGTCTTTAAGAAAAGAATCGGATCTTTGTTGTGTTTATGTTACACATTTCTCTTGCACATTTTATACAAATGATTTACCCATAGAAATCGCAAGGACATTCCAATAGCATGGCATCTGAAATACATGTCTAGATGCTGTTTTATTCAGCACACGGCTCTACTCACTATATGTGTTTTCATTAATTATGTGTTTGCTCTTTCTTGTTATTTAAAAATAAAGAAAAATATTTTTTGTTCTTGGAGACAACTAAGGACACCAAAGGCTTGTTCTGAATTATCCACAAGAATTAGTCATTTTTGAAGATAGATAAATACAGGATGTGAGTTTAAAAAAGGAGGACTGTGTTTATTCACATAGAACATAAAACTTACCTCTACCCCATACTGGGAGCATCATCCCTTTCAGAAAAACAAGCTGTAAACTCTACACTTACGCACCACTTGGTCAGAGGCAATACAATTGTGTCCCTTGGTTTACTGCCTGACCATCCCATACTGTTCTCTGCCTGAAGCCAGAGGCCAGGCTCCTGGAGCAGAGTCTCCAGTTGCAGAAGACCTCCCTGGTCCTGCCGGGGTTGCTCTGGCTCTGTTACTACACATACACCAATAACGATGTCATTTCCCATTGCCTAGTGGTGTTGGGATCAGAAAAATAAGGGACAAGGGAGTCTTTATCAAAGAATACAATAGAACATGAAATGTACACCTGTAATTTGACAACAAAGTCAAATTATATTTAAAACCATATTCTACATGCCTACATATATATATGACTATACTGATTTTATAGGTATTTGTCACTTTTGCTCTTCCCAGGAGCACAAAATTACCAGAGCGCTGACTTCCTCAGTTAGCACTGCCAAGTAGAATCTTTGTAAAGCTTTACTCCTGATTGTATCAAAAACAATTCAGCAATGGTTCAGTTGTTAATTAAATGTAAGAAAGGTCCCTAAAAAACACAATGAGGTTTATATTTTATGAAAGGATTTGTGGGAACTGGGGAACAATTATCATTCACTAAAACATTTGCTTTGCCAGCTGCATGCATGTATTCTATCTCTGTGAAGACCCTAAACCACAAAGCAGAAACAATCTTTCCAGGAAGGCCAATATTTTGAGGGTTTCATCGTAACTAAACCAAGCAAGGAATCAAGAACTAACATTTTATAGCAAGAGTTCTTAATAACAGAAGCACTGTTTTGAATAAGAAATGTTTCTGAATTATTTCACAGACATTCAGTATCTTTTTTCTTCTTTGCTTTGATTTTTTTAATCTTTCGGTCACACTTTATCTTAAACGTTTGCTGCTTAATTTTCTAATACTCATAAAACAGAAGAAAAGTGGCAATAGAGTAATCATTGTACATTAAGGAACAGCAGAAGAGTAATGAAGTGGAATCACAGTGTTCAAGTTCTTCATTTGCAAAACACTCTTTTATCCCAAACACCTGCATCTTTCCCCAGGCTGAGGAAGCGTTTTGACTTAAAACAGAATGTTTAGCTCTAGTGCATTATCGCTTCAGATCACCTACAGCCAACTGATTCTGGGTGTCAATTAATGTTATTGCCACCTAATCAAATGCTACTTAATGCAAACTGTGGGCTATACTCTCAGCTTTGCATACAGCTTGGGATTCACAGCTGAAGAAAATAAGCTGTTTGCAAAGGGCAGTTAACAGAAACCTCAAATGTTAGAGAAGTTTCTAAGCTAGACAAAGATTTTAAAAGAATCATATGTATTTCAGGAGGAAAAATTTAGTCTGATTGCTTTCAATTTATTATTTGCAAAGGTCACACTGTCAAGAGTAATACAAGCTCAAAGATTTCAAAAGTATACATTCTTTATTTTTCAGTGAAATACTCCTTGCTCTGTAAAAATATGCCCTAAATTGTAGTTGAGGGCAAAGTGGACAAGATGATTTCCAGACACACCTTCCAACGCTGGCCATTCTGTGATTCTGTAATAAGTAGGTTTAGGTGGTTATGACATACAACCAATGATGATATAGAACCATGCACATTCTCACAATTATTTGAGTGGTAGCTTAAATATTAAATTCAAGGTATCTTCCTTTTCATCTTTGTCTTCCTGAAAAAACATCATAATCAGCAGTTTGTAATCTCAGGTGACATCTTCTGAATTCTTCCTATATTCATTGAAAATGTTAATGAAATATTCGTAAGTAAGAGAACATTAATACAAGCACAGAAATGATAACATTTTCTGCAATTATAACCTTACATGAAACACCAAAATGCGCACTGTAGCATGGTTTGGAACTCAGGGAATGCAAAAGTTCAGACAAAACTTTCTGACAAACATCAATGCCATACTCTGTCCTGCAAGAGGAAGCACGAAGCTAGAATAAAACATCAAGTCTAAACTCTGTGTTGCGTGCTTTGGCTAATTTAATAGAAATGTTCACACACTCGTTTTGGATCCAGATTAAATCTGGTTTCAATAACAGATTAGTTCATCTACCATGCAGCCACCATCTTAGTGCAGAGAGGACACTTCTTACATTCCCAGTGGCCACCATTCTATCAACCCTCTTTGGTCAGGTTTTTTGGTTCAGCATGACAGTGCACTTCTCCTCTTGTGATGCAATATCAGAACATATTGCAAATGAAAGTGCCTAAATGAGATCCAGCTCTGTCAGTACCTCTCCAGTGCTCCCTTGATATTGGGTGGGAGCTGAGCTGTAATAGCTGGGCTGGTATAGTGTGTTGGGTTAGTTATAATTCTGTCACAAAATATGTGATCACTAGCTGATAAATTATTTGAAATCTTGCCAAAACACACTTGAGAAGTAAGTTATCTTACAAATTATTTCTGAAGAATTTATTTTCTATTATAATTAAAAGCCCACTTTATATACAGTAGGCATCTTATTTCCTTAATTATTTTCAAACAGTTCCTGAATGGTTTATGCATTCATCTCCAAACACACCAGTCTGTTATTCCCCACTGGAATATAACATATGCTGAAAATTAATTATTTGAATATCTAAATGACAAATATTCTTTTCCAGTATCTGTTTGCTGACCAAAGTTTCCATTATGGATTAAGTATGAATAGGAAATTTGTCTATTATAGGAAGAAAAGAGCAATGACATAACACAGACAAAAACTAGTTTATATGAACTATGTCATTGCTCAGGTACAAAAACCCCTCAGACCATACGTGTTCAATAGCACTGATTTCCACTTGAGACTATTACCGAGGGTTGTCCAGCTGGAAGGGCATGTCCATCTCTGAACCTTATTAGAGCTCCATGCAGGATCCTTTCTCCAAGAACTGTTTGATAAAATCTGTCATGCCCAGTTCTTAACTGCTACCATCCTCCAGGTCTTTGTGGTCTTCTTTTCTCACCTTTGAGATGCACCTTGAACAATTTCTCTCAGCAATGACCACACCATGTCCTGAGTTTTAATGCCCACTACTTTTATTCTTCTGGTTTTTTGTTTTCATTTCTTTTTTTCCAGGAAATAATAATTAAGACACTACCTTCTACAATTAACTAACGTCATCATTATTCTCCTTTGAACAAATTTCAAAAAGCTGTACATTTAATGGCATTTAGTCTCTGTATATCACATTTCTGCAGACTTGAACGTGCAAAGAAACATTTTAAGCTTGAAGTTTTAATTGCCAGAGTTTTGTTACCATGTTACATACAACAACAAACAATGAAATAGGAAAATAGATTTTTATTACATAATATTTTCAATTTTTGACAAATCAAATCCTCAGTGGTAAATCATGCATCTATCACAAATCCTAACACACTTTGAGTTCCATACAAAATAGAAAATGGAGAACTACTGCTTATATAGAAAGGCAATAAAAATACTAGGGAGGCTCTCTCTGCTCCGAACTTACACAGAATCATAGAATCATTTGAGTTGGAAAGAACTTTTAAAGGTTATCTAGTCCAACTCCCCTGCAATGAGCAGGGATATCTACAGCTCAGTCAGGTTGCTCATACCCCCTCCAGTCTGACCTTGAATGTCTCCAGGGATGGGACATCCACATCCAAGGGCAACCTGTCCCAGTGCCTCACCAACCTTATTGTAAAAATCTTCTTCCTTATGTCCAATCTAAATCTCCCTCTTTTAGTTTGAAACCATTTTCCTTTGTCCTATCACAACAGGATCTGCTAAAGAGTCTGTCCCCTTCTTTCTGATAGCCTCCCTTTAGATACTGAAAGTAAGTCCACTATCCGGTCTCCCAATGGTCTTATCTTCTCCAGGCTGAACAGCCCAAGCTCTCTCAGCCTGTCCTTGTAGGGAAGGTGTTCCTTCTCTTGGATCATTTTTGTGGCCCTCCTCTGGACACACTCCAGCTGATCCGTATCTCTCCTGTACTGAGGACTCCACATCTGGACACAGTACTCCAGGTGAGGCCTCACCAGCACAGAGTAGAGGGTCAGGATCACCTCCCTTGTCCTGCCGGCCACACTTCTTTTGATGCAGTCCAGGATACAGTTGGCTTTCTGGGCTGCGAGGGCACACTGCTGGCTCATGTCCAGCTTCCCATCTATCAGTACCCCCATGTGCTTTTCATCAGGTCTGTGCTCCATCCTTACATCCTCTAGCTTGTACTGATAGCAGGGGTTGCCATGACCCAGGTGCAAGACTTCGCACTTGGATTTGCTGAATGTCATAAGGTTCACCCGGGCCCACGGCTTGAGCTTGTACAGGTCTCTCTGAATGGCATCCTGACCCTGAGGCACGTTGACTGCGCCACACAGTTCGGTGTCATCTGTAAACTTGCTGAGGGTTCCCAAACTCACTGCATGAAGTCAGTGCCTTAATTCTAACTTTCAAAGAGGACAACAGATAAGTCATTATCATATTAATAATTTCTTTCCAAGCAGAAACCACCAATGTAACTGCACTTCCATGTGTTAAAACTCACTGTAAATGGATGTTGCTATAATGAAGGTTTGTGAAATGTGAAGGTGAAATGTCCGAAGTGAAGAGGGGGAATTTGTGTAACCAACTCCTAGAAATAGACCAGAAAAGATGGGAAAAACAAACATTTTTGAACATGGCTCTATATTCCAGGACTTTTTGACTCAAGCCAGCTTCTTCTAAACCATTTCCAAATCATTTGAGAGGTATCTATATAAAAGATTTGACCTGGAAAAACAGAATGTGACAGTGAGAATGATTAAGAAAAAAAGTGAAAGTGAAAAAAAGGCTCTTTATATGGCCAGTATTTCAAACAAACAGTAAGCTGGTAATGCAAACCATAAAGCAAAACTTGAACCAGTTTTTTAAGACTCAAGTTGCAGCCTATTGAGGAAGAATGGGCTTGCTGTAATCATACATTAAATTGTAAAACAGCTGCTTCTTAAAGTAATATAAAAGACAAGTCCATGAAAAAAATCATATTTTGATGTAATAGAAAAGCAAAGAAAATCACCTGGAAGCTGGATTTATTTTAATGAGCTTCCAGGAACATTTATGACATAGCTACCCAGTGACCACAGGTGGATATCCCTGCTGGGTAACACTCAGCTGCTCCTGAATAAAACAGGAGAGAGCAAACAAACAGAAGAAACCAAATAAAAAAAAAAAAAAAAAAGGGAAGATATTTATGTCAGGGTACACTTAGCGAACACCTGCACTTCACAAGCCCGGGTAACTATTTACCACCTTCTTCCTTTCAGATAAATATCTACTAAGAAATTACTTCTCTTTCTCTGTCACTGACAAGTTGAATGAAACCCCTGAAGAGGGCTTGGAAGCAAGCTATGCATAGGTTAATTTTCCTTTTTTGTATGCCAGGAAAATAATCATCATGGGAAGACCTAATTAAAAAGGACTCAACCCTTTGTGCGTGGTCATGCTGCCTGCCTCCTAACAGAATGACTATTGATCCAGACATAGAGGATGCAGAGTTAAGCAGAGCTTCTAACTTCAGTGCTCCAGCTGCTGGTGATCAGGAGCACCCTAGCAATTATCCATCAGGGTTTCACCTGTATAAACTTCAAGGTGGCCACAGGGAGAGAAAGCACAAGGTATTCTTACCCACTGTGGAAAGGTCTCAACGTCCTTTGATTTGATGCCAGCTTACAAATTTGTCCCATTTCTCCAGGTATGTCTTCCCTTCTCTCTTCATTTGTGATTAGGAATTAATCATGGGTATGCTGAGCCTGTGCAAGACATTCATAAGCCTAAAGCGAGCAATCCAGAGAGGCGAGCAGCTTGCAGTCAGACCTTGGCACTTGGCGACATGTGTGCAAGCGGTATTTGCGATTCACATGCCATAGCTAAAAGGAACCTTGATGCACAAACCACCCACTGACAAGAGTGCTCAAAAGCTAGCTCTGCAGAAGGTATAGACAGGCAGCAAAACACCTTGTACCTTCTGGATACTGTGCCTAAAGGAATCCTGCCTTACAGCACGGAAAACCGGCATTCTCCATTGCATATTGCAAACCTGTAGCAATTCAGCAAGGTCAGGATGGTAGTTCCTCTGGAGACGACTGCTCCTGTTCAACGAGTATAACTGAAATTAAACATCAGTTTGGAATAGCCATGGAATGACAGACCTTTTTAGATTTGTTTTAGATTAAGATATTTGTATTCAGGCACTTAAATGTGCATGTCTTATCTCAGACTGACTCCTGCCCTGAACTTCTTGTGCAGCCTAGGAAAATACTGTCCTCACGGGCTGAGACTAGGGCACAACAGGAAGAATGTTCTGCAAGAACTGCAATCAAACCGAAGTGTGTGCAGTAATATTAAGATCTTCCTCAGATATCAAACTCCTTATAATTTTCCTTTATCTTCTATTCTAGATTCATAGCCTCAAATAACTCGTTTTATAAGTGGTTACACAACCTCCTGCTACACTGCCCTGGATGTGAAGGAAACAGACTTTGTATTCTTCATTTTAAATGCTAAGCAAGGAGAAAAAGGATCCAAATTTGATATGCAAAATATTCCTTATTCAGATTCTGAATTCTAACTACTGAACATGTCTTTTTTGCATTCACAACTTTTGGCTACGTAGGGCTGGGAGTCAGAGCACAATACTGAGAGAAAATACCAGTACTGGTATTATCACATTAATGTCAAAACAAATGTTCCATGCCCTGATGGCAAGAAAGTCAGTCCATCACCAAGGGTCAATTGCTTTTGCTAAAGGTGGCTTAGTTGTCATTAAAACAAATACACTGTTGTGACAAAAGCATCATAGGAATTATGCTCTGTGCCCCTTACAAAAGGAGCCTTGACATCCTACAACAAAACTGGACCTTTAGCACAAAAGGCCAGAAGCTTCAAATACTCTGTGTATGACAGAAGAGAACGGGAGAGGTCAAAGTGCACCTCCTGGTGTCTTATGTCCTCATAATAGCAGCTAGTGAAGAAATGGATTATCCTAGGAAATAGACCATATACTACAAAGGCAGGAAAAGGGCTCTCAATGTTTTTTGCCAGCCTGACCAAGGGAAACCCTGACCCTGAGTCCTGAGTGAGCAGCCGCTCTCTCCTGTGCCCGGCCCAGCATCCCAGCCCTGATGGTGGCCAAACGCCAGTGCTGCCGGGAAGTGCGTTCAGGAATGTGAGGTTCTGTCTCATTTGGGAAGCGCAAATTTACAAATTCTTAGCAAACATACTGTGCGATGTTTATCTTACAGTATACCAAGAGATACCAGCTGCGCTATAGTCTTCATAAACAAAACAATATATTGCCTCAAACAGAAAATAAGACAGTAATTCAATAGAGAAATTTATAGACTACGTACAGCACTTCAATTCGTTTTAAAGACTGCACTTACAGTCCCCTTGGGTTAAAGCTTTTCTAACACGTTGGGGAGAATCAAGCAAACAAAGTCTCTATTTTTGCATAGAGTGTTTTATGTTCAATACTTCAATATTTATGTGTGACATTATTTACCCTACACAAAAATATAGGCTTTGTGGCTTTCATTTATTCAACACTTCAGAACTGCCAATACCCATGGGTATATTACACCCACAGGTTTATTCCTCTGACAATCCTTACCTCAAGAAAATGAAATTTTTTACATTTTAAATTAAAGCTAGCTCTAATTTGCAATTGTAATGTACAGTAAGAGATTATTATACAGTATGTGTGCCAAAGGAGCTGCCTTATGCTGGTAAGGTGCACTATAGTAAGGGCTGCTGTGAATGAATGTGACACATGAGAACAGGGAAAAAATAAACCCAGGAACTGAGGTTACTAACTCTAACAACTCTGCACTGCTGAAGTAATTTCAGACATGGCTGATAATCTGCTGGAGCCCACTAACCTCTCCAGCCCGGCAAGGAAACCTTACTCACATGCTGCTCACCTGCAAAACAAACATCGCCTTTGCAACTATGTGGGAAAAGTCATGTTCACAGAATATCCTCTCCATTTTTTTTTTCTTGCCTTGACATGAGCTCTTCTGTTGCAGGCTGTCTTACCTAGGAATCTCTGGGGATATATTAAGTAACAGAAAATCCTCAGTGCATCAGTTACAAATGTGCTCATTCCTACAGAACCTAAATCTATTCTAGGTGTCGGCGAAGGAGCCACTCTAAAACAAAGCTGCTAATGGTCTTCCCAGGTCCATCTGAAGTGGTGGACTGCCACACTGCCTTTGTTTAATTCCCTGCCCTCACTAAGGAAAGTCCTCCTCTTCCTTCAGAGCAAGGAGTGGGGGAGCCAGGTACAGCTTGGTTGTACTATCTTCAGGACACACTTCTATACTGAGTATTGAAAAAAGGAAAGATTCAATCCGGGTGATGCTGTAGTACCTTATGTAGAGCTGACTGATATGTATTAAACCTAAGTTACTTGCTCCCTGCATCCCACAGATCACCTCTACAGCCCCGCTACAGGACACAGGTTAATAAATCTTCTGAGTCCTGCCATTTCTCAGGGTGGTTTGTTCCCTGTAAGGCAGCAGGAATGTCAGAGCTCGCACTCCCTGACAGCTTTAGGTGCCCTGCAGACGAGGACTGCACATCCCTTACAAACAACACCCAAGAGCCCACAGGGCCTGTGTTCTGAGGGAAGCCAGATGCTCACCGGAGCACTTCCAGGGGCTGGAGAAGGATGCCAAGTGCCCTCTTACAGTGGGCATCAGCTGCTCTCACAATAAGAGAGAGTCTAAAAAACAGTGTGTGAAAAGAGATCCCTTTGCCATCCTACATTTTTTTGACAGCCAGTGACTGTGCTTGTGAATTACTCTCCCTGATGTGGTCTATCAAGTGCTTCCTGCTTAAAACCAATAAGCTGTGAGAGTGTTATTTGTTCCCCCACCTCCCACTTTTTTAATTTTCACTGCAAACACGGCTTATTTACACTCTGTCTCTCTTAAAAATCAAGTGTCAACCGAGTGCTAAACTGCTGCTATTTGCCAATGTTTCATTAACACCTTATTAGCTTCCAACAGCTGAAGGTGACTGGACCCTCACCTCTGTTTATTTCCTCAAAGTAACAGTTAACTGAAGCATCAGGATAGAGGCACCCCTGTAAATATAACTGAAAACAAATATGCACACGGAATATAATCACGCACCATTTCAGCCAGATCTGCTAACAGACACATCCAGTTAATTTTATGCACAGTCACATACTATGAAGTTTGGAGCTCAGATTCTCATTAGAGATGACAATAAAGATCTCTGCATGTTTTTTTTTTCCTTTGTCCACATCAGGCTCAGGCTACAACAGGAAAAAAAAAAACAAAAAAAAAACCACGCAAATTATGCCTCTCGTAGATTATTATTTCAGTCTAAATGCCAGGTAGGAAGGTGTGATCTTCTTGTCATGCAAATCAGCACAGCTCCACTGATTCGCGTTACACTGCAGTGATTTACACTGATAGAAGCATAAAAAATTATAGAAAAGAAATCAGAAAGAAAAAAAAAGCAGCACTCCAAAAATGGGGCTCCCAGAGAAGGGGGACTGGAATCAGCCCCCTCCAGAGGGACCCTGGTAAGTTAAAGCCTTTCTTTAGCTTTCCCCTACTGCCCAGTCCTATTCTCTCTTTCTCCTTCCTTCTTTCTCTCTTTCTTTCTTCCTCTCCCTGTTCTCATCTAATTTGAAAAGAAAGGGACAGGACAATGTAGGTATCTCCTGCTATTCATTTTACAAAAAATCTTTCCTGCTGTTTTTCTCCCACACTCCCAGCCCAGCATTCTGTACCCCTGGAAAAAAGAGCCAACTGGTGGAAGGCCATTTGTGGAGGTTTCTGTTCCCCTGCCCCAAAGGGCAGGGTCATTTGAGCTACAGACTGTCACATTTTGCTAGTGCTGAAGGAGCTGGAGCTCTTGCCGTTCTCTAGTTCATGCTTCTGCTTTTGATGGTTTGTTCATTCTGTACAGCTGCATTGCACTTATATTAACTTACAGCGCGAGCTTGGCTATCGGGGTGGTAATTACCACTTTTCATCATCCAACAGGAAGAATTCAGATGTTTCCAACCAATAGGAAGGTGGGGGGAATGATTATAAGAAGCATTCAAAAAGAACTCAAACCAATATTTTCTGATTTTTGTAATCATCCTCATATCAGCTATAATTTTGCCATACTTTTTTCACGGACATAATGAAAAAAATCTTTCCTATCTGAAATATTTTCGTAAAAAAAAAGATGATAAGTCACAAAGAAGTGGTGATGGAGATAGTAAAATGAAAGGAATTGGCAGGTATTTGGGAATACAAGTAGTCATATAGGTGATCAAAAACATGAATAATGTAAATGAGATTGTCAGTGTCACTAATAAAATTAATGTACTCCAGATTTTGCAAGGCTTGGACCTTGCATTATCTTTCTCATCTGAAAATATTGTGTTAATCTAGACATTTAAAAAATAATTGTTAATTCATAACCAGAACATTCATGTAGTTGATCTGAAATAATCAACGTCTTTTGCATCTGCCCAGGAACATTCCCAGGATTTTCTACCGGTTAGAGGATAAATTTTAGTCTGTAATTCCTTTGATATGACTTCTGTTTATTCTTCTTGTTATACAAAGTTCAAAGATTTAAAAAAGGCTGCATGGTGATATATTTTACGTGAGGAATGAAATGAAGGCTTTGCTCTCTGTTCTATCTCTGCAAGTGTATTGGACCAGATTTTGGCCTCGTTAGCACCAATATAAATCTGGAAGAGTTCCACTAGTCTGTAATGTTACTTCCAATACACGCTGATTTAACTGAGATCACAAGCTGGTCCATTGACCTAAGTGGTGTCAGTGGGGATGTACTGAGAAGAAAATTTGATCTACTAAATTCAAATCCTTGAGGTGTTGTTTGAGCAGCCAAGTTATTTAGAAAGAAAACACTGAACTTGAATGTTGACCCTCCATCCCAGCTGGATCTCCATGTAAACTGCGCTCCTGCTGTAGCCTTTTAAATAGATCAGCAATTTACATTCTAAATAGATCAGCAATTCAAATTAGTGAAATGCCAGAATGCAGGTAGTGTGTGTGTGGGTTGGGGGTGGACATGACGCCTAGTGCTACCTGAAATTTCATCAGCATTCAATAGTGCAAGTCTCACATTTTCTGAGAACAGAGACTGGATGAGCTGTAAGGATTCAATTACTTTATGTCTGCACAAATCCTGATGGTAGAAGTGGCTGCTGTGTACAAGAAAAGCAGAAGAGGTTCAGAGTGACCAAATCCCCAGTGCAACTTTGGGCACTTGATTTAGGTGTTATAGCATCTAAAAAGAAGCCCTCTCCCTGCTACCCTCAACCTGTCAATAAGGCCCAGCAGCAAGAGAGTTGGTTTAAGTACTATTTTACTTTATTTTATTTGGTTAGATTGAGGTTAGATGTTAGGAAGAAATCCTTTACTTAGAGAGCAGTGAGGCACTGACACAGGCTGCCCGGAGAAGCTGTGGTGCCTCATCCCTGGAGGCATTAAAAGTCAGGTTGGATGGTGCCCTGGGCAGCCTGAGCTGGTGGTGGCAACCCTGCTCACAGCAGAGGGTTGGAACTGGATGATCTTTAAGGTCTCCTTCAACTTACTCTATGACTATGAAATAAATTTATATGCCCTTGCTCCTTCCTGTACCACCTGTTGCCTCACTGAAGTGACTGAGTGTAACCTGAAGTGGTATCAGTGGGAGAGGTGAGTAGGAAGGAGAGAAGAGAGCTGTCTGAGGTGAAGGTGAGGAAAGGGAAAGGGGAAGGGGAAGAGGAAGGGGGAGAAGGGAACGGGGAGAGGGAGAAGGGAAGGGAAGGGGAAGGGAGGGGAGGAAAAAGATGTTTTCCCTAAGTATTTAAATGTTTTGTGTGTGTGTGTGTGTGTGTGTTCCACAATATCTGAATCAGTAATTGAATAATTAAAGTAAATGAAATTCCCCAAGTCAAGTCTGTTTTCCCTGTAGCAATAATTGGTAACTTCCTTGTCTTTATTTTGGCCCAGGAGTTCTTTCACTCTTGCCATTATTTTCTCTCCCAGCCCATGGAGGAAGCAGGAGGAGCGAGCAGCTGGGTGAGTGCTTGGCGGCTGGCCAGGGCAGCCCCCCACGGGGCCACCACAGAGAGCAGAGAGCAGCACTAAAGCAGACGCTGGGCAGGAGAGGGATGGATGCACCTGTGCCATCAGGAGTGCAGACTGAAGGATCATCTCCACACTTTCAGCCTTCTCTGAAGCTTTACAACAGGATATATTTCAGGCATCTCTATGAATTCACTACTTAAAAGTAATCTAAAAGTTATATATGATTTTTTTTATAAAAAGGGCAAAACTAGGATTACTTAAATAAATCAAGACAAGGATCTTTCTCTGTCATGAGGGCAAGCACCACATTGCAGCTCATGTCCAGTACAACTCAAACCTCTTCTCACCTAAAATGCTGCCTCACCTGCAGCATCTGCTGGCCAGGTCTGATTTGTGCTCTTCCTAGGCCTCAGTCAGACCTTGTCTGGCCATAACTGGTGGTATTAGGCCCAAACCTTTCTGGGCAGCAACCTGCCAAGGAGTCAGTACAGACAGCTGTTGGAGAGACTATCACGTTCTGGCCTGGTGTGAGTAACTAGTACAGGTGTGGCCCATGCATCCCCTTCAGAAAGTGGGATAACTTGCAGGGAGCCCACGCAGGCTCATGGTCATTTTTGCTTCAGCTGCCTCCTGGCTGCTGAGCCCAAACACAAGATGATGCTTTGTGCTCTGATTCTTGCTCCGCTAGCTGCACAAACGTTTCTGAGCAGGAGCTGTTTGCTCCAGGGGGTCTCTGGTCTCTAGCATGGATAAAAGTGCCCCTAGGATTAAGCAGTGATCAACTGTAGGGTTCTAAATCATATTCTTGGACTTTAGCACTGAAGTAGGTGGTCTGAATCTCACCAAAGATAAATTATTGGCTGTGAGAGCAAAGCATAAACAGAGGAAAATGTAAAGGCTCATGAAAAACTGTAGGACTGTATGGCATTTTCTTCTTTAGGCTCTGGTGTAAGTCAGTCTGTCACACACTTATCAGGAACCATCGGACAAATGTCTGTCTTTCCATCTTCCTTTGGAACCAGAAACACAACAAGAGTGTCATTTGTTCATGTGTGCCTCAAATATGCTCATTACAATGGGTCTGTGGGATCATTCAGGTGCTGGAAGCACCCCTTCCTGAACTGGTTGCAGGGAAGTACCCAACCAGCACGAGTGAGATTTTAATGAGAGCTTTTATTTGTTTGCTTCTTTTTGCCTCTCCATTCAGGCATTTAACTAATGTCACAGGGTGCCGATGTGACTTTGAGATACATTATTTCCACCTTTGACCTTCAGAGCTGATCTTACTTCAAAAGGCTTTTGAGCAATAAAGCACTGCTGCAGTTCCCCTGCATGGGATCATTTCCCTCTCAAGGAGCAGCGAAGCTTCAGTGCTTATGTTCATCTACAAGCGTACACCAGTCGTTTCACACACATAAACAGCCTTTAATTGCTGCCGCCAATTAAAAACATGTAACACAGGCATGCACACCTTGTCCCCTGGTGCTGGGCTTGGCCTCCCGTTCAGCTCTAGTCTGAAGCAATACCACTTTATTTATCTCCCCGACACACAGCGAACAGCAGTGTCATGCAGTTCAGTGCATGCGCAAAAAGTCATCCACGCTGATCGCAGCACAATGACTCTTCATCCCCCCAGCCTTGATATTGGTTCACCTCATGCCAGGAGGAAGAATAGGGGGCAGTTGTTCTGGATAAACAGGAACAGCCGTGGGAGATGCCCTCAGGAGGAGCTCTATCACCACGGGCCTTCCCCTGCTGACAGCGCTCAGCCTGTCACTCCCTGCAAGGGGAATGGTGGCGGTGCAGACTGCTCAGGTGTGACTGATGGGGGCTGGCGGTCCCTACCTGTCACCTCATCGCACTGGTGAGGGTGAGCTGCCCCTCGGGAGACAGACTGACACAGCACAGCCCACCCATCTCCTGCAGTGAGGCTGTGATAAGCTGCTGCTCTGCTCCTCACAGGTGGCAGCCTGCTCTGCAGGCTGGGGAAGGGCAGGCAAAGGGCTGGAAGCCCTGTTTTTGCTGGCAAGGGCAGTGACACATCTCTCAGAAGTACCTGGAGAGTCCAGAAGAGCGCTAGCTGCTGCCGAGAGGTGGTTCAGCCCAGGGTTAGGACAGATTCAGCCACAGCTGTAGGGACGTCAGTGGGAGAACTCGTGGGATGCTGGCACGGCTCCACAGCTATGCATGTGCGATGCTGAACACGTGCAGAGGGCTTCAGCGTCTGCTGCGAGCCCGAGGGATGACAGAGGTGACACAACTGCTCACCCCTTCCTGGGGCAGTCCCCTGTGTGTGCACGTGGCCACACTGGCACATGCAAGTGTGAATTCCTCACCCCGTAGGAACCAGCTTGAACGCCATCTGACTGTTGCTCTGGTCCTGCAGCAACCTAAATGAAAACGTCCAGGCAGAATAACAATTCAGTCTAAGAACTGGGGATTTTTTTTCTATTTTGTGTTTGCTAGCAGGAGACTGAAGGCATTTTTTTCAACATTTCTGCCTTCCAGCAGCTTCCTCTCTCCTGCTGACCCCTGTCCCCAGCCACGCTGACGTCTGGGCAGCTCCACGCAGCTGCTCCCCGCAGTGCTGGGGCTGTCTGCAGGACACCCCATGGGGGCCATCCACACCCCACTGATGTCAGTGGAAACACTTCCACTGACTTCAGTGGGGGACCGTGGTTGAAGCAGAGCCGTCTTCCCTTCCAAACTTTCCCTTGACAGCTCACAGCCCAGCACTATGCTTGAAGACTTTGGGGAAGAACGCGCTGCTGCCCTGCCTGCAAGCAGAGCTCTGACGCCACTGCTGGATCTCTCCTTTCATCCGATGCCTCCAATAAGAGTGTGTCTCACAGTTTTCCTTTAGCCTCCAAATCAAAGGCAGCGACTGCAGCTGCACAGACCGGCGGCCTGTTTAGTTTCTGTTGGCCAACACCCACCAGCTGTAGAGGCTGCTGTGCTTTTTGCTGGATGGGAGTTTTTAATTCCAATAGACAATGTGTACAAATATTTTCCATATCAAAATTGTTCCATATCTTCCTAAGTTAATTAAATGCTAATTTTCTAATGAGGTGACAACAATGGCAACAACCTGTTATCTGTGTGCTAGCTGGTGTCCGTAGCCAGCGGGTGAGCACAAAAACCTTGTGCTCTTATTAAACTTCATTCCTATATTAATTAATTACTTTCAGAGCTGTATTATTCTGAAGTTGGTCAGAAATGTGGATAGCAATTAAATGTAAAAAACATTTACATTATGTGGAGATTTGGAGTTCCCTTGTGGGATTTATTATTTCACAGTGTTGTTATAGAAATCCCTCACATGTTTTCATGCCCGTTCCCTGTCAATGTATCACAGAATCACAGAATCGCAGGGGTTGGAAGGGACCTCAAGAGATCATCATAAAGCAGGTTCCCTTCAATAGGTCACGCAAGTAGGCATCCAGCCAGGTTTTGAATATCTCCGTAGAAAGAAACCCCACAACCTCTCTGGGCAACCTGTTTCAGAGCTCTGTCAGCCTTACCATAAAGAAGTTCTTCCACATGTTTGTGTGGAACTTCCCATGTTCAAGGTTTAGGCCATTGCTCCTCGTCCTATCGCTATGCAACACCAAGAAGAGCCTGGCCTCATCCATTTGCTTCTCACCTCCATTTAGATATTTATAAACACTTATCAGATTCCCTCCCAGTCTTCTTTTACCCAGGCTGAACAGTCCCATGTCTCTCAGCCTTTCCTCATAAGGGAGATACTCCAGGCCCTTAATCATCTTTGTGGCCCTCCACTGGATGCCTTCTAGGAGATTCCTGTCTTTCTTGAAGTGGGGAGTCCAGAACTGGACACAATATTCTAAATGTGGCCTCATCAGGGCAAAGTAGAGGGGGAAGATAACCTCCCTGTAACAAGAAATGGTGGAGGAAAACTCAAGATAAAAGTGCTATTCAATATACCTTGAGCATAAATGAACGTATATGTCTCCTGAGTTGTACAATAGGGAGGAAAAAGCCACTTGGATTCAGACTAAAGAGCGGCCATATAGCTGTCACTTCTTCACACTCAGAAAAGGACTTAGGCACTCAAAATCTGGTAAGAGATGGAATTCATGTGCCTACATCTAAACCAGGGGTTCTGCTGTCAAATCCAGGAGTTTTCTGCACCTCCACTACTTCAGCTGCCAACACAGAAGATCTCCAGACATCTTGAATCCTGCTGATATCTAAGAGCTCTTCAGTCTTAAAAAGGTCAAGTTGCCCAACATTCAGTTCATGCACCAGCTTAGTTGGGACCCAAAATATATGTTGCTCTGCTTATCTCCCCCCAGGGCTGGTTTGAGTTGTCTTAAAATTCAGACAGTGGGGAAAAAGACATGATGGCATAGAAATTCCAATGCCATGGTGGAGAAAGGGAGGGCATTTGATTTCAGACAGTCTCATGGCTTCCACATCTCCATGTGCTTGACTGATGTGAGGCTCCATGCTCTGCCCTTGTGCACCTGACATTCCCCATGTGATGTTCATGGAATGTGAGCACCCAACCAGGGATGAGGGAACCCAGAAACTGCATAGTTGCAATGCCAGATTGTGGCGATAGATAAAACCTTCTTCTTAAAATCTGTGTTTTGTATTTGGGAGCTTCCAGATGTTTTTCTGCCATTGGCCAATATGGTTCAACGGTACAAAGGCCACATTTCCCCCTACGGTTGGGGAACAGGTTATGTTAACGAAGACTGCTCCGGATCTTATTAGGAATAAATGGTACATACCATGTTTAGATAAACAGGCAGCAGATTTCCATGTGGAGTGTTTTGCAGCATTTTATTTAATGCTATGAGTCTTGTCACGATGAGCAACACGTGTGATGCACTTGTAAACCATTTCTCTGAGTGCTTCACACAGTATAAGAATGTCCAAAAACTGAATGAAAAAGCTTGCCAGGAAAATGAAGCCATAACGTGAAATTCATGTTCAAAAGTGTTTAAAACCATTTGTTTATTGAATTCAGACAAATACCTCCAAACTGTTTTCATTACATTTAGTGCTAGCTGAGCCAAGACAGAAAATAGAATGCTGATAATAAACTATGTGTCCATTCACATTAAGCATTAGGTAGACAAATATCTTTCCCGCATTCTTCTGTGGGCTTCTATTCCAAATGTGGGTAAAGAAAGCCTTATTATCCACTCCTAGTATTAGATGGTGATGATGATAATAGTAATAATAGCAGAGTAATTCACATTTAAGTAGAGTATTTCTTCACAAGTAATTTGCCAAATGATGCTGTGGGACCACTTTGCCCAGCTACTGAAACGCAGTCAAGTCTGCATTTGGAACTCTGGAACGAATCATAACATCTGCTTAAACCAAGATAATATCAATGCTGTGTGATAGATTAGGATCAGGAGAAGGGGAAAACACTGTAACTAAGTAATAATAAAAGGAAAATTATTAGAGTTGAGGTTTGTAGGAAAGCAACATCTAGAAAAACCTAGCTTTGTTGAAGATTTCTACAGCATGTTTAGTAATCATTGGGTTTCTGAGGTTTGCCTCACCCTAAAGGCAAAACCTTAATCTGTACAGATATTCTGATACTTAACTTAAGGAGGAACTTGGGAAGGAGAACCTTGCCTGTGATGGGCACAGTGCCGCCGCTTCCCAATGGCTGTGAAATCGGGTCTGAGCAAGTCACAGGATGGATCATGCTGGCACCACACCGTCAGAGTGAACTGCTGCTTAAGATGCCTATTTCATCCCAACCTGTCACGTTTAGTTTAATGAATTTAGAAGTATTCAGAATCAGGGATTAAATTAAAATATTTTGAAGTATTTAAATTATTAAAACATTTTAAAGTCTTTTAATTATTAATGATTTAATCATTAGAAATAAGTATTTTACGCTGTGACTGAAGAATGTATACAACTATTCAATTATTTTTTGGAAATGAGTCTAGAGCTTTTTCCTCCCCTCTACATTTTCAATTCAGAACTATATTGGGAAGTTGCAGCTCTGCTATGATGGCTTTCTACAAAACATAGCAAATGCAAACCACTTGTTTAGCGCAAAAAACACACACGTGTGAGGTAGAAAATGATCCTTCTTCCCAGGGGGAAAAGTATTTGGCTTCTGATTTATCCCAAAAGCCCTCATTGGCCTCGTCTGGTCTAAAACTAGCCATTTACCTGTTCTGGGTTATTGTTTCCGGCAAAAATTGGAGCACAGGGGCTCCCTCTGAGCACCAGGCAGCACTGCTGTGCTGTGTGGTACCGGAGCACTGGCACAGGTTGCCCAGAGGCTGTGGGGTCTCCTCCTTGGAGACCTTCAGAAGCCACCTGGCCATGGGCCTGGGCCCCCTGCTCTGGGTGTCCCTACTGTGGGGTGGGCCTGAGGGACCTAGAGGGCCCTGCCTACCTTAGTGACTCGGATTCTGTTTTGTCATAATCTTAAGTTCACAGAAAATGAATTTGCACAAGAACACTGTGGGCTTCGGTCTGCTCACTTACTTCAAGGCTAGTGATCCAGAGAGCCTTTATAGTGAACACATTGGTGCTACAATAAATGCTATCCACATGTTTTGCTTAAGGTCTCCATAAGTTGTAAACTAAAAGGATAAATCTATGCTATGGCATACTTAGAACATTAAATCGAAAGTGGAATTTATCATGCATGTTAATCCTTCATATACAAAAAACATGGGGTAACCTTTGTGCCCTTGTGAAGCCCCATCCGGAGTACTGTGTCCAAGCCTGGGATCCTCCGAATGAGAAGGACGTGGAGCCATTGGAGTGGGTCCAGAGAAGGCCACAAAGCTGATCAGAGGGCTGGAGCACCACTCTTACGAAGAAAAGTTGAGGGAGTTGGGCTTGTTCAGCTTGGAGAACAGAAGGCTCTGGGGAGACCTCATTTTGGCCTTCCAATACATAAAGGGGGCTTATAAGCAGGAGGTATATAAACAGCAGGGGCTTATAAACAGGCAGAAAGTGATAGGAAAAGGGTGAACAGCTGTAAAATAAGAGAGGAGATTTTGATCAGATATTAGGAAGAAATTCTTTAATCAGAGGGAGGTGAGGCACTAGAACAGGTTACCTAAAGAAACTGTGGATGCCCCATCCCTGGAGGCGTTCAAGGCCAGGTTGGATGGAGCCCTGGGCAGCCTGGTCTAGTGGCTGGCAACCCCGCCCATAGCAGGGGCTTGGAACCAGAGGATCTTTAAGGTCCCTTCCAACCCCAGCCATTCTATGATTCTATGGCTGTATTCTAGGCACAGCTGGGGACATGGTCCTGCTGATCACGGTCCCACAAACCTGAGCACACACAAATTTAGTACTAGCATGCCATAGTGGGGGTCAGCCTGTCATCAGGTTGTTGCAGAAGTTACCTACAAGGTCCCACTGCAGACAGAAGAACCGGTTGGGCAGCACCATCCAAAGGCATGGTTACACTTCTGCAATTCCAGACTGCTTTCTCTCACCGGTAACTTCTGGTGTGAGCAGCTGTTCACTGTACATTTGGATCAGCCAAAAAACAACTGTAAGTCAGCCCAATCTAAATTCCCTTCATTTATGACTAGAGCTAGATTTACACACTATCCTCCTGACAACTTAGCATATAGGCTGTGTGTCCCCCGAGGCTTCTGCTCATCCTCCCACCTGCATTCCTGCCCTGGTTTTGCCTTCAGGCAGGGTATTATTTCTTGCTCAGGACCGCTTCCTGGATAAGCCATGTCAGTGTTCAAGCAGCTTGGAGGGCTGATGCAGCAGTAGAGAGCCCTATCAGCCTCCCTGACCCTGCAGGGACTCAGGACTCCCAGAGCATGCAATTCTGTGGGGAGAAGTGTCCCATGAGGGCGTAACTGAGAGCAGACTGGGGCCTTCCCCAGCATGAGGTGCCTTGCTGGACATGCTGCACCCATCTCAGTGAGCAAGGGCGATCTGTGCCAGCCAGAGTGAATCAAATCACCATCTGTATGGGCTTTTTTTTCTTTTTTTTTTTAAAAATGGATTCAGCTATCATTTATCCAAAAAAGACCCCCAAGTAATTAGGGTATTTAAAATATTAGTCAAATCAACTTTGTTATTCAGAGGGATGAAAGCCAGCAAAATAATTCATAAATAGTAGGTTTTGGTGGGTGGTAGCATTACACAGAGGCTTTCAAGTTCTCTTCTCCTGTGTGAGCAAGTTTTCATTCTTGGAGAGACATCGTGTCTAACTACTGTTGAGAGGCCACGCAAGGTTTGTTTTTCCAGGCTCTCAGGTAGGGTGAACTGGCCAAAGGCTTGGGCTTTGGATGCAGAGGCCGAGCCTCTCCATTGGGCCAGCTCCTTTGGGCTATGGATTTGAGGTTCTGGAAGAAGGGACTGCTCTGCCTGCTGTTTGCTACTTTCCTTCATTTTAGAACCTTACATTCAGCCTTCCACATCATTGATTATTCCTCTGCTGGGATATAAAAGGCCCAAAGACTGTTCCGTTGTGGTTTCCAAAGAGGTACAACAGTGTCTTTCCTGGAGTACTTTATCCCAGTTTCACCTCCAAGGACATCAGTGATATCTGCCTCTAAATGATTAAGACTAGCATATAGCAGAGGTTTTACAGAACATCCTCCTTTGCTTCCTGATTAGCTGCCATCTTCAGCTCACAGTCTATGCTAAGGCCAAGGAACACCTTGTGAGAGGAGCAATATAAGGCAGAAATTCTCACACGTGCTAGTCTCTAGATTCCTTAAGACTTCTGAGACACAGAAGTTCTTGACAGCACATGAAAGTGTTGCTGGTGGATCTGTTTTTGATGTTTGTCTGAGAGGCCCATAATAGTGGGGTATCTATGTAAGTTATAATTTAATGAACTTTATTTATAATATTTATATTTATAATGAAGCTTTATTTTTGCAGCTCTCTAAAGTGGGGCAGTTAGGTAGCCTGGTGTCTTGTAATCCTGCTAATTAAAGTATTCGTGTTGGCTGGGTGGAGAGAGATGTGTGACCCTGTTACTTGCAGATGATGAAAGAAGGCAATCATCATTAGTGTGCATGACTCCTTCTTCAGTTTCCATCAGAGATGGGGCCTCTGTAGTTCCTCTGGAACAGAATTATTGTATTTCTCATTGAAATATTTTTTCTCTCTTGTTCAGCTGCATACATTCCCCATTACAAGTATTATAAACTGTTTGGTTATCTGTAAGGTGCCCAGACTTTTGCAAAGATTCATTCACAAACGAACCCCTGCTGTTAGGTCAAGGAAGGTTTATTTTAGCACTTGCAGATCCTATTATATTAAGCTGTTAATGAATTGACCACCTTTTCATCATACTTAGCATGAGAGTTGCGTCTCATGGTCTCAACTCTGACTCCTGGAGAGCCAGATTTCACAAGAGTCCTCTTGTAAGTTTTCTTGGGTCTCTGCCATCGCAGGAGGGAGTGCATAAGTAGCAGCATCTGGCAGTGCATCTGCATCCAGTCCCTGATGATGTCCTGGGATCCATCTGCCTGGGCTCCCTCCTCCCTTCATATGGAGCTTGACATATCTGGTACCTCACTGCCAAACAACCTTAGCAAATACTTCTCGCTCCAAGGGACGCCGAGTCACTTTTTCAGCATCTTCACCTTTTGTTATCTCCGTGCTAACCTGATGCAAGAGTACATGGTGTCTTTTCACATGGCTTCAGGCTCTCTGGAAGGAACCTGCTGGAGAGCCTTGATCCAAGAAAACTGGAAGGTCTGATCTAAGTGCAGAGACCAAAACTGGGAGTATATTTACATATAGATATACAAAACAGAAGCTATACTACTGTACACAGGTATTCACTTAGTGACATTTCCATGTCTGTGAGCATAACAGCACAGCAGAAACACTTGCTACCCAGAGTTCAGGGAACAGCAGTCATAAACATTGTGGATTGTCTCAGTTTTGTTGCCCCTCCATCACCCAATATAGCCCAGTCACTGCAGTGTGAGGTGAAGAGTCTATTTTTTTCTTTTCAGTCGTCCTTCAGGCATTACTCACTTCATCATGGTATCAACTTGAAAATTTCCAAATATGGAAGGTAAAACTAGCTGACAAGGAAAAATTGAAAAACCTTTGCACTTACAGACCTGAGGTTTCTAAGAATTGATCAAATTTCAGCATCAGTGTTTGAAGAAATTCATATATACAACAAGTAATTCCTATTTTGATGCGACCAAAAGGCGGTAAATTATCATTCTGTAACATTGCAGATGAGATTCTACATTTAACCAAACTGTATCACCTACAAACAAAGCATCTTTTCTATTAATTATAAGCAGTTGCTGACTGTCTATGAGAAGAAAAATCTGAAGTATTGTCACGGTTAACTCACTCATGTTTTTAACTCATTTCAGCATCACATGTCTTCACGTATAAGGGCAAAGACTGTCAAATGGCATTTGTGGGAATACAGAAGGTTTTAAAGGGCTGTTCTTCATACTCAAAATCTGCATAGCACTCTTGGAAATTTTTCCTGACATATATTGCGCAACTTTAAATGAATTTGTGGCTTTGGTAATGATCTGAAGAAGCCCCTCTACTGTTTTATCTTTTCAGTACATTGTGTTATTATTCAAAGGGCAAAGAAACAGTGGCACAAAGGTAAGTAGTGCCTGAGAAGAGCAGATTGAGAATAGCTACAATTAATGAACAGACTAACACAGATCTGATCATCTACCTTTTAAGAAGGAACAGTCATGAGCTCATTAGGGCAGCAAGAACCCATGATACAGTTGTTAAAACAGCCTCTCTTTAAGTAGAAAACCATAGCACCTTAGCTTGTCTTTTAAAATGAGAAGCTGAAGGAAGCCATCAAAAGACAAGAAAGCACATAAGGACATAAAAACTCTCACCATGTGGGCCGGTGCGAAGGCTCCCTGAGGTAAGAAAGGCTAAATAAAACCTCCCTGACTTCAGATTGTGCTGTCCTTCCCAAAGCAGAGTAGGTCTTTCTATATTATAGAGTAATAGTTACTTGAGATAACTTCAGCTTCAGCCCTGCAAGAGCAGGGCAAATGGAAGGTCATCCATCCCCTCTTGCAAAAGCATAATGCCTACAGCTTCCTACCAAAAGCAGTAGGCAGTCCTACAGACACCAAGTAAGGGAAACAACTATGTAGAAACAACTTTCAAAAGGACAACAAAAAACAACTATTCTGGCACCTCCCTGAGAAGATAATAAATAAAATTAAAAAGCCTCAACATCTCAGCTTCTATTTATTTGTGGTAAGAAATCAGGCACCAGTGATGGTAGGAGACTCGCCCTGTAGGTTAAGCTCTGCTCTGTTCTCTTTTGTAGCCTGTCCAAAGCAATGCAGGAGCGCAGTCCTACTCTAAACACCAGCAGCTCCCCTCTGAGTGGGGGTGATGCTTTAGGACTGCAGAATCAGCAAAAGGGCTCCCCTGCCACTTCCCTCCCCATCTGTCCTCTCTGCTGTTCATGTCACAGGAGAAAGTGTCTCCAGAGAAACGAAGATATTGCCAATATCAGTAAGAACATTTACATTTAACTCAACAAGACACACACAAAGCTATTCTAGCTTGGTATAATATGACTCTGTTTTTCACTTGAAAATAGCAACCTATGCTTTGTATAATTACCCCAACCCATTTCCTTCTACTCTCATATGCAGGGAGAATGCGATCAGTTTGTCGCCATGTTCCATACTCACTTCCTGCAGCTCTGCTTTGTAAGTTCTTACAGTTTCTTTGTGACATGGCAAGCACTCAAAGATCTATTTGCTGCTCAGTTATTCCACTGTTCAGCAAAATGAAGCTCTTCATATCTGATAATATTCACTTCTATTACTGACCTGAACAAACACCTTTTTGGGAGACTGAGATTTGAGAGAGCTGGGGCTGTTCAGCCTGGAGAAGAGAAGGCTGTGAGGTGACCTGATAGCGGCCTTTCAGTATCTGAAGGGCAGCTACAGAAAAGAAGGGGACAGATTCATTCTCAGGGTCTGTGGTGATAGAACAAGGGGAAATGGTTTCAAGCTCAGTCAAGGGTAGATTTAGATTGGATATAAGGTAAAAGTCTTTTACAGTGAGGGTGGTGAGGCACTGGAACATGTTGCCCAGAGATGTGGTTGATGCCCCATCCCTGGAGACAGCAGAGGAGCTGGACTAGACGGCCTCAGAGGTCCGTTCCAATTCTAAGGATTCTATGATTCTATGGCTTTGAGCAAGACATGAACTGTGCTGCAGGGCTGTGCTTTTATCTGCTTTTCAGTGATTAAGAACAAGACAAAGGAATCGACTATTGTTTGATTGGTCATGTGTTTATTTGCAGCCTTAACACGCAAAAATAGTGTGACAACTATGTAAGTTAGAAAAAATATAGCACTGCAAAAAGTAGTCACGCAAAATGAGGCTTCTGCTTGAACTTTTCTTCACAATCACCGGTTATTTGATTTGTCCCAATATTTATAGTTCATCGCTAAAACTGCCAAAACTGGCAGCCACCAGGATTGTTGTCTCAATTAAGGACAGTAAACAGATTGTCCCGTTTTTTTTTTTTTTTTTTAATAAAAAAAATCTAAAATGTAATACTTCACAGTTTAACATGTTTATTCATTTAAACGAGCTAAAAAATAGCGGTGTGACATCTGCTTGAGAGACACTGGTACCTAACATTTTGGCTGTCTCCCCACCAATTTGGTTGTGATTAAAGGGGGGGGGGGGGACGGGGGGGAAGAAAATCAGAGGATTCTATCACTTAAATGCAATGAGAGACTACAAAAAAAAGTTCTCAGATCCTGGAAAAATGTAGAAATAGTATCTACAAAAGTTTGAACATAGCAAACAAGGAGGACGATGAGGAAAAGTGCTGCAAAAGATGGGCACAGGCGCTTTCAGGGAAAAATATTGTAAGCATATCATCACAGAGCACCTTTGCCAGTTTATTCGTCCCATGGGTTCATTTCCCAAAGCGCAGGCATAATCCACTGTTACCGAACTCCGGTGACCCTTTTCGTATATTACCCTTGCACGCAGAGAACCAATACCCAGTTCTGACCAAACTGCTGCACAAAGCACATCAATATGATGAGCAGCAAAATGGCGTTTATTGGTAAAAGCTACAGAACTATATAGTATTTCTTATCTTTTTACTAGACTGTTCCAGAAGCTCACACGGGCTTCTGGCCAATCATATTAAATCTCCCACTTCTGACCTCTTACTTCCGAAAGGCCATATACGGGGTTGTTATACACCTTGTTATGAAAACAAAGAAGGACAGCCTCTCCTGTAGGCTAACCAACAGAGAGCAAATGGGGAAGGGCCTTCCGCGTTACAGCCCGAGTGCTCCGTTACACGCCTGATACAACAATCCACTACAAAATCTTTTAAGAAGCAGTTCCAATATCGCATTTCTGCTGTCTTATTGATGTGCCATATTGATATTTTCTTAGTCATAAGCATCATGAAATGTGATCAAGATCTGTAGTAACCTGTTTGTTGGCACTCTAATTTGCATAGTCTGTGTTTCAAGTCCAGTACTTTACAGAGAATTGCCCCGAAGGCATTTGACCATCACCAGTTGGTTCAGTTGTGCCTTTTATAGGCACAATCCCATATCAAAGCAAAATGAATCATCAGTCTACTGGGAGCTGCTAGCAATGTTTTCCTCCCTGAATGGGCAGTATTCACAACTTTCCCTTAAGTCAGCAGATAAGCCTCTTCCTTCGTAGCAATTTTCATGGAAATGGGATGGGTTGTTTTGTAGGACTTCCACTGTGCCTTCATTTGGTTGGGTTTAAAATCTGTTTTCAAACACAGCTTGTTAGGTCAACTACTCTAGACTACACCTAAATGAACATCTGAGTTTGTTCACGTTGTGCATCTCTGCAGTTACACATGTACACGCTGTCCCTGCTACAGCTGGTCTGAAGAACGGAAGGAGCTACAACATATCCCGAATCACATGACATCTGTATGATATGCAACACTGAACTTTAAATACAGTGTTCTTCAACAACAGTTTAAATATATCTCTAGGGTCCACTAGGGAAATGCTTAACATGCCTCCTAAACTTCCAGTAAAATGTATTTACGGACTCTAGGAAATAGACTTAAAGCCTTTCTTTGGCAATGTTCACCAGTGGCACTAGTAAAACTACTATACTGAGGCTTCTGTCCTGAGATTGTCAGCATTCTGGTTCTGCTTCTGTAGGATCAAAGGGAAAAGTAAAAATGCTGAGGAAATATTTACTGAGCAAAATCACTGCTGGAACACTGTTGTGCCTTCCTAGCCAGAGCCACTTCCAGATGGGTCATCTACTCCCTTCCTGATGGGGCATCCACTCCTGTCCACTGCAGGAGAGTCCTGCACAGGCATCTCCTCCACAGCCTCTGCCTCAAAGAAATTCCATGTACTCCACAAGCAGCCTGAATTCCACTCTGTGCCCAGAGGTGAATTTCCTTTAAAAAAACTACCCAATCAAGCCAGAGCTCCTGTGTAAATGATTTGATCAGCAATCTTTCTTTGAAACAACTGTATAAAAGCATTATTTTTATAATAAAACCAATCTATCTGAAGTTGATGGTAGGTACACAGAACAACTTTGTTTGCAGAAAAAGATCAGCTGTATTGGTATTGGGGAGGATGCCAAGGAAAGCTCTCTTTTACTGTCTTTTAAGTATTCATAGGCTACACTTAGTTTTAATATGAGCTAAGGGGTTAGAAATGCTTAGAATAATCCAAATATTCTAAAGCTGGTGAGTATCACTGCTCACATTGAACACTATGCTATCTAGATTGCCTCAATGTCCTTTATAATTTATATATAATTCAGTACAACACATCCAACATTAATAAAAGCACAGAGAGAGTAAAAATCCATTTATTATTAAAACAAGCACTAAGCAACTCATACAAAGATAGATGGCCCAAAAATGAGGAGGCATATTTCAATCTGAGATATAAGTAAGGCAAAATAAACCACATATTTGCAAGACATACCTATAGGTATGGACACTACAGTGCTGTAGAAAACAGAAATAACTTCAGGCTGGATTTTGATCCCCTTGGAGTAAATCGGATGTAATTTCAGTGAATGCAGGATATTCATGAATGAAAAAGCTCAAAATATAACCTCAATGCTAATATTGTTGTGTTTGTGCCTTTTAGAAAACCAAGGATGAAAAATTTGATGAGAGGTAGAAGCTTTTAGCTTTAAAAAATATTGACATGGTCCCATTAGGAATTATTGTACTGATAAGAGAACCATTGTATTTACTGCGATATTTACCAGGTATTTCTATGTACACTGAACAGAAGTTTATCCAGTTTATCTAAGCAACAGAAAAATTTCTCATTATATGTGAGTATCTTTCATGTAAATGAAAAGGTCTAACTGAAATGAAGCCAACAGACAAGCTGCAAACTATGGCACTTGTGGGCAACATGGATCGATACGCCACAAATCAGGAAAGCTGCTTCAGTCACACACATACGCACACTGGATTTTGTCTATGAGTCATAATTATGGGAAATTAGATCTTCTAAGAACATCATGTTCATAAATTTGACAGTAGGAATAGCATGCTTTTTAATGTAACTGATTCAGAAAGCAAGTTACAAGACAACCTACGTGATGGTGATAACCACGCATCATTCTCAGACCACGTATCACCCAGGGAGCTACACACAAACATTAACTTAGCAATCCTTCCCGTATTTTACGGAGCAAGAAAACTGCTCATGCAAAGTAAAAGGAGAGGTCTGTAGCTTCTGTGACATGTGGTGTGGCATTGGTGAAACGAGCAGCATGTCACATCCAAGAAGACAGTTTGTGATAAGCTTTTCTCTCCACTGAAAAACGGGCCATGTGTCAGAAAATGCTTCGCCATAAATGCAACATGTCAGTAACCGTTTGGTCATCCATACGAGCATTAGCAGACTATCAGTCACATGAATATATAAATGTTAATATTTTATGTCTGTAACAGTCGTAATTAGAAAATGAGAAATATTTGCATGTATATGTTTATATTTCTCTTTCATATTCTTCTTGGAAGATGGTGTACTCTATATTTCTAGAGTTGTTGTTTTGCATTGCATAAAGTGAATGAGGAGTATGAGAGAGAAGTGTATCCTTAGAGACTTGTAGCATATATGGTCATAGTTACTGTATGGTTTAAAAACTAACTATATTGATCTAAGTTCCTTAAGTGGTGGTAATGGGACTGTGTCAATTTAAAAGAAATATATTTTCCATTATAGTAGATGCTAGGGTTTGGTATGCCCTTGTCTTCAGAATCACTATATGGAATCTCAGTGAGGCATTTCCAGAACAAGTCAGTAAATGCCACAGTTGCAACTAAAACTGAAACTGGTAGCTAAGATTAAGACAAGCTGATTTGCTAATAAAATTTCAAAATTATGGCAACTTTTCTGGAAGTCAAACTGCCTAACTCCCTAACACATTCGGCAGCAATGGGTCCATG
The DNA here is from genome assembly GCF_002078875.1 of Numida meleagris. Classification (NCBI taxonomy): domain Eukaryota; kingdom Metazoa; phylum Chordata; class Aves; order Galliformes; family Numididae; genus Numida; species Numida meleagris. Next base: position 124,093,757 of record NC_034410.1, read on the forward strand.
CTTTTCTTGGTTTCAAAAATAAACCAGACTAGAGAAAGACTGACCACATTTTCAAAGGATCAAAACAAATCCTTTATAACCATAAGCTCAGTAATATGCCAAAGCTGAAGCAGAACAGGGTAAAGCCAGAATTTTACAGCTCCCTGCAGCTGCTTTGACATACCGACTTCTTCACGTTGCTTGTGGTTATCAAAGGCATCAGAAATATCATCCACACTGCATATTCCAAAAGGTACTTTGCAAGAACTAAAGGATGACACGGAGCCAATATTTTCCCAATTATTAGAAGTATACATGAAAGGATTCTTAATACTCACAACTTCATACATTAGTTTGATGATAAAAATGATTTTATAACTGGAAATATGTATTTTTTTACAATACCCTCCTAACAGGTAGAACAAGTTGATATCACAACCAGCAGGAAGAGTACAATTAAAATACAACTTTGACTTTATATTAATAATAGAGCAACACACTAATTAAACCCAACATCGATTGAACTTTCTATTTACACTAGTTCAGACAGCACAGGAGGCAAAGAACTGTGTTTCAGAGGCATATGCGAATGTTAGAGCTTCTGTCATCCAGGTGCCATTTCTGACAGAACACATGTGTGCTGAACAGTTGGCAAAAGAATGAAAAAGATTACTGGAGATATACGGGCACACAGAATCTGGGATGACATAAAATTAAGTCCATATAGGAGGTGACAGACTGCTTCTAAAAAGATAATTTTTTCCTACAATTTCTTCCATCTTTGTGTGCGCATTTGTGCATACACATTTAAAAGAAAGATAAAAAGGGAGACAAAGAATGAGGAGGGGTTGATATACTTTAAATACAAATCAATAAAAGATTTTTGTTGTATGGTATTTCCACTTTCTTTTGGGAAAAGAAAAAGAACCTAATTTGGCTATTAGGAAGCTTTGATTCCTAAATTTAGTCAAGGCAGATTCTTCTCCTGTGAAGTCAGCATCAATACCCAAGATAATAATAGCACCTGTCTTTTGACATCAAAGTTCTCTGCCTGAGAAAATATAATGTAAACAATAAACTTCCCACATTGTACTGCAGCTCCTGGCTTTGGCATTAACCAAATATGCTTGCCGGGCATGAGTGTTCTTTTATTTTGGAGATCTGGAATGTAGAAGTGATGTATTGCAAAACTTACAAATTTGAACTGCAAGAAATGGCATTGTTTACTGTCTCACAGTGAAGGGACTGTGTTCCTACGTAGTCTTGTTCAAGCTGAAGAAATCTTGTTGATAGATTCATTGCATCTGCTAGTTTTCATCTGGATCCAGATCAAGGTCAACTTCATTGGAAACGTTAAGATAAAAGAAAGCATAGAAAGCCAACAAAAATACCAATATAGCTGCAAGGACAAGGGCAACTTCCTGTAGAAATAACAGAAAAAAATTAAAACAGAAACTGTTAGAAACAGTATCATAATTTAAGATAAACCAAGAGTAAGTGTTATTTCCCTTCTATACTGCACGGCAAAATAACATCAGACTTTGTATAATGATTTCTTCCTGATTACCATTTCAGAGTGTTATAAAATCCATTTTTCTTAGTAAACATTTCTGTGAGTTTGATATACCGCCAGAAATAAGATATTTGGTTTAAAGATCTTTGGTCTGACCTAGAAATGGGAGCTTTGTGTCCTTTTATTATTCCATCCCTTCCTTTTTAAAAGAAAACACAGAATTCATGAACCACAGTTTTGAACACAAATTTAAGTTACAAATTTACACTGTGAATTTTGATGTTTTCTAGCAATATGTTACTGCTTTTTGCCAACAAATTTGTAATTTTTTAATGAAGCAAACACAGTATGTTGGAAGTCAATGAAAATTGCTACCTCTACCTCCCAACCTCCTGGCATGCATCACAGTATGGATCTACGAAATCCTTCAGACTTGGATGAAACTTTTCTTCCTTCCCCTCTGCAATAAGGCAAAAAGCACAATTTGCACTTGTACTTGCCTCTCTTCCCATAAAATATTACAACTTGCTGCATCTTCCTTAATTAACATAAAAACGTCTTCCAAAGTATACATCATTTATAGCAGCTTTCAGAATCAGAAAAATGTTTTTGTACTAAACATCATACTCATTATGTGAATGCCTATCATCATATTCTAACTTAAGGCTGGACTCAGTTAAAACTTCAACTTTATATCTCAGATATAACAAATTAGAGTGCGATCATCCTCTTTATAAAACTATTTCCAAAGCTGCAGTGCGTCACATTTTTAAGTTTTTATTTTCCAGGAAAGCATCACACACTCCTTATACCATTGACTTTCATTTTGTTAGACAATAAAAGCAGAAATATAAATTTGGGAAAGATCCTTATGTTTCTTCAGGTCAGTTTGCCCACCTCCACAAACCACCTTCCTTCTTCAAAAAGAAGCAATAATCCTCCCTCAAAATCTTGGCTTCATGCTGACCTACAAATCATCTGCATCAGAACAACACACCCATATACTTAAAAGGAGAGGAGAAAAACAGTTCAGTGCATTTATAGCAAGTAACTTGAATTGGTACAGAAAATGGTGCGTCAGCCTTACTCTGCCAGTGGGACTGAAGGGAGATGGCTGTAGCTCACCTAGACTATCAGACAAGCTTTTCAGTCACAGCAGAGCATCCGACCCTGTTCGGTGTAAGATTCCTTGTGTCCTAAACAAGGTGTCAAAAAGAAGTCACATGAATACTCTCTAAAAATGCCTTAGACTATGAGTAGTGTATAGATGATGGCTCTATACACAGGTCAGGTGTAGAGACCTACACCACCACCGGATGGATCCCTCCAGGATCTCCCAGTTTGCGGTTGGTTGCTTTGTGACTGACTTTGCATATCTACTGCCATGAAGGAGTTAAAAGTGTGTGAGTTTCACTTTTTAAAGTCTAGCCCATTATCTGGCATTCTTCTGGAGAACAGCATTTCATTTGCATTTACATAAATGCATTATATAGTTTATCAGAATGTTGGATCAATAATTCAACATATGCCATCTAATAAACTTTGAAATACTGCTGCTTTGGTGTATGCTCTATAGGAGTCTTTGCTCTATAGAAATCTTTGCTTTACATTTTATGTGGATGATTAATTGATGTGCACTTTGAATTTATTTTACATTAAAATTGTTCCTGTAAATTTGCTGAAGCTGTTTGCTGAGGATTTCTACTACATTTTCCTCTTAGAGGTATACCATCCTCTGAGCCTCACCCTCCTGTTTTTATATGATTTGATTAAAAAAATGCATCTAATTCACTAATATATTAAAGAAAGTGATTTTGCTTTGTTGCAGTTGCAACACGTCAGTATCTCACAAAAGGGCACGGCAGCATCAGACAGGTTTCATTTATTTCCTTGTATCCACAGCTGTGCTCCCAGACCCATCTGGCCACACAGCTACTAATCTTAAGAGGATGTAATAAACAAGTGACATACAACTGCAAGCTCCATCTGCTCAGCAGAGTGGACAACAAAATCGAGCAATGCAGGCACCGTTCACACTTGACACAGAGAGCAAATTCATTCCAGTATTAAAAAGTTTTTCCCTCATTTGGATGCCACACTTGCCATGCTTTCTGTTTTACAGTAAGCCCTCCGCCCCTCTCCCTTCTGTCCTCTCTCCAATATGAAATTCTGTGGTAGCAGGAGCAAAATTCTGGGAATGTCTACATTAAAGATTTGTTTTCTGGGAAGTGGAACAGGGACAATTTTGATTTTATTCTCAGTATCTGCTTTAATGGGAGCAGTTCTTTATTTCCTCTCTGCCTAAGTTTTGCAGTGAATAATGCCGAGAGAACATTACTTTCCTTACACAGGCATTAGGAAGGAGGTCCCTGGATCAGTATTTATTAACCCTGGGAATGACATGCCTTATTGAAATTCCTAGTATGAGAACTATGCAAGCACCTCAATTCTCAGTTACTGAAGAAGGCCGAGAAACAAAAATCCAAAATAAATAGTCCAACAAAGGACGCCTGGCTCTCAGCTAGGGATATGCAGTCTCAAGAATTGTATCCAGTTTATGAACTTTTAAAACATAAATTTTGCAATGTAAGTAGCAAATGAGATGCTACACCACTATACTGTATTTGCAACAACAGTACATATTGTCATTCTAATTTGTTTTATGCTTATCAGGCTTTGCTATTTGTATTTTAAGCCATGCATAGAAATGAAACGTTAAAATACTCCCCGCTCAGCATATATAGTTCCCTTTCTCTTCCACTTTATGGATCATCCCTATCATCACTCTGCAAAATCCATTTACTCAGAGGATTTCAGCATGAATAATTAACCAATACAGAAAAAGTCCAATAGAAATAAACTTAAAATGATCACAGGGCTTTTTCTCCCTCTTTTTTTTTTCTTTCATAAGAATGTTACAAAATAACATCCCTGCCTTCAAATTCCAAACTATGGTCAAAGAAGCCTGTAAAAGGAACACAATTTTCTACTATATTCTCTAATACTTTGAATAATTTCTGCAGAATCCTACTGATTTCAGCTTAGTCAACTTTGTCAGAAACTTTTTCCATGAAGGATACACATGCCATTATGGCATACCATAGATTTAATTCTCCTATCATTTTTTGTCAGTTTTATGTCTCTCATGCCAAAATGCTCAGATAACGTCCTCAGATTCACTCTGATGGAATAAGTTGCAGAGATTAAAAAGGGTTTGAAAAAATGGAGGGCCAAATGAGGAAAAAACTGTTGGCTATGGCAACGCAAATCTGGACGCCATGTATGAGAGAATCATATATCACAAGTAAAGAATAGTACCACGCTCAAGAAATTTTGGATTTTTTACACCTTAACTTACATTCTATTGTCCTCCAAAGAGAAGTGTACCTGTTTTAACTGACACCATCTTAAAATCAGGAGAAAGATTACCACAAATTTCTCTCTTTGAAATGCTTAACTATCCCAAGTAATTTCTGAAAAGGGATATGAAGAAAAGCACTCGGACCAAGGATACTTATCTTTATAGAAGTAAAACAAAGGTACATGGATTTGAAGATAAATCCTGTTATACCACATATTATTTCTAAGTGGAAGAATTTATCTGGGCATTCACTGTAACTATCTTTTACAATTTTAAAAGTAATAACTAAAAATGATTTTTTACATCCTTAATGCAGGACATTCTACATCTAAGACAAGGTAACATAAATGTACTAACTTTTATCAGTAATTTTGATCATTAGAATTTTCAGATGGGACAAAGACCATTATGGCCTCAAATAATGAAGAAAAGGTACTATTACAAAGTCACCTAAAACATTTGGCTATATGATCACAAAGCAGCAGAACTGATTTTAACACAGCTAAACACAAGACAGTATATAAAGTTATTGAAGATCTAGGCAGTACATATAAAGTGAAGGATTCTGCCTTGAAAACCTATGACACGAAAATGGTCTTTTGATTTAAGGGGTAACCACTCCCTCAGTGCAATCTCTAGATGTGGAAAGGGGGACTTCCAGTAGGGAGATGACTGGTATTTATTTTATTACAGAGAAGAATGAGAGGTGGCTTGGTTACAACATATAACTATATATTCCATATACCTGTATTTAAGCAAGATGCTTCACAGAGTGAGGTCCTTCTACCTTGTTTATAAGAACCTCTCAAGGTCCAGCTGAGGTTAGATAAACTCACTCTTGAAATAAGATGCTGTTTCCTAGGAACAAGAATGACTGAACATTTGAGCTACCCCTCTGGGAGAATATTGGACTTCCATGGCTGTACATCTTTTATGGTAAGATTTCTCAATAAAATAAAATAGGATGAAATATATATATATTACTTAGCAATTGGGAAGAATACTTCCACTTGGGTGAGTGCAAAAGGAGGTCCTGACTGCTAGTCTTGGGAGCTGATCGCTTTCCTCCTTCAGGGTCATGGGATGACTGTGATTGCTGACGTGGTCAGTGCTGTATTTTGAACTTCTGGAGTACTAGACTGTTCAAAATAATTATAGTTCATGCTTCTGTGCTTCAGACTTTTCTATACAGGATCAATCACTTTTTCTTCTCTTCCAAGAAATCTGGAGTTGTTGGAGACGGTCCAGAGGAGGGCCACAAAGTTGATCAGAGGGCTGGAGCACTTCAGTATTTAAAAGGGGATTATAAAAAGGAGGGGAATCAACTTTTTACAAGGGTAGATAGTGATAAGACAAGGAGGAATGGTTTTAAGCTCAAGGAGGGAAAGTTTAGATTGGATGTCAGGGGGAATTTCTTTACAGAAAGAGTGGTGAGGTGCTGGAACAGGCTGCCCAGAGAGGCTGTGGATGCTCTGTCCCTGAAGGTGTTCAAGACCAGGCTGGATGGGGCCCTGAACAGCCTGGTCTAGTACCAGATCTGGAGGTTGGTGGCCCTGTCTGTGGCCGGGAGTTGGAACTTGATGATTCTTGGGGTTCCTTCCAATCCAAGCCATTCTGTTATTCTATGATTTCCCTTTAATTGTACTGATTTCATTCCTGAGATATGAAGTTTTGCTGTTTTTCATTTCAGTTATCCTTTGAAGTGTTAGAGATTGATCATAACTGAGGCCAAAGCCAGAGAAAGATAGACCACTGCTCCGAGACAGTACAGAAAATCCTTCTAAGCTTCTGCCTGGTGCATCTTGTTCACATGCTGGAAGCCACCATGATTACTATGCTTAAGTGTACAGGTCAGGCCAGGGTCAGATGGGAGTAATCTGATTTTGTTTTTCACTTTGTGCGTTTTTTTCTCTCCGTCCCTTCCATTTCAAGGTCAGGGATAAAAGTCTGACTGCTGGGATCACTGGGAATATCACATTTTGTTCACTGGTGGCACATTAAGCTGCCCTGCTCTTTATGTGAGGCATATAAACTGGTTTGGAGACACAGTACGTTGGCCATACAAAAGTGCTTGGATTTCCTTGAAGGTATCTGGATGAAATTTTATGATCTGTAGCACATAGGAGCCAGATCAAATGATCTAATAGTCCCTTGTGCCCTTAATTTCTGCAAAGCTATGAAACTGTATTCCCAACATATCTTGGCAAATGTAGTCCACTAACTTAGCAGATTATGAACAGCATGAAATCAGAGAACACCCTTTGCCAAAATACACTAGGAATGTTTTGTTATCTGTTCATACATAACTTGTTCCAGATGAGATAAACTCTTAATAGTGAGCTAGCTAGATAAACAATAGATTAAGCAGATATGCAAAAGAATGACAGACAGTAAGCTCACACTTTGCTAGGAAGCATTTTTTCCTTAGCTCAATCAATGTACTGCATTGCTAATAATTCTCTATGGAGTGCTATTCTGCAGTTGATTATGTCTTTGCAAGTGGGTGTAAAGCACTACTGTTCAGATTTGTGTCTGCCTTTCACCAAGAGAGAAAACTTCATCATTTATCCCATGGACCACTGATTCATTCTTGCAGCCTGTGAAAACAATTCCCCCTCAAGACTTCCCATTACTAGCAGCCTCTGCCTACAAAACCCCAGCTCTTTGGGGCTGAACTTGCACGTTCCTCAAACCATTTTCTCCTTGCCACCCTCCTGCTGGCACCTCTTCCTTTACTCACAAAAAGCAGAGTTAGCAATGACAAAGTAGAGCCCTTGCTGCTTCGCTTGGGTAGCATGATCAGGTGGGCTTCCATCAGCATGAGCTCGGGGACTACAAAACACACACACAGAGAAGGCCTAGAGGCTTCCTTTTTGGTACTGCTACAAAGAATTTTGCCTTCTGCAAACACCAGGAGACATCCAGCATACTGCTTTCCCTCAGAGTTGTTTCTTGAGACAGAGGTCCTGCTTTTCCAAGAGACACCATATATTTGGAACCGTCTGCAATTAGTGTCATACGTATAAACAGAGCCAGCACGATAGCTCTGTTACACTATTCAATTTTTAAACATGTTTAAAGAGCAAATATTATACACTGAATGCTAGCATGGTCACCTTGCTTGAACTAACTTTGGATAGTTATTAGTGCTTTGCTACTTCTCTGACATTATCAACATGTATAAAATCTCTCATTGGGGAAATTAAAAAGTACTAAATGGCAGTGACTGAAAGAAACTTTGTTACTTTAAACCTTGCATTAAAATGACAAGGCAATCAAAGTTTGACAAGACAAGCTAATTAGTATGCCAGCGATGAAATGTGAAGGATCTCCAGGGGATTGGTTCTCAAAAGTTTTATGTCATTTCTAGGGACTTTTTAAAGCAAATGTTGTCAGCTCTTACGGTGAAATACACAACAGCTGAATTTCATTATCTTGATAAATACTGAGGACTACATCCCTTCTCTGTTTTCCAATCCTCTTCTCTTTTTTCCCTAAATACTCGTGTTTACAGTTAGTTAGTGATTGTTTTCCCCATGAATTGAACCCTAGTAGAAAACAGTGCTAGAGGTATCAATGCTGTAAATGTTGTAAGTGGAATTTTCAAAGACTTGTAAAAATATCCCTCTTTCCTAGAGAGCTTCTACTTCTACATATCATACGACGAAGTTATATTTCCTCTACAGTAATTTAAAAAGCAACTTAGCTTTTTCTAAGAGAATGTTAATATATTTTGAAGTGCTGCATACTGCATCATGTACCAAATGTGGATAAACAAATAAAAGGTGAATACACAAATGTACATGTTTTTTCAAACATTTAACAAGAACCTTGGACATTTCTACTTAAAGTGCTGCCTACTTATTACATCGCACTGTAATTGTATCACTTTTCTTTCCTCAAGACAGACAGAAGTTAATCAACTGTCACAGAATCAGAGTCTGCATCATATAAAAGTACGAAATCCTCACCCTTAAGAAGGTGAACCATGCTGTTTAGCAGCATCAGAAAACTTTGCTAACGTGAAGCGACAGCTGTGACAGTATCTTCCCAAATGAAGAGCGCAGGCACACTCAAAGCTTGGAGTATTAGGAAACAAACAAAGTAACACGCATTTAGCCTCAAAATAGTTTTGCAAATGTATATAATGTAATGAGACCTCAAAACTTCTGCTGCTTCTGCTTGTCGTAGGCATAAGGAATGGTTTAACACCAAGGAGATTTCAAGAAATTCCCATTTCCAAATTTATCCAGATGACAAAATAGCAGTATTTGGGATAGGTGTGGAGGATGAAAATATCTGCCGTAAGATTGCTTTTGGGCAGAGAGAGGAACTCAAGGGTGGATGGAGCAAAGCCAACCCTGTCTGAGAGAGAGGCTCAGCGTGGGATGGTGCTCCACAGGGGCATAGAAGCCACATCACCAAGCAGCCTCTCCCAGCTGGAGGGATAAAGCAAGCTGAAGAGTTGTCACTGAGAAACGGAAAGAGGTGTGAGTTTACCTCATTGCTGTGCTGAGCACTGTAGGTTCTGTAAGTGGAAGGGCAGAGTTTTATTCTACAGGGATTGTCATCCTGGTGAAAGTACTGTAACATTTAGTAAGTCTAAGGTTGTTTGCATTAAGCAGGCTCAGTGAGAAGGATGCACAGAAAGGCCTTGCCTTCCTTCCCCATAAGCACATCCCCAGAGGGAAAGGTGCCCACCTTACCTTTCCTTTTGCTTAAGCTCTGTCAGCTTTTCTCAGCAATTAGGAAGCAAGGCAAATGACTGTGATCTGTTTGAAGATGATCAGAGTCATATTTCAAGGCCTAGGTGTGCAAGACATCATCTTAAATAATCTTTTTTCTTCCTCTCTTTCTTTCTCCCTTTCTCCCTTTCTCCCTTTCTGTCTTTCTTTCTCTCTTTCTTTTCCATCTTTCCTGCCTTTCGCAGAGGCAGAATTGCAAACCTAAGACGTTTCAACTGGGATAACCCCAAGAACACAACACCCCAAATCATGGTGAGCATGTTTGCACATTGATGGCAAAAGTCATTCTTAACTGCAACAAAGCTGGCATTCTACTAAAATATGCAGGAACACATTTGTACAGAATAAACAATTCTTGTTCTCCTTATTCACTAATGTTTGAGTTTCGCTGTACATATGATTACACATACGCTTTTCCATTCTCCCTCTTTTTTCAAGTAAGAATTAAGAACAAAGGAAATAAACATGTTTTGAGGGACTAAGGCTCCTATTTTTCTCACTTGTGTGACATATGAATAAAAAACTTGTACATTTCTAAAGAACTAAGCTGTACAGTAAAAGTCTCCAAGTAGAACATCACTTTTAAAAGGTCATTGCATTGAAAGTGAAATGAAAAGAAAAAGCAAAATTTAATAAGGGAAGGAAAAAACATCAAACATAAAAGGTTAATAATCTATCCTTTAAACAAAAAAGGCAATCTACTTTTTCTCATTAAAACCTGACACACAGCACTAACTGAGGAGATTATGTTGTGAAAACATACTGCATCGCACGGTAATGCTTGATCGAGATCAGCAATCAGGAGCAAAAAGAAAGCACTGTTTCGTGATTATAATAGCAAATTCTGGAAGACAACCAAATACATCATCTGGCAGCTCAACAGCTGTTACAGCTTGGTAGTAATACCTTGGCATTTGCTATAAGCTATAACTTGAAAAAACTGATTTCTCATCTGCCAGATACAAGAAAATGTCCTCCTTTTAAAATTTCTGAAGTTCCTTTCACTAGAATATCCAGGTATCTGATCTTTTTTAATAATTATTTTACACTTTTTTTATCCTTGCAGCTAAGTTAATTGTACATCACCTTGATTAAAAAAAAAAGTTGGATGGAAAAATATCAAATGCAACTTAAATAAACAATGTATGTTCATCAAAATTCCATTTTGATCATTCAGGATAGTAGCTAGCATAGAGTATTCCTAATTGTCCTCTTTGTTCACATTCACACTCATGATCAATTGGCTATTGTTATACCTTATAACTTCCCCAAAAAAGAGACATTTCCAAAAAAAGCTCAGTATCTCTCCAGGTGCTTTGTTCTTACTTAAGCCTACTGTTTTCCAAGTCAGAGGCAGTACACATGGATGTAGACTAAAATAATAATGCTGTGAATTTACAACGCTTATCAAATCCTGTCTTTAAATTACTCCTGGGTATAGGGTAGGAAGAGGAAGAAAGAAGATATTTACTGTCACTTTTATAACAATATGAACTAGTTAAAGCATTTGTTTTGTGTGTACAGTGGTTCCCCGAAAAGATCAATTTTCTAAGTGCACAATATTTTGACATTAAAGTAAATATGCATCATAACAAGAACATGGACTATTTTAGTGTTTCAATTATTCTAGTTATTTCAGGGTTAAGTAAAAGCAATCCATCATAAATATTTTAGATTCTGGCATTCCACTTAGATTTTGAAGTGTCATAAACAATATCTCTCAGAAATCAATATTCATGCAGCACATCTATGGGGAAAAGAAACAACATATACACAAAGGTAGAATAAGCTATCAAAGAGAATTCTACCTTCACGCCTAGTGCAGTTTTCTTGGCCTCTGCTTTTAATCTTGTTGCTCTTAACATTGGTCTGGTTTTCTTATAATCTTGCTTTCCTAGAGCAGAAAAACACATTTATTGAAAATGATGCCAAAAAAGATAAAGAATGTCAGCAATTATCTCAGTTTGAAAGTCAGCTCTAACATTTTGAAAACATCTCACAGTTCAGCACTTTAAACAGAAGCTGTTTTACAGGACAGGCGCCCAATCAGAAGAACAATGTTCCTAAACTCAGATGATGATAGCAACAAGCAAGAGCTGATAAATCAGTGTAGAACCTATTGCTTCAGAAAGACATCCAAATACACGTACTGACAGCCATCCGCTAGTACAATGCTTATAAAATTCTTTAGTAAGCATCAGACAGATTAAAGGAGGATGACGTTTTACCCCCCACTTTTCAATCAAAGAAAAATTTTCATTGTAATTTTTGTTGGTTAGCCATCTCTAATGCATTTATAAATGTGTAATACATGACATTATGGTGAGTGTAAATGTTTCATCATTCTGAACTGGAACATTATTTGTGAGCAGCAGAACTCGAAGAGATGCAGGTCAATCCAAGTAAGCATTAATAAAACCACCGTTTCACACCATCTGTTTATAGAAACATGTTACACAGAAACTTCTAGAAGTGTCTTAGATGTGCTTTTAAAAAATTATGAGAACCACCTCTTGCAACCACTATATCGTGCAGCCAAGTGCTTCAGGACTGAGTCCATATGAACTGAGTTCAGAGGAGGACATGAGAGTACTTAGGAATGGTATAAATCATTTATCTCAATTTAATAATAAAGCATAAAATACTCGATACCTCTCAGGGATATTTTTGCTATTTAAAGGACATGCTACCGCTGTATTGCACACTATTAACCATAGCCTCTCTATGCTGCAAGAAGTCAAGGTATGATACAGTCAGAAAAGGAGGAAAAGAAAAAGAGAAATCTGTGAAGAAACTGCTCAGAGGGGTAGAACCCTAGCACAACTCTTTACTTTCTTCCCCCCAGTGCATGCCTGAATTTTGTACTTTTTGTCTATTTTCGAACTTAATCTACAATGCTTAAAGAAGAAATCCATCAATATCTTTTTTCACTACTGGTTTTATGTCTAGGTTTCAACATAGTCACATTCAAATCATTTGACCTTTTGTCTAGAGCTGTGCCCAGTACTTCTGTGCATGTAACAGTCCCATTTAATCAGCCAGATGGGGGTCTTGCATTCATAAACAACAGAGCAATCTTCAGACTGAGATATTACAGTGCAGTGGTGAAATTCTGCAACATCAGTTGAAAAAGAAAGATCTTCTCCAGTGATACCCCAGATTCACACTTCTATCTTTGTGCATACTTTCATCTCTCTGCTCTTATTCAATGCAGAGCTCCTCTCCGTGTAGCATATGCTGTTTGCTCTCATGGTCTAATCTCTCCTCAACCCTAGGGATTATATACTGTGAAGGTCTCTGTATTATCCATTGGTCAGATATTATTCATGAAAGACCTGAAATAACTTAGAAAATGCTCACTGACAAAAGGAAAAATAACTGAAACCATTTGGAAAAAAAGCATATATCCAAGGAGCCTTCTTAGAAGATGGAGTGAAGAAAAGATGACAAAATGACTGTTTGTTTCTGATGTTCCAATATATTCATCCAGTCAACATATCTCGTTTACAAGAGGGGATGACTGCAGCGTTATTCTTCAGAAATGAATGATATCTGGTAATAGGATGCATCACAGAGTTGAGTGCTGTAATATTCCAAATAGTTATGGAGAGAATTGCAGTAACAACCAAAACAGCTAAGTCATGAGATGAAGCCAGACTGAAAGAGAATGTGTTTCCTCCCCCTAAAGTACTGCAGATGTACTTTTGCAATGAAATAGTTAAAGAGCTGTCGGAATTTCCATTATAAGTGGCAGAGTTTATAACTCATAAAAATTCACTCCAGGGTGAAATTTGGCATTAGATATACCCCAGCCGTGATTTTTTGTTGTTGTTTTTTTGTTTGTTTGGAGCCAACTTTCAATAAAATTATACAGCTGTTCTTACTTATGAACAAACTATAGAAATGTATCCATCTGAGATGTTTTAAGTACGACAAATACCTTCGTTTAGAAGTACAAAGCTGACAAGGACTAGGTTCAATTTCAGTTCTCATAATTCACATTTGCTGTTCTCCCATCTGGGGTAAATAAAGCAGGACGGTCAGAGGTTTCCCTTCCAGTGATGCAACGGCATTAGGTAATGAAAACTAGAAAGCTTTGCAAGGCCCATTAGGAACGAGAAAAAATAGTGAGATGCTGTCCCCCATCTACCTTTCATCTCATTGCCCATTCTCCCTCCTCTTCTCCAAGGACTAACTGTGAAGGTTACTAGAGCAGAGATAAATACTGCACAGGAGACAGTCTCCCAAAGAAATTAATCAGGAGTACCAAGCCAATTTCTAGCAAAAAGTAAGCTTACTGGTGTTACTTCCCTCAGCTTCAAAGCACTCTGGTACTGTCTATCATAGAATCATAGAATGGCCTGGGTTGAAAAGGACCTCAAAGATCATTGAGGTTCAACCCCCCTGCTGAGTGCAGGGTCGCCATCCACTAGACCAGGCTGCCCAGAGCAATGTCCAGCCTTGGACTATTCCAGTCTATTCCAGTTATGGTTAAGACTGGATTCTACTTATCCAGAGAATACTTCCAGATTTATATTAAATCTGATATGAACAACTACCCCATCCTTTATAACAAATAGGCTATTTAAATAATGACTCCAGAGCTGATCCTTCTCCAAATCAATGTACCTGTCATTAATTTACCATTCTTCTTTCCAAATGCAAAAGCCAGAGAAAAAAAATATGGGAGAGAAACAGTCTGAGTCTACCAAGTGCAAAAGTTTAAAAAGGGCATCTGTGGAGTCCCTCATAATGAAAACCAGATTTAGCAATTGCACTAAAGAACTCTTAAAACATATGAACTTTCTGAGGCCTTGGGAAAGACATCTGCAATACAGGACTATAAAGAACTCTGAAATGCAAAGCCCCTACCACGTGAACACTGATCATTACCACCTGGAATACAAGCAGAAATAACTAATACTAGCTCCCTATGTTCCTTCTGAGCCTTCAAATTCAACCAGTTGGAATATGTATATTCACACTTCCAATTTCTTATAGTTTTATCTCACTTATCGCACACGCTTTGTACATTTATCTGTCAGAGTCATCAGCTAAAGCTGTTTCTTCTTCCTGGGAAGTGACCGTCAAAGCCAGTTAAGATGGACTCAGCAAACAAAGCTCCATTTGTGTGCTCTACCCAATGTCTGTTCAAGACAGACACTGAGTTTTCCTGGGGGAACACAGGAAGTCAAGAAAAGAAGCCAGAAACATAGAACTGGAAAATTTCCAGGCCAAATCCTACTCTGTGTATTACCTAAGCAAAATCCTTTCCTTTTTTCGCTTATTCTCATTGCCATTATCATCAATTCTTCATCTCTTCTGTCAAAGTCGAGTGCCAGCTTTCCTTTCTTTTTTTGTAACTACCTCACTTTTATTTATTTATTTTTTTTACAAACTCAACACTTCTTTCTTTACAACTTTTCCAAATTCCATCATTTTCTTTCCATTTTTAAGGCCAAAGAACAAGTCCATGATAAGGAAAATATTCTAACTACCTACAGCCATGTCCTCCCTTGATTGCCTTGCCTCTGGCCAGTTCCTTCAAAGACCAGCTGCAAAGACCACCCATCTTTTTATTTCAGTGCTTGAGGTTGCCTTATCCCTTCAGAAGCTCTCCAGAGCTCATCCTTTATCCCATCCCTTTATCCCATCCTTGTTCACGCAGGTTTTTTTCTACTGTTTTGGTTGCAATGGGACTTCAGTGCCTGCTGAAGGGAGCTGCTCCTATTCACAACCCTGTTTTGAAAACTTCCCAGGAGTGGAAACGAAAATTCTTCTATTAGCAGTACAATTAGTAAAGCACGAAGATAAGAGTGAAAGATAGGGACTTTTTCAACTACTAAACTGCTGTATTGTGAAAAATATTGTTATCTCCCACAGAGCGTTAGGGATTCATACAATATGCAGCGTAAAGTTGTTTCTCTTCAAGAAATTAGAATTAAAAACCTATGGATTTCCGAAGAATTTACCTCCATTCACAATGGAGAATGATATTCTATGTATCTTCTATTCGATAATTTTAATAACAGATTAGAGATGATCTGATCTGGTATGTTCCGTATTCTTTTAAACTAAGCCTAAAATGGTATCACAATTAATGTAAAACTTAAACTAAATAACAACTATGAGCTAGACAAGTTCATCAAGTTCTGGGTGACCTTTTCTATTTACTCTACAGAAATAAGGTGACATTACCAGGTAGTATGCATGACACTGTGTTTGCATACATAACAAGCTCCATAACACAAGTAACCAATAATGCAACATGATGAACACTGTATTTTGAGAAAACTGACTACATCTAAGATTTTGTTTAAAGATGCTGCCATTTACCATAAAATCTGAACCTGTATCATAACTTTAAAAAAAAATTTAGACTCCTGACCTTTGTAGATGTCTATTCTGTCATTCTAACAATAGCTTATTACTGGATTTGAATAACTGACGAAAGACTGCCTCTCTGTTTTCCAGTTCATCAGAATTAAGCAGAAACAGGACTGCATCTTTGGCCTTTGTTGATACTGTTGTCCAAGCTTATTATCATATGAATATCTGGTTATTGTTTTATAAATGTTCACATTTCAGGAGCTCGCTGCTTTCTTTTCTCTCAGTAGACTTTACAATATCCACCTTCATTATCATCATGCGACAGCACTGCTCTTCGCCTGCATTTTCTACTTTAAAAATTAATGCACTGCTATTTTCTGAATACTGTACTGTGTAAGCTGCTTATGAGTACATTATGCTATCAAGCGAGCACATGCAGAAAAGCTTCCTAAACTGTTATTCTTTCAATGAAAATACAGCTGGTTCTGCTTCAAAGGCACTTCTTTTCACCTGCAAATGGACTTGCTCCTACACTTATTCCTCAATTCATTGTCTTTTATTTGTGTCTGCAAATCTTTAATTGCCTTTAATTAGAAAAAAGTAAATTCAGTGCTTTAATCTTGCAAATACATTCAATCATAATTCTGTCTGGGATGAATACCAAGTTCTATTCACTGACTGATCTTTATAACAAAGGTATATAAATTTATTGTCCATTTATATAGACCACACCAATTAAGCCACAATGGAAAAACAAATAGATAAGAGTCAAAATATTTGAAACGAGAAATGTGCAATCTAAATTTAATTACTCAGATGAATTATTTGAAGATGAGTTATTTACAGCATGCCAAAAAACCTGACAGATAGTAAAATTTGCTAATCAACATTACAGATTTAAAATTCCTTTCAACACTTTCAGCATAATTTGTAGCAACCAACAAACTACTGTCTTGAATCTTTCTGTGTTAGTTATAATCAAGACATTAGTAAGACTTCTTTCCACATAGTAGCAATCCATTTCATATGTTAAAGTATTGTTTGAAGCACAATAAAACCACAACTCCTGGGTAAATTTTTGTTACTGGTAGTAGAAAATTAAAATACATTAATGTAACTCATGTTGAAACCCAGACTAAAATGTATAAATACCTAATTAGAAACTAGAGACAGACTGGGACAAGCTTAGCTGGCATACTGGTAGTGTGAAATTGTACACCTTGTTAAGCAGAAATTAATGTTCTTATTATTATTAATTTGAATTATTGAAGGTTCCAGGAACCACCCCAATTAAATCCTACTGAGCAAGTACAGAAGAAAATGGTCCTCTGGACTTTTTAGGGTTTCTATAGTCTGACTTTGAGCAGCCCCTTGATTTCCACACTGTAACAAGTAGAAGGGAGAAGGTGGTCTTCTAGCAGGGGCAAGGATGCAAGACAGAGGAATGCCCAGTCACACTGTTCTCCACAATCTACAAGACACACGTTACAGTCATGAGATTTTTAGGAGCTTGCTTGCTGTAAGTGTCTTTGCATCCCATAGAGAGACTTCTACAAAGAGTGAGTGGCAGCCATGTAAGACAACCAAAATTGCCCTTTGGCAGTACCTATTTTACTGTTGTCAACAACAGAGAGATGATCTCTCTGTTGGGTTCAGCACCCAAATCATGAGCTTTGGTTTAGCCCCTAAAGTTAGGAGTAATGAATCAAGTCCAAAGAGACTACATCTAAAGGAAAAGAAGAGAAATAGAAATAGTTTCCTACATGTTTTTATTTGGATTCTCGAGACATTTCCAGACAATGGTCAAATTACTTTTGAAGCATTAGGTAGCATTAGTAGTATTAGCTTAGGTATGACTAGTACCATACAGATCCACAAAGGAACTGCAAGTTTAGCTGGTGGTTCCTAGTGAATTCCACCTATGATCAGCTATGCCACAGCAGTTCCCACGCCATTTAGCTATGGCTGTAATACAGAGACACTGTTGTGCTGATGTACCATAATTATTGCAGTGCTTTATCAGAACTTTTCTTGTGTACCAACTATGTTCCCTGGAGTTTCAAGCTACTTCAGTTATCACAGGATAATTTAGGTTAGAAAGGATTTCTGGAGGTCATCTGGTCCAACACTCCACTCACAACAAAGCCAGCTCGAAAATAGATCCAGCTTGAAAGTTAGTTCTGGTTGCTCAAGCCTTCATCAAGCTAAATTTTGATATTTCCCAAGGTGGAGATTCCAAAACCCCTCTGAGTAACCTTTTCCAACATTCTACCATCCTCATGGTAAGAACAGTTTTCTCCTCCCTAATTAGAATTTCCATGTTCTACCTTGTGTGTGTTGTGTCTTGTCCTGCCATCATGCACCTCTGAGAAAGGTTAGACTTCACCTTATATGAACACATGCCAGCAGTGTACCCTTGCTGCTAAGAAGGCTAACAGTAATCTGGGCTGCATTAGGCAAAGTATAAGTAGCAGGTCAAGGGTGATGATTCTCTCCCTGTATTTGGAACTGGTGAGGCCACACCTGGAGTGCTGTGTCCAATTCTGGGCTCTCTAATACAAGAGAGACCTGAACATACTGAATACAGTCCAACAGAGAGCTATGAAGATGTTTAAGGGCCTGGAACATCTCTCCTGAGAGGAGAGGCTGAGAGAGCTGGACATGCTCAGCCTAGAGAATGGTACTTTCAGGGGGATCTCATTCACAAATACCTGAGGGAAGGGTGCAGACAGGACAGAGCCAGACTCTTTTCAATGGTGCCCAGTGCCAGGGCAGGTGACAATACGCATAAACTGGAACACAGAAGGTTCCAGTGAGCACCGGGCAGCTCTGCTGTGCTGTGCAGATGCCAGAGAACTGGCACAGGTTTCCCAGAGAGGCTGTGGAATCACCTCCTTGGAGATCTTCAGAATCTGGCTGCATGTGAGTCTGGGCCTTCTGCTCTGGATGTCCCTGCTGGAGTACGCGTTGGGCCACATGGACCTGAGAGCCCTGCCAGCCTCAGCCACTCTGAAATTCTGTGAAACAGAAACTAATGGAATTCAAGGGGCAGTAAAAACAGCATGTCAATTAACTCAAAATTTCAAGTTAGTTTGTACTTTCAACAGTTCTATAATTTTACAATGGTCTACTTTTTAATGGGAGAGAATAAAATTTATTTTTTTCCAACACACTCTGGAACTCCTGAAAACTGGACTCTGTCTCATACACCATAGCAGAATTTTTCTTTACATGCCTTTACTAATGTCAGGAAGTTAGGTGTTGGGCATGCGGAAAGAAGTGTTTTCTTAAGCACTTTGTTACATCACACAGCTCCATAGAGGAACCAGCTGCACCCATATTCTAAGATATGCATACCAAAGTGTATGTTTAAATCTCTTTGAGAGATCTTAAACCAGTAACTGCACATTCATTGAGTAACAGAATTCAGTGAAACTCTAATCATACCTGACATCGACATTTTAAATATGCATGCATCATCTACAACGTTACAACTTGACAACTGGAAATAACTATCGGTCTAGGATGTTAAAGAAACCTCAGAAAACAAAATTTGAAAAAAAATTCTGGCCTACCCTCAGTTAAAATCAGAGAGCACATCAATTATCAGTAGTAATGGTCAGGGTAATCTACCTTTGAGAATTGGTGCAAGAACTCTAGTACACAAGTGTGAAAAAAAGACTAAGCCCTCAAGAATTTACTATTGCTTTTTGTGCTCTTAATATCACACGGGCATATCCAAGGGCCATTCTTTTCCAGAGAAGCAGAAGACAGGCTTTCTTGTTTTTAATTGCTGTGATTACAAATGGAGGTTTTGGAGTCTTAGGTTAACAGAAACACTTTGTTATGTTTTAAGCATACTCAAGAACATGTCTGTAATCATAAAAAGCATGAAAACCCCCCACAGTCACTCTCTTTTTTATTCAGGTTTAATGGCAGCTCAAATCACTGACCATTTTTCAATCTTGAGAGACAGAACAGCTTGACACTAATAATACATTTGTAAAGGACACATCATCATTTAACACAACATTAAGTGCTCAGGGACAACTTTTTACTGTAGACACAATGTGCTCTGAGCTCAGGGTTGACATTTAATGCTACAAAGATAATCCAACCAGTCATTCATGAGGGGTAAATTAATTTTCAAGCAACTATATTTCAGCTCTAAGCCAAGAAGAAAGATGCATTAAAATGAATAAGTTTCTTCTACACTGCCTGCAAGATTAAAAAAAAACAACAAAATATAAAGCATCCTTAAGTATACCAAAATACAACCATTTAATTATTGCTATCTTTCCTTGATTCCAGAGCTCAAGTCCGGTAATATTTGTTAAATATAATATTCTAACAGGAAACAAAATCCTTCAGAAAATCCCTCAGAATTTTCTGAGTTGCTGTGAAAAAGCAGTATTTCATTAAAGAAACATTTTTCATTTAAAATCTCTACTAGATCTAGGTTGATTGTAACAGACAGTTAAAAGTATTTAAATTAGCACCTTTTCTGAGACTTGTCTTAAGGAATCTTTCAAAAGATATATAAACAATAAAGAAAAGCACTTCAGAAAACAGGTTGTCAATAATGAAAAAAAGCATATTTTAAATCAGTTAATGCAGTCATGAAATTTCATTATTTTCAACACCTGTGGAACACAATTACTTGCAAGATCATAATAAAAATATGAATAACAGTAAAAATATTCATGCTTACTAGACATTCAACTTCAAAATTAAATAATCTTCTTAAAACTTTTGCTCAAGCCCAACATATGCATACCAGTAGACATTAAAAAGTAATAGCTCCATCTAAAAAGGAGTATCATAAACGATGACAGTTCTTCAATTAACCTTTCCAAGAATCTCTTTAACATTTTGTACTCAAACAGATAACTACAAAAACATTAAATACCTTTCTTAAAAAAAATTAATGGAATTAATTTGAAACTGATCACAGGGTGAGTGTTCCATTTCTTTTCTTCTCCACCTACATAATATATACATGCATGAATGTGCACATGTAGTTTTGAGCAATTTTTTGTTACTTTGCTATGTAGCAACTACCAACATTTCCACTTTCATATAAACAACCATGTTTTAATATAAATTCTGAAACTGAGGAAATAAAACACAAGTTTGACTGCATAGTAGTGAAGTACATTAATGTAAGTACAAGCTATGCTTTTAACAAACATTTGATTACACTTGGAAATTATTTGATTTTTTTTTTGGACTATGGGAACTATCATACTCTTTCTTGGATGATAAAAGGTGTGAAAAAGGCAGCTCGGTGCATGGCAAAAGGGCCGTACAGCTCACAAAGAGCCTTTCTGCCTTTTTGAGACAGGCTGAACCCAGCTCCAACTTGGCTTAGGCTGATTTTATTAACTTTGCTGGCTGCAAACAGAGGAAAATGTTATATACCTTGAAATAAGTGGAAACAGATGCATGGACTTTTGGTCAAAGCTTTCTAGGCAGACAGACAGAGCAGACAGAGCATGCAGCATGGTCATTCCAGAACTGCACAAGGTCTGTATCTGTTCTTCTGCTCTTCGGAATCTCCATCTAAAAAAATCTAAACAGAGGAAGATCTACAAGTAGATGTGTAGCAAAGGTGAGAGAGAGTGTCATTATCATCACAGATACTGACAATACCTGGAAGACTATCTAAAAATCATGTTTGACACAGACACTGTAACTACAGAATCACAGAAGAGCAGGTCTGGAAGGGACTTTGAGAAGTTACCTTGTTCGTCCTCTTGCCCTAAGGGAGGATGAAGTTTACGTACGTAATTCTTGATGGATGTTTGTCTATGCAGTTCTTAACAGTACTAAAAAAAGGAGACTGTACAGTCTCCCTAGCATTCCCTAGCTTCACAAGCTTTATCATTAAAGCTTTCTTCAGGTCCAATGTCTAACTTAAATGTCCCTTAATGAACTGTTAGAGCATTACTTTTTGTCATATCCACCATAAACTCTGAAGACAGTTCATTTTACCACCTGCTTCGTTGCATAAGGCTTTTGCAGATTTAATGATTGCCATTGTATCTCTCAAGTCTTCTGCTCTAAAGATTGAAAAACACCAGTTCCTCGGTTCTCTCTGGGTCCCAATTGCTCTCCTCTGGAGTTCTCATCTGGTCTTTGTGCAAAACTGATAGATTCACCTAGGATGGGACCAACCCTGGATAAATGTACAGTCTGTGGGACAAGAGGCTGGAGAGCAGCCCCACAGAAAGGTACTGGGGGTCCTGTTTGTTGAACATGAGTCAGCAGACAGAAGGGCCAACCATGCCAGGCCCAGCAATGCCAGCAGGTGAGGGGAGGGGTTGCCCAGCTGTGCTCTGCACTGTGTGGCCTCACCTCGAGTGCTGGGTGCGGGTTTGGGTGCCACAATGTAAGAAGGATGTAAGAGAGCATCCAAAGGAAGGCAACAGAGATGAGGAAAGGTCTGGAGGACAAGATGTACAAGTAGCACTGAGGCCCCTTAGTTTGTGCAGCCCAGAGCAGAGAAGCTGAGGGGAGAACTCATGGCGGACACAGCTAGGGTAAAAATGACGACCCTGGGAACTACCAACCTGTGAGTCTCACCTCTCTACCAGGGAAGATCATGGAACAGATCCTCCTGGAAGCTATGCTAAGGCACATGGAAGGCAGGGAGCAGATACAGGAAAACCAGCATGGCTTCAACAAGGGCAAATCCTGCTTGACCAACCTTGTGGCCTTTCATGATGGTGTCACTGCATCAGTGGACTAGGGAAGAGCCACTGATGTCATCTGTCTTGACTTCAGTAAGGCCTTTGGCATGGTACCCCACAACATCCTTCTCTCCAAATTGGAAAGATATCGATTTGGTGGGTGGACTGTTCAATGGATGAAGAATTGGCTGCAGGATCGAGTCCAAAGAGTGGTGGTCAATGGTTCAATGTCTGGATGAAGATCAGTAACGAGTGGTGTTCCCCAGCGCTCAGTGCTGGGGCTGATACTCTTTAACATCTTCATCAATGACATTGACAGTGGGGCTGAGTGCACCCTCAGCAAGTTAGCTGATAACACCAAGCTGCGGGGTGCAGTTGACACACCAGAGGGACAGGATGCCATCCAGAGGGACTTAGAGAGGCTTGAGCAGTGGGCCCAGGTGAACCTCATGAAGTTCAACAAATCCAAGAACAAGGTCTTGCACCTGGGTCAAGACAACCCCCATTACCAATACAAAATGGGGGATGAAAGGACTGAGAATAGCCCTGCCAAAAAACGGGGGTAATGGTGGATGGCAAGCTGGACGCAAGCCAGCAATGTGCCCTCACAGCCCAGAAGGCCAGCCCTACCCTAGGCTGCATCAAAAGATGTGTGACCAGCAAGCTGAGAGAGGTGATCCTGCCCCTCTACTCTGTGATGGTGAGGCCTCACCTGGAGTACTGCGTCCAGATGTGGAGTCCTCAATACAAGGAGAGATATGGACCTATTGGAGCACGTTCAGAGGAGGGCCACAAAAATGATCCATGGAATGGAACACCTCCTCTGTGAGGACAGGCTGAGAGAGCTGAGGCTGTTCAGCCTCGAGAAGAGAAGGCTGTGAGGTGAGCTGATAACGGCCTTTCAGTATCTGAAGGGGAGCTACAGGAAAGAAGGGGACAGACTCTTTAGCAGGGTCTGTGGTGACAGAACAAGGGGCAATGGCTTCAAGCTCAAGGGGGGTAGATTTAGGTTAGATATAAGGAAAAAGTCTTTTACAGTGAAGGTGGTGAGGCACTGGAACAGTTTACCTAGTGTTGTGGTGGATGCCCCGTCCCTTGAGACTTTCAAGGCGAGGCTGGATAAGGCCCTGGGCAACCTGATCTGGCTGTCATGTCCCTTTCATTGTAGGGGAGTTGGACTAGATGACCTTGAATGGTCCTTCCAACTCTAAGGATTGTATGATTCTATATTCACACATCTCTATTTATCAGAATATACGGTCAAAAAGCCTCGAAAGAGTCAAAGCGTATGGCACCTGTTCCTCTTCCATAAGATTTGCTTCTCTGTCAGGGAAGAAAATCAGACTAAACTGACAAACCACACTGGCTGCTACTTTCCTCCTCATTGTACTGTAGGTGCTTACAAGACACTGTGTGTCCCTGTCCTGAAGGGTGTGAAAGATGAGGGAACTGCATTCAATAATTTATGAATATTATATGTCCCATCTGTTTGACTGTTATTGTGATGTTGGCTGGATAATTACTAGAGGTTAGCTCCAGTAAAAGCTAGCCCATCCATAGGCAGGAAGGTGGAAAACTACTGCTAACAGTTATCCACTGAGAGCACTTAAAGATAATAAAGGAAAATACAGAGACTGATGACCAAGTCACTCAATTCAGCTGCCCACAGTAAAACATATCCATGTTACAGATGCTCCACAAAACATCTTCTCTATTTTTCTCACTCCTGCAACGACATAGCCAGAGACTTCCCCCACAGTCTTACGTAAAGTTACATTATTTTGACCTTACATAGAACAAGAGTGATTGAGCACACACGAGAAGTTAAAGATTTCCTATTGGGTATTTTCTCTCCCCCTAAAAAAACCCAACACACATGTAAATGATTCTGAGATCCCAATTCACAGGGAAAGGAAAACAATACCCCATTCCTTCTTTCCCCACTGATGAAAACCTGTTCAGAAAGAAACTCTTCCAGATCATGACTCTGGCAGTAAGTTTAATCTCGGAACATGTGAACAGGATCAAAGAAACCACTGCCTAAAAACTGTTTTCAATACCGGTAATTTGAAATTTACTCCCAATTATTCGGGTGTATATCATGCTAGTGCCAGACAACATCACTGAATCACTTACTAGAGTGGTTGCTGAATAAGCACTGCAACATCACCACACACTGTAATATTAAATCTTTCACACAAAGGGTCAGTGATGCTTCAAAAGGTCAGCAGCATCTTTCTCTCCTGCTACAGTTAACTCCTCACTAGCTGATGTGTCCAGCCTTACCAGTGGGTTGTGGCCTGTCCCTGGGGGACCCTACAGTGAGACTGGGGCACCGCATGGATCTGGAGTCACCCCTTTACCCCGTGCTGCAGACCTCCCTAGCCAAGCCTGACCAGACATTCTGCTGTGGGACTTTGCTTACAGGAGGGATGGGGATAGCTATCCAGAATGGGAAGGACATAATCAGTCACCCACAGCTTCCCTTTCCCCAGGTGGAAGAGAAGTGGCTTGGAGTGGCACAGAAAACCAAGTAACTCGGAGAATGGATCAGGTCATGTGATAAAGAGTGCAGGAATCTATTGAAGATACCACAGTTGCATCCTTTCCTAATTTAGTTTTTGTTTCTCACATACAGTATTTGAACAGTATTAATACATTAGCCATCATTCAATCATATTTCTGATTTTATGAAAAGCAAAAAAGCCTTGTGGCAAACAAAGAACTTGGTAAGTCAAGTCACATTATGAGCCAGGAACAGAGACTCAGAGACTGTGCAGCTAAGGAGAAGCTTCTCTCTAATCCCTGTTTGGTGGAAATCTCTTTTAAACTTAGCTTGTGCCCTGGTTGCCAAGATTAAAAGCGTTCTTTGCTTCAGACTGACTCACTGTTAACTCATCACTTGTCACAACTTGCTAAAGAAAAGCTTCCCATTTCTGAACCAAACAATACCTGGATTTGGAGGTAGAACTTGTGGGTAATGGATTAAATTTAGAGATTTAGTCTGAGATTCATGATTTTACGTAAGAGAAGCTGCAAGGTCAGAAGGAGACATTCTATGAACACTCACAGATCACACACCAAGGACAACGACACAGTCTACAAAGGGACAGAGTGGAGAAAAGAACTAAAGGCATCTCAGTGAAGAGACTTGCACGAGATCAGGCACCAGAAGAATGTCTTAACTCCTGATCCACTGCCTTATCCAGTGGATAATGCTTTTCTCAGAATTGAAAATAAATTGGATGCTGTCTGCCAAGATGCAGTAATTCCTTACTAGTAAGTCATATCATTCTGGACCAGCTGTATATTACAAGACCATCCCAAAATACAAGTTGCAATTTATTAATTCTGCCTAAGTAAAAGGTTTCCAGTAATACTGTCAGCATTTGCAGTTCTCACTTCAGTGAAGCATACTGCAAAGGATGCTTTGTCAGACCTATATATCACTGTCACTTCAGGAGTCAATGCACTGACAGTCTTAGCAGAGGTGGATGTTACAGGATACCGTGAAAGTGATTATGTAAGATGGAAAAGCAGGTTTTTGGAGTCTCACTCCAGCAATGCAGAAATCAGAGGCTTTTAATGGAATTAGTGGAAAAGGGACCATCTCTTGTATACATCACCATTATCCCCTGGGATCCTAAAATTACTTGTGAGGAATAATCTCTCCAACTCACTCATAATTTTAGCACTCATAAGAACTACATATCTTCAGTTCACCCATAATTTAAAATTCTTTCCTTCAACAGAAATATCACCTGACAGGTCTTAACTTAAAGTGAATGACAGCAATAGCAGCTTACTTGTAAGTGTAAAGGAAATGCATATTTATGAGCACCCAGAGTAATGGTTTATGGACTTCAGAACTAAAGGTGTAATAATGTCTTAAAGGCATATTAGGAGGCACAATTTTACCTTCCAAAGCTAAATTGGGCTATAGACAGTGATGAGAACCATCTTTGTGTTAAGATACTAAAGTTTGCTAATATAGAAAGAAACAGTAGAGAAGCCTGGCTGACTTTTACCTTTATCTTTATTCTTCCAGACTTACTATTCCAACCTTCTCATTTCCCTTCATGAAGGCTTGTGGAAGAGGAACTACAGGTGAGCGTGCAGTGTATTAAAACATGTAAAACAATGGCATCTTATTCCTGTCTTATGGAAGAATATCTGTTCACAAATACTGAACTCCTTGATATATGAAACAGATAGATTTTACTTCACACCTTCTCTTCAGGCATAAAAATCTGTCAATTAACTGAAATTATTCAGCTGTATTTTTCCAGTCACTTTGCCATCAGAGTGATGGTGACGAGTTTATCTGAGACCTTTTGATTTCATTTCATCATTATCACCAGAATTAGTCCTCCACTGATTTTTTTATGAATCAAGTCTGCCTGTTTCAGCAACAGTTTTATTTTGAACCTATATTATGAACAATTTAAATAGTGAAAGGCATGTGTTAGGCCAGTTTATTCAAAGAAGCAAAGCATCGCATTTTTGAAAAACCAGATTCCATAGGAAGATCTTGAATATTTTGCCCTTTGTAGGAAACATAAAAGCTGGAATGAATGCTGAGGAAAATAGCATACTGTCTGGAAAAATATTGTGTTAGAGCAGATAAAGCATGAAGCTGCTTTCTACTCCTGGATCTTCTGTAAAATTATTCTATAACCCTGGGAAATCTCTTTGCCTTGCAAGACTTTGGTACTCATGTGGTAGTGCAATAGAAGTGAAAAGCACTTATGAGTGTTATCTATTAGAGATGATTCTCTGATGGCCTATATTAATTTATTTTAAAATATTTTAAAATTACATTTACAAATATAATGAGAAACAATTAAAAAGTACCTGAAAAAGTAACCAAATCTTCTGCTGACCCTTAAAGTCAATTTCTTATTCATTAAGAATGCATGATAAATATTTATAAACCCATGCACAAAGCAATTTCAGTTTCTGGAATTAAATGCGTACAAAAATACTCTAAATTGAAGAGAAAATTAACTTTTAGCTATGCTTGCTTCCTCTCAAACTCTTAATATTGACACTGGTCTGATGACAAAGGTCCTAAATAACCACCCCTCCCTCTCTTTTTCTTTGCTGAATAAGTCCCTTCATGTAGAGTCACCCCGTCTAGTGGGTGACAGAGGATGCAGAATTTCACTGCAGCACTGTTACCTACCACCCAGCAGCTCCATTCATCTGTCTTTTCGGGGTTAGTCCTGACATACAGCACCAGCAGAGACTCCTGCACTTCCCATGACAGGGTGCTCCCAACAGAGAGGACAAGGCATTGCTCAAGACAGATGAAAGAGGTTATTTGTAAAGTACCAGAACAGTTCTCTATTAACATTCCTCCCTCTGATTGATTCTTTAAACATACCAGTAGGGACACATTTATTATACATAGCATGCAGAGTGAAAAACAGTCAAAGCATTTTTTTTTTCATAGTCATTTTTCAGTTCCTCACAGTTTGGAGGTTTGTCTCACACTCAGAGTGAATTGTTTTTGTGAATGTCTTGTTTCATAGATAGATAGATATGGATACACAGAAGAAAACAAAGCCACACACCCTCCCCATGGCCTGTTTTTGAACAGTTCAGTTCCTCTGAAGAAAAGAGACACAACTTCACTTTCAGTAACAATGCAATCCTTATGACAGACATGCTTTTGCTAGGCCAAGGGAAAAGCCAGAGGATCTGATTATGCCAGGCTCTAAGAATTTAGCAAAGGGAGTTTGCATATGCTGAATTGAGGCCACTAAATTATTAAAATTATGGCAACTAAAATTTGACTCAAACACACATGAAATGGAGATTTTCATCGAATTACTTCCTAGTTTTCTTGGTGCAAAATCCAAAGGCTTATCAGAAATACAAAGCTAGTTTTATGCTTATGTTCTAACCACTATAAAAGGGCTACAGAATGTGGCAAAAGGATTCACTGACAATTCACTTCATGGTGTGCTTTATTTTCTATTGTTTTGTTTTTCCCACAGAAATAACATGGAAAAATTCCATACCTATCCACCTAACTGTATTTTTAATGTAGACAGATACTAACAAGTTCAAAAGCAGGCACTGAAAAGTCAAGGAATAAACATAAAGTTGTCTGCTCCTAACATAAACCAGAACATGGAATTCCATTTTGTGATAATGTATGCTGTTCAGAAGCCCCTTCCTCTCTCAGTAGCTAAGTAAATATGAACGATAAGACTCATTGATCAAGTCATACGATGTGCAGTAAATGAGGCAAGGGACCAATGGAAGATGACAAATGTATTTATGGGTAGGATAATAGATGAGGACCAGAACATATCTTCCTCTCCCAGCCACATGTTTTGTGTATCACCTTCGACAAGATATTTATATACTAGATTAGTCTTCCTTCTTTGGTAGAAAAAGTGCAGAGATTTTATGAAGTAAAACATGGCAATAGCCTTACCTCACTATTCTGAGGCTAGCATCCCCTTGCTCCATCAAACAGCAGCCCTAGCTGATATGTTCATGACCAACAGTTCAAACAAATGCATGCACCCTAATCTCTTTCTACTCCAGGGATTTACCCAACTATAATCTGTTTCAGTCAACAATATCCACCTACTCTAGATATACTGGGAACAACGTTTTGTAGTGTCTCCCGTTACTGGTGCGCAGTTCCATGATCAGAGCAAGTTTATGCTGAAGATTTCAGCAATGTTTAGTGCACACCCACCTGAATATCATTTAAAATGTGATTACCTAGGTTAAAATTATTCTTGGGAAACAATCGATTTTGCATATGCTGTTCAATGAATAAATAGATGATTTTAAATCCAAAAGAAAACTCTACCTAAAAAAGCACTTTAGTCAATAATGTATGCAATGAATATATGAATGCCTTTGTATTACCATGCCCTTATTCTACATTCCAACTTTCCATTCTACTTTCCAAACTTCTCCTATCTACTTACTGAAAGAAATAAATTCTCTGCTTCCTTAACAACGTACAAATACTTTGTGCTTCTCTCTTCTCTCCCCCTGGAGATGAGCTATTTGCTGTAAGTATTTGGTATAAACCATTTTTTTGTCTCCTGCTGACATTTTGTGATGACAAGAATGCCTGAGTCACATCCTATTCCTGCCAGTGGGATATGACACAGCAGCTAGGGCCAAGGGGTAACACACGAAAGTCTAGTCAAAGATGTATCTTGGGACCTCCCAAGAAACTGCATACTGTAATGACTAATAGACTCAGTCTCTCTCTCAGTACTGTCCTTCTATAAAATAAAGTACAAAAAAAAAAGCAGCAACCGCAAATGTACCCAGTAGCTATTAAACAAACAAACAAACAACAAACAACAATCAGTAAAGATGATGCTGTGGAAGTGCTTTGATAGTTTCACTACATTATGTTGAGAGTACAAGCACTGAAAAATAAAAGGTAATGGTACCACAGAAATACGTACTCTTCCCTCGTTTCTCTTTTTCCACCCCAGATTTTCAGCATAAATTTCATATTCACTTCAACAAGACAAAAAAAGCTTGTGAAATTCAAGATTATCTTTGCAGAAATTTTGATTTTGGTTAAAATAACCAGTATTAATTTTTCCGCAAGTAAAACTACAGGCAGAAAGTTATGGTAATCCTTCCAAATGCATTTTCTAGCTATAAATATCTCAGAAAGCTGCTCCATTTCACAGTAAAACTTTGTCCATATGGAACATATGACTAGAAAGGACTTTGTGAACTACTGAAATCCAGTACTCTGTTACTGAAAGTATTCGTACCATTCAGTTTTGTTCCAAACTGATCACAGGAAAGGATCAGTTAGAAAAAAATCTAGAGCTTTTGTTTGGTTGTTTTTTTGTCTTTGGCACTGCAAGTAGGACATCAATCAAGAACTTCAGTATTCTGTTGGTAAGAAATTGCCTTCTGATTTCTAGCTGTATTTCTTTACAGAAAATTTATATTCATTATAGACTGGGTGTACACAGACTTGTCTTTTCCTAGCGTTTACTCCCAAAGCATTCACTGGGAGCGACCATATTTGTTTTAGTTTGTGTTTGGCTAGGCTAAGCATGTTAACTTCAAAATTGTTTTTATTTTCTTGGTCACTCTAGTAGGTCTTTCAGCACCTCTCTTTCTTTCAATTCATCTTTCGATTCAACATGGACAAGCAAAGCAGTATTCAGTACTTCAAATGCACCACCACCACTGCCCTATCCAATAGCTTCAATATTTCTTTACTTTAAATAAACACAAGGATAAAATGCACGTGTTTCAAGACTATACTTTGGATGATCATTGGAAACAAAGAGACCTATCCTCTAAGATATCTGGCTGATGAGTACACAGCATTGGTAATAAGCTGATCATCAAAACAAAGCTATGCCTTAAGATATTGATGCAATCCACCCTGTCATTCCCAAAAAGATAAGTCTGACACGTGCCATACCATGAGCTTTCTGTTTCTTTATCTGCTCAAGCAAAGGAGGGTAGCAAGCAGTTTTGAGAACCTTTTTTGTGCTATGACTTTATGCCAGCACCATTCTAAGTAAATAGTCCCTGTGTTTTAGAAGCGAACAAAAATAATCACAGAGAACGTCAGAATAATTCAGGTTGGAAGGGGCCTCTGGAGGCTACCTGCTATAGCCAATGGTTCAAAGTCAGGCTAATTTCAAAGTTAGTTCATGTGGATGAGGCCTTTGTACGTGCTGAAAAATCTCCAGAGATGGAAATTCCACAACTTGTCTGGGCAACCTCTACCAGTGTTTAGCTTCCTTTATCATGAAACTTTTCCAAAATTATTACTAAGTTATCAACATGCACAGTTCTTTGACACTATTGTGACAAAAGTCAATAAACAAAACATCAAGCAACATAACAAGCCTTTCCTGTGTCTTCACACTCATAGACTGGATTTTCCTCTCACTTACAAGGAAGAACATCTGAAATAACTTTGCTCAGTTTGGTAGTTCAATACCTGTCCAAAACTTCCTCCACAGTAAAATCCAGCCTTCTAGCCATGGCCTCTTGACTGCTGGAAGTGTTTCTCTTTAATCTAAAAAACTGCTTAAAAGGTATTTGGATAAAGCAAAAGGGGAAGACGATTCTTCATGAACCATTTTTTTTCTGCCTTTGTCCACAGCCAAACATTTTATTCTCCCTCTCTGAGGGGAACATAAAATCACTTCTCTTTTTGACCCTTTCATGATGATTACTCATTAGAATTTGATAGCTTTCTCTAAAGAAACACAACAGGTCAAATTTGCTTTTTCCATTAAGCTATTTGGGCAAGAAATCTTCCACATAATATATGCTACGTGGTCTGTGGCTTTCCAAGCTCCCTATCAAGATACACAGAGCCTCCTCTGCTGCAGACAGGAGTCTGATTTTCTTGTAATTCTACCAATTACTTCCATCTGGTATTGTACTTAACAGGTTGAATTTCTGAGACACTTCACACTATGAAGTATGTTAAGGACTGTAACTTCAGTTCTATTTGATCTGCAATTTATTCAATGTTTCTCCCTGTACACTTCATTCTAGTTTGCACTGTTCCCATCTATTCCAGAAAAGACACATATGACTGCAGTTTAGCTTTCCTGGAAAAGTATTTCTTCAGAGATAATCTCACTAATCATTTCATTCTGATTCTTTTTAATCTGTACTATGTCTGAACATTATGAAAAAGGCTGTGCCAAAAAAGAACCACATTTAGGTCTGGTGGTGTGCCTTTCACATCTATGAAAGACAATATCACTGCGTCCAGTGTAAAATACCTCCAAAAACAGATGGACTAAAATTATAGTATTTATTATTCATAATATAATTCATCAAGATCTAACCTATAGACATCATCGGATTGAAATCAAAAGTGATTCCAAGAACACCAACGAAAACCTACACAGAAAGCTATCTTTTCTGACTCTGCTTCCTGATCTGAACAATCTGCATGTTAGACGGAATAAAGGCTCTCTCTAGACTGACTCGAGCTGTAGTTTGGCTTTACAGTATGTTCAACAGCAGTGCTGGCTTATGGCACTTGTTGGCCGGAGTTCTGGCACATAGCTCAGTCTCTGCAGTATGCCATCCTGCTCTTCAATGCATATGAGCTTAGTTGCATGAAGCCAGATGACAAAGCCAATGAGGGAGTTGATTCAACTGAAAAACTGTCCAGCACATCTTCTTCTTTGAGTTGGGTCAAAACAGCACTCAAACAGCTGCACCATCACAAATGATGGTATAGTATACAACGTGACATGGGAACAGGAACAACTAGCACCTTAGGTAGGTGTTACTAAAGGTTACTTCGTAGTGTCAAAGTGTACCCTCTGGCTACCTGTTTGCAGGCATACTGATATATTACATAATGCCAGCAGGAGCTGGATTTCAATTGCCTGTACTACCAAATTGCTAGGACAGCCCGTGGTGCAGTTTGTATCCAAGGCAATAGCTCCCAAGCAATTCCTGCACATGGCTCATGAGTTAACATGGGCCTGCAGCAGCTTCCAGAAAGCAGCCTTCATACCACCATTCCGTTTTAGGGATAAAACAGTTTAACAGTATGGTCAGGGGTGTTTGATGCCAATTGGCCTCTATGACAGATAGCAGTCCCAGGTTTGTTTAACTTGTAACTGCAGGCACAAATCACCAGCCCAAACTCAGGCTTTTCACCTGCTAGAATAAAAGCCACAGAGATGGTTCTTACAGTTCTTCAATCAATAACTCAAAAACTCCTAGGAGGACACATTTGTATTCTACCTTAAAACTTCCTCCATCTCTATCTACAGTGATATCAAGGTTCCTCAGGCAAGGTCTACATGTTCTGCCTATCCTCTAAACTGGCTTGGTACAAGCCAACCTCAAAGTAGGTGATGCACTGCCATAATTCAGAGCCCAATTAATTAGAATCACAGAATCATAGGATCATTCAAGTTGGAAAACACTTTCAAGATCACCAAGTCCAATGATCAACCTAATCTGCTGAGTCCCACCAATAAACCATGTCACTCAGTGCCAGGTCCGTGTCTCTTAAATACCTCCAGTGATGGAGCCTCCGCTACAGATAGCCTCTTCCAATGCCTAACAAACTTTTCCGTGAAGAAATTCTTCCTGATAACCAATCTAAACCTCTCCTGGTGCAACTTGGGACTATCTCCTCTTGTCCTATCTCTTGTCACCTAAGAAAAGAGACCAACATTCTCCTTTCAGGTAATTGTAGAGAGTGATGAGATCTTACCTTAGCCTCCTCTTTTCCAGACTGAACAGTACCAGTTTTTGCAGTGCTTGTTTTCCAGTCCTTTTACCAGCTTCATTGCTCTTCTCCACACAATTAGTGCCAAGAGGCAGGTCAGCACATGCAAAATGTTCAAAGGATCCAAAGCTGACAGATTTAACACACACTTGAATACTTCCAAGAGCTACAGTGAATCTGGGCCGCTCTCTCATCACTATGCCATAACCTTGAGCTGAAGGGACCATGCCTAACGCTGAGACACTGTTTCCCTCCATATGCTAGTTCATTATCCAGCTCCTTGCTGTTTTGACTGCCAACAAATAATGATGTTTTTCAACACTTCTCCGCTAGGAACTGAATGCACAAACATTGCATCATAAATGCCACCCAACATCTGCCAGGCAGTTACCATCTTCCCATGACTATCACCTAGGCTGAACCTGAGCGAGTGATTTAGTGATGAGCTGTGTCACATCCCGTTACCTATTACCCCCTACATCATCCAAACCCCAATTCTGACAAACATGACAGCCCACGGGCATTTGTCTAAAATATCATATGGAGAATTAATTCTAACAAACAAAACATGCATTCTAAATTCACTGTTACGTTTTAATGAAAAATCAGAAGTCACGAATCAGGGTATCAGTAGTGCTACAAATCTTTTGGCACCAATGCAGACATTGTGATAAAGACATCCACAGAATATAAGCTAAGTAAAAGGCTGACTTTTATTAACTTTCCCAAATTTACAAGATTAGATTGGATGTAAGGAAGAAGTTTTTTACAGTTAGGGTGGTGAGGCACTGGAACAGGTTGCCCAGAGATGCAATGGACACCCCATCCTTGGAGATATTCAAGGTCAGACTGGATGGGGCTCTGAGCAACCTGATCTAGCCGTAGGCATCCCTGCTCACTGCTGGGGAGTTGGACTAGATAACCTTAAATTGTCCCTTCCAACTCAAACGGTTCTATGATTCTCTGATTCTATGAACAAGCAATCAATACTTTTGAAAATATTATTTGATACATGAGTTATTTTAGAAGAGTATCAACAGCTTTGCAGAGCAAAATACATCCAGTTGGTCCTACAGTCAATAGGTTATCTATGTAGCTGGGAAAATTGATTACAAGATTTCAAGCAAAATATTTCAGAGATTATTTCGGAGATTAAACAACAGAATAGTGACTTGCCTTATATATTATTTGTAAATTTATTAATTGCAATCAGAGCACTCAGAGCAGAGTATTTGATTTCCTACATTCCACTTCTCATTGTATAGCTCTTTGTTCACTTCATGGTGCTTTGCTGTACTGATCCAAGTGCTAGATGACTAAATATCTCAAAATAACTTTGAATGTGTGAATATTTTCAATAGTGCTTATTTTTGATCAGCCTTTACCATCAAGTAAAAGATAGTTGCAATTTCTGTATCTCTAACTCAACTGCCTTTTCATATTTTCATTTGAGCAGTTTGAGATCACTTAGATGATTCTCCTGCTGCCTTGCTATTTCATTTCCCATCCAACACTCAAAGCCTGGAAGTTATATGTAGAACTTAGCAAGCAACCCCATAAACAGTTCAAGACCTTATAAACTGAAACAGTGCTAGTTCCCAATTTCTTTCTTTCAATATAAGGCATAATACAGAAGCAAAAGCTCCCACTGAAATAGTATTTTAATGCAAATAAGCTACACAAATCCCTGTCAACATGCAATTAATGGACCACTTGACAAACACCACCAATATGTAAAAAATCACTACAAATTCATCCTGTAGAAGCCAGATGACTGTTCTGTGGTCATGCTTACCCAGAACACAGATACCTAGCACATTTTTTTATGGTCGTAAATAGGTGTGATACCTGCTGAACACAGAGAGCACACACTCACATCCTGAAGTACGAAGAGCAACAGCCTCTCCAGATAAACATCTCGAAAGGAACAGAATTGAACCAAGGGGATTGTAGGTATGTCTTCTCCCTCCAGTGCCCCCTGTAAAGTTCACCAGCCCCCTTGCTGCCTTCATTTCTGCTAGTTCAGACAGAGCAGCAGAGATTTAATGGACCCTCCATTGTGGGAAAATGGCTGGGCAAAACCTATCTGCACTAAATAAAAGAGCACAACTTGTGGTGTTGTAACTGAAGACATGCAGTTACAACCACAATGCATTATGTTCACCTTAAACATCTAGCAAGAGCATCTGTGGAAGCATGCACTGATCATTTCATTCTTACACCTTCTGCACTGCTGCCTAAGGATGAAATATGAGTATTTGCAGTTCATTGCTCAACTCTCCTTGCATTTATATTGACATATTATTACTTGGAAATATAAGCACATGCACCAAATATAGAGAATGCATATATAAATACTGTATACATTGAAAAGTGATGTCTGAAACTTTTTTTAAAATGCGTGTCTCAGTTAGATTTACAGATTCACATTCACATATGAGTACTTTGAAGTCTAACCTTCATGAATATGAGCTAAGATTTTCCAAGACTGGAAGAAGAATTTCCAAAACTGTTAAACTACTCTGCTTTTGAATGTAATATATATGTACTTACATGTCTGCAGCAAATTTTTTATGTATTTTCGAGAGGATGCAAGGAGGTTGTTTTAAGACGGTTTTTGACTGCAAAAATGAATCTACTGAAGAATGGACAAAGCCGCTCAGAGTAAGTACAAACACAAATATGTATCATTGCAAGATTCCTGTAGACAGCAGGTACCTTACAGGAACTGCAAGTGATTGAAATAACACCATAGTGAAATGCAGCTCATCAGTTGGAAACTGTGTCAAATTTCACTCTCATTTGCACCAATTAAAAAAAAATCATAGAGACTACACCAAGTGAAATGGTGATACTGTTGACGAGTTTAAAATAACAGCAGACTAGAAGCCTTAATCTTATAAAAGTACTAACTAAACAACTGTAGTACAAATGTATAGTAGAATTAGTATAATTAAACAAGTTCAAAGAAACAACAGGGATTTACTATGCAGATGGGATAGGAGCCAAGTTGAGTTGGATTCTCCTGTGAGGACAGGCTGAGAGAGTTGGGATTGTTCAGCCTGAAGAAGAAATTGCCCCAGGGAGACCTCATGTGGCCTTTCAGTATTTAAAGTGATAGGACAATGAGTAATAGTTGTAAAATAAAAGAGGGCAGGTTTAGATTAGATATAAGGAAGAAATTTTTTACTCAGAAAGTGGTGAGGCACTGGCACAGGCTGGCCAGAGAAGTTGTGGATGCCCCATCCCTGGAGGCGTTCAACGCCAGGTTGGATGAAGCTTTAGGTGACATGGTCTAGGGGGTGATATGTCTGCCTATGGCAAGAGGGTGGAACTAGATTTTCTTTAAGGTACCTTCCAATCCAAACCACTCTACAATTCTGTGTTCCCATCTTCCACCTTAGCAGCACACTCCACAGCATGTGGTGTGCTGCCACCTCCCCTCCAGTCCCTGCTCAGTAATATCCACACAAACACAAGTACATATCCAGATTTACAATCACCTTCTATGCTCTCAGCCAAGGCAATAAAATATAGCTTTACTGCTTTGGACTTTAAAAAATAAGTGATTGCATACCATATGTGCATAAAATCCATCATCAGCCTTCACAGAACATGTTTAAAAACATCCCAATCGACACAAAATGCAGCTTACATTAGTACAGCCAGCCTAAGTTTCACTTCATAGCAGTGTTTCCCTGAGCTGCTCTTTAGTTTCCAAGAAGTGATGCCACTGGCACAAAACTGAAATGAAAGATGCCATCACTGACCAAAAGATATAGCTCAGTTTTTGTGATAAAGAAAATCATTTTCTGTAGCACCCCCTCCCAAACCAAAGACTACCCATGGTATCCAAGGCATATCACCATAAGGTACGAAACTCAGCATAGGAAAAGATTCCAAAACTTTCCAAATTCCTACATAATAGTGAAAAGAGAGGGATTTTTCCTACTTCTTTTTATTTTGTGTTTAAGAGTATACCTTTATCAGAAAAATGTGAAAGACTAAATGCAATATTCCATATTCAAGAAAGAAAAACATGGAAATTATCTATTTCTTAGGTGGTTTTTCCATCCTAAATAAACACTAGAAGAGGTCTCCTCCTTAAAATCTGTCAAAATAACATGTACTTATTTCCCTATCCTTCCCCCAGTAAATAGTTGACTGATAACAAATATGGAAAAAAGAAAAAAGACTATTTAAAAATGCATGGTGTACAATTTTCATTCCATTGACATCAGTCCCGCTACATATTTGCCTGTCTAAAGCAAGAGCATTCTCAATTATCAAAATGCTGCCTTCCAGTTCTGTGACTTCTCCCAGCAGACAAGAGACAGGAATTACTGTTTTGTGACAAACAGTGCAATTTAAAGATTTTCAGCACAAATTCAGTCCAAACACTTTTTTTGCTGCTGTTGCTGTTGTTTCAGAAGTGAAATCTAAAATTTTGATGCTGGTAACAAACATCTCCTGATCCAAAAGAAAACAAAACAAAAAAAACATTTCACTTCAAAACATGTAATGTATTTCAGAAGAAAATATCAAAACATAAATGTTTTTTCTTTTTGAGTTGAAAAGGAAGGCAATTAGATTTGAGTACGTATGGCACTATTCATGGCAAGGAAGGCAGGGGAACACAAAAATACAGAAAATGAACAATAATGGAGAACAACAACAAAGGTGAGGTGGTAGACAGTAAAGGGAGGGGACTTCCTATAACAGTAGGGCAAAGACACATAGCAACCTCAGAAGGGCTTCTCTCTGGAGACAGGGAGACAACAGGTCCATGCTTAGGTCTGAGCTGGAAGCTTGAGGTGGGAACCTCAGAAGTGTCCATGCTGCTGCTACTCCCATTCTGCTCACCCACCTCTCTACAGACTGTTCCTTCATATCATCAGTGCAACCATATTACCACAAATAATACCTAGGAAGCCAGGGAGGCTGGGACCATCCTCTCTGCAGTCACTCAACTGAGGTATTCTGGGCAGGAGCCTGGCCCTACCTCAGGTGTTCACATGGCCACAAAAGCTCTTCTCCGTCCTATCAAGAATGTAATCCTTGACACCAGAAGAAAGTGTCTTTCTTTTGGACATCTCTCCAGTTCCCCATACTCAGGATTTTAGAAAAGGGGCCACTTCACCCACTAAGCTGTAGTTGTGGAGGTTGACAGCCTCTCTCCAGACCAGTCTCCTGGGCTCCCCCCTTTTCCCTTCACTACTGTGTGGTTCCGTGTGTGTTACACCACTGAGTACTACCACAACCAAGCCGTGCTGCTTGGCCTAGCACCTCATGCTTTCCAAGACAAAAAGATAACTTATTTTCATTCATAAATTTCACTCCTTCCCAGGGGGCATGTGGAGCCTGGCTTACCCCAGAGCTGTGCGTACATGTGTTACAGCCATGCAAGATCAAGACAGCAAGTCCATGGATACAGAACAGACAATAAGCAGAACTTAGTCTACAAATTGGAAGTTGAATGATTGGCAAACAACCTCTCCTTATGAAAAATTATGTTACAGCAACACAATAGTACTGTGAGCCAAAAGTATGTCTATTCCTGATTTGTAGACCAGGTTTTAGTTATACTATAATCCTCTCAGTATGCCTGCTTAGGATACCGCAATCACACGAGTCATGAACACTACCCACAAATCCTGCGGTTCCCATGCCGAGCAAGTGACACACCAGATGAAGAGGGATGGAAAATATACATGTGGAATTGTTCTGGGAACTTAAAGCACACATAACAGTAAACAAAGCAAATATGGTGCAAAACCTGTTGCTATTTTCACAGCATTTGCGAAGCAAAGCTACATAGATGCCGAAAGATGCAGGCTTCTTCACACCTCTCCTCGAATCCCATCAAATTAAGCACAGCAGCATAAACAGCAGCAGGAATAAATAAATGTTATGCACCCTGTTTGCTGCTGCATCACAGGGGTGCATACTGTGCGTGCTCAGGTATATGTTTGTGTACAGCAGAGACAGTTGAAAAAAGAGCATTAAAATGATTTTTCCTTGTGACTCCTCTAGAGCCTGGGCTGCCAAAGGAGACTGAGCACACAGTCATTCCCCTGGTGTTTTTCTTCCTCCTCCCTATCTTCTCCAGGCACAGTCCAAGCCAGTTGGAAAAGGATGCTGCTGCCATCCTCTGTCCCACTTAGGGACCTAAGGCCAGTGGCAGGTTGGTCCGATAAGCAAAAACCTCCCTCTGCTCCCTGCATTGTTGGCTACAGGAACACTTGCTGAACAAGAGGCACTACAAACACATTTTGGCTGGTGGAGGCAGAGGTGGCTGGAAGCCAGCTGACGGAGACCAGCAATATCAGTCTTTATTCTGGGGGAATCCTCAGAAGACAAAAAGCAACCACTAAAGGCGCATCAGCAAACAAAACACAAGCGATTTTGTACTCATGAAGGAGATAGGAAGGCTGAACCAAGGAGATCAACATGAACTTAAACCGTGGCATAGGGCAAGCATGTGGCACGCCGTATGGTAACTCAGAACAAAACAGAAAGCTTGGAACAAAATGAAATTAGAAATCTGTTTTTAGTTCAAATTACTCTACTAAAAACCTAATTGAAAACTGTGTTGAAGTTGACATGACTTTTTGACATGTTGTTCCTTCAAGACAGCATTTTCCATCCAAAAAGAAGGTATTAAGACTGTTTCAATCTGGCTACCATCTATTCAGCAAGGTTAGGAAACAGTAAATGGTAAGCTAAAATTAACACATCATTAGTCAGCAAAAACTAGTTGTTCGGCCAGGTGCTATCACAATATTTCCAAGAATCCATACACTCTGAACACCTGGAAAGGGAGGATGGCAACCACTAACACATGGGTTTAGAACTGTAAATGGGCTTGATAAATCAAGATTTAAAGATAAGCACCATGTGTCCTCCCTTTGCCCACTGTTTGTCCAGTTTTAAGCTGAGACAGTGTTAATAGCAAACCAATGTTTTGGTTTTTGTTGAGTGATGGGAGTGCACACAGGGCTGAGCTGGGCCACTGGGCAAGGAGGAGCCACTGCCTTTATGACACTGCAGCAGGTGTTGGGGCAGAGCCAGGACAGCTAGCCTGGATTGGCCAAGGGGTTATTCCATACATGTGACATAATGCAGAAGCCTACAATGCAGTGGGGAGCCAGCCAGAGGTTGGCCTATGCTTGAGGGTTGCTGGGCATCAGTTGTTGGTGGTGAAATGTTGTGTTGGTAGCAGAGCATCAGTCAGCAGGTGGTTGTATTGTTAGCTGGGTGTCAGTCAGCACGTAATTGCGTTGGGGATATATATATATATATAGTTATAATCACATTTTTTGTCTCCATTTTCCTCTTCTCTCTTAGCAAATAGTTTTTACCTCAAACTAAGTGCTCTATTTTGTTTCCAGTTCTCTCCTTCATCCCACTTGGGAGTGAGCAAACAGCTGTGTGGTGCTGAGCTGCTTGCCAAGTTAAACCACAACACTGTTTTTAGATTGTAACCTACCCAGGAAAGAGCAAGCAAATATCCTTCTCGAAAATACATAATTCTTCTGTTTCTTCTCCAATCAAAAAGAGTGACCCTCCCAGAAGCTACACAGTCCTGGAGAGTGACGGCATTATGTACACTGGTGGGTCTTCCACTGAGTAGCCTCACACTAACACATCCTTTCAAAGGGATCTAGATTTGGCAGCTTAGAATGTATTTGAAGACTGGATTTTAAAAGAAAACTGAAGTTCCTCTTGTATGATTTATAATAAGTATGTCAATGAAATCAGATAATGAAGAGTTAGATCAAGAGGAATTAAAATTAAGAGACTGGAGCACCTCTCCTATGAGGAAAGGCTGAGAGTTGGGACTGTTCAGCCTGGAGAAGAGGAGGCTCGGGGGGGCTCTCATCAGTATCTGTAAATACTTCAAGGGGAGTGCTGAGAACATGGAGACAGGCTCTGTTCAGTGGTGCCCAGCACCAGAACAAGAAGCGCAAAAACTTCCATTTAAATACAGGAAAAAACTCTTGAAAGTGGTCAGAGGAAGAGGATACTCAGAGAAATTATGGAGTCCCCATCCCTGGAGATGTTCAGAAGCCACGTGGACATGGTCCTGAGGCCCCTGCTCTGGGTCTCCATGCTGGAGCAAGGATTGGGTCAGATGGAGCCAGAGGAGCCCTGCCAACCTCAATTATTTTGTGATTCTGTGACAAACAGATTAATTATCATCACTTGCACAGAACTACATAAAAAGAAAAATAAAGAAATCAAGAAGTAATGGTAAAAAAAAAAAGGAAAAGAAAAAAGACTTCCATATTCAGTATGGCAAGAAAAGCTGTTTATTGGA
The DNA here is from genome assembly GCF_002078875.1 of Numida meleagris. Classification (NCBI taxonomy): domain Eukaryota; kingdom Metazoa; phylum Chordata; class Aves; order Galliformes; family Numididae; genus Numida; species Numida meleagris. The sequence continues at coordinate 124,135,939 of NC_034410.1, forward strand.
TTATATTTGTATTTACTGTAGTAAAACACCTAGGACCATAAGGAGAATAGAGGGATAGTTCCACAAGCTTGCTTACCCAGCCTAAAGCTAGCCCAAACTACTTATATGTGAAACTCAAACACCATTGCAACACTAAAGTATAAAAACACACCCATAAATTCTCAGCTCCGTCCTGTTACATTAATTAAGTTCAGCAGAGAGAGCAGAGAACTAATTTCCATTGGCAAACTCTACAGTGTATCAGTGAACAATCAGAATGGGAGCTGAAACAACAATCATCAGAGCAAGAGGCAATGGATAGCCTATTTTAGTTCTTGCTCTCTGTCCTCTAAGGAATAATACAATCACAGAAACTGGAGACAGAAAAACACCTCGTAGGTTATATAGTTTATTTGCCTGCCAGTGTGAGATTCTTCCCTATAATAATTTTTAACGCTTGCTTTTGCCAAGCTAAAAGCAATGCGTCACCTCTAAGGAAAATGAGCTTGTTATGAGACCCCTTGGACATTGCACTTTGAAGTACCCAATAGATCATGGTGCTGCATCATATAAAAAGGAAGGTGCTAAATTGTTCAGACAACATGCTGTACAAGCCTAGTCTGAAACAGGAGAGTCAGCTACATAACAGCATCCCGCTGAGCCCCGATTTATATCCTCTTGCCTCCTTGCTACAGCACTGTCATCTCCTCTGCTTAAGACACCACAGATCTGTCATGGCACACAGGTGTGAGACATGCAATCACAGTGCCAAGTGGTGTTAATCTGCAAGAAATAGCTTAAGCTCTGAAATGTGAGGTCATTTTGTGGGTCTCATATACTGTGGCAGCTTTACCTTCCCTCCGGTACTTCGTGGCCCAGTCTGGTCCCAGGGGTCCCAGCAGAAGAATTTCCTGCTGAAATGAGAGAAACTCTATGCACCAGAGTCCTGCCCTGCTGAGTAGCCCTCTCGAGATCACTGGTCTCTTCTGCCCTGCAAAGGACTTCAAAAAACATGACTCCAACAGAAGTCACTTAGAAGTGTTCACAAAAGGAAGAAAAGCAACCCTACAGGAGGTAGCTGGAAAAGCACTGACCACAGTGAGAAGCTGAGAAAACGTCAGAAAGTTGAAACTATAAGCCTCTTTCTGAACTCCCAATTTCATGTGAAGCACTGTCTTCACATGAAGGAGCTCCCACTTACCTAGCCTATTCTGGTGAAATATCTGAGGTGTCATCTCCTCCTCATGAGGTTTTCTACACCAAACTTAAATTGCACAAATATTTTCCAGTATATTTGCTGCCCATCTGTAAAGGTACTTGGAGATTTTAAACCACACTTTTAACTATCTCAGAGACTCAAACAAAGAGAAGTCTGACACACTAATTGCCCAGGATTAACAAATACAAGTCCATTAAAACAATTATATCAAAAATAGTAACGTAGCACTAAAAAAATTAAGGCACAATAGAACTATGACTGTTCACATAACCCTAGCTCTTTTACCATGAGAATGTACATTATAAACAGCCTTTTCTTCCCAGACAATTGCAGTTTTTTTCTGCATATTTAAACACAGATGTAGGTGCTTAGCAACTGTAAAACAAAATAACTTACTTAAATAATTGAGTATAGGTTAAGGTACTCATTTTATATACTTTTAAAATACTATATGTGCTTTATAATATTATTTTACACCTGGAGTGACAGATTCCTTGTATATGGATTCCAAAAATGAGTCATTTACATATGTATTTAAACTATGAAATAGGGATTTGTGTCTGCTATGCGTGAATCTGTGTGAATGTGTGTGTATGTGCTTGCATACTTCCACTCAAGTTACTTACATTCATAATGGGTAAACAGCAAGAAAAAATTGGGAAAAGTAGTTTTTAAAATGTAAAAATTACCTAGTAATGTGAAAATAAATGTGAAATGTCTGTCTTCATTCAGCATATCAAAAATCGTTATTAGAATCAACAATATTTCTTTTTAGAAACATCCACATTTAAAACTGGAGACAAACAGACAACAGAAAAATACTGAAAATTCCGATAGTTCAGAAATATCACATTGCTGCCCAACTGCAGCCTTTCACTACCAGTTCTAAACATAGACTGAGGACTTTAAAGAAAAAATTACATAAAATAATGTCTGCATGAAAGGTTTTGCTGAAAGGATTAGTCAACAGCATATAAGCAATGTTTTCCTAGAGCATGCATTACTTTGCATCACTTGCAAACAACACAAAGCCTTTGAGTAGAAATAACACAGTTTGTTAAACCAACTAGTCTAGCAGCACAAAACAGATTTTTTTTAAGCACACAAACTGTTCTTCAGATCTCTTACCTATTTGTTTCCTGTATTGGTCAACAGGAGTTCTTGCTGTAGAGGCATCTTTCCTACCCATCGTTTTCAATTCAAATCACTGTCAGTACCAGAAAAAAAAGAAAACAAACAAACAAAAAAACAAACAAAAAAACACCATTATTCCTAAGAAACTTATTAAGGAAATCAATGACTTCTAACATCAGAAAAAAAAAACAAAAAAACAACTGTAGCAAAAAAAATTTCCTAAATTGCACAGAAAGACAGAAGCCTACCATTGTATGAGATTCTGGACTTAATCATAACCATTCTAAATGCTTTTAGATAAATTTTAAACATACCTTTTTCCTCACTGCATGGGCTATTAGCATTACTGAATACCTGTTACTTTAAATTAAAAGAAAAAAAAAACGATGTAAACTGATGGTACTGTAATTTACCATTCAGTATCAGAGAATTTTTTTTTTCTTTTTTTTTTTTAGTAATGAGTGAATGCAGTATTCTGGTAAACACAGCTACAGCTGGCCAGGAGCCCGAAGCAGGACCAGGCAGTGTGTGCACCCCAAGCCAGATGCTCCTATTCAAGAAACCTAGGAGGTTTCCCCAGGCCACCTTGAACATGAGATAAGAACAGACACCTAAAGTAGAGCAAAAGCCCCCACTCTCCCACCTTCACACCACAGCCTCAAGAGATCCACAAATGGAAAGCAAGTGAAGACCAGAGGTCAAAACTGGGTCTGTGCCCATTTTACACAACTCTGCCAAAGCACTGACACTTGAAGCCACCTTCAAAGCATTCCCAACAGCCATGGTGAAAGGACTTCTCACATCTCACAGTGCTGGTGCCTGACACGAGGATTGCAGAAGGGACTGCACAATCATTTGTCCAGAGACTGACAAATGACAAGCACTGCTTGACACTTGGTGCTCCCACACCATCTTTGTAACTCTTCTGTGAACAGGTGTCACTTGAGAAGCGTTCTAGCAAACCATCAGTACACCTATTTAACTTGCAAAACTGTATGGGTTGTCATTCACCCCCTCACAGGGCTGTCACATCCATCTCAAGGCCCAGCAGGCCTTGCTTGAGGGCAGCAGCAAGGGCAAACTTTGGTCAAATGACCTTGCATAGCCACAAACCGACTGCATATTGTGCACATATGGCCTTGAGGCATATACAGTGGTCTCACATTAGGCAGAACCAGATGGAGGAGGTTGTACAGCCAGAGGAGGTTCCCTAGGCCCTGCCAAGGCTGTTTGGGAAGCATGGCACCTGAAGGCCCTGCACTGCCAAACCTCACACAGAAATGCAGGATGAGTCCCTGCTGAGCAGGCTGCGAGGTGTCACAGCCTTCAGGAGCCCCAGGTATTCTATTCATATCCACAAATGAGGATCAAAGTAGCAGATGAAGTGAGTGATTTGTGCTTTTAAAACCACAACGCTTTTTTTGTGTGTGTGTGTTTACCTATTTTATTAGCATGTATCTATTTTTTTAACCTATTTATTAACATATAATGTCAAATGACAAAACTGTAGCAAAGGAGACTGAATCATGCTCCTTAATTTAAGGGGTGAGACACAGGACCATCAGTAAATTTCCAAAGGTGTGCAGGAGTAATAAAAAGATATAAAAGAACACTATTATTTTTTAATCAGAATCAAAAACTCAATTACAGCCTTCTAACATTCCCACACATCATTGTGGTTTGATTCAGAGAATATTCCCATTTTATCTAAAATGCACAAGCAGTCAGCTGTAACCAATTGGCATTTTTCCCCCTTTATTATGTTTCCCCGCTACTTTCCTGTCTGATATTCTCACATACGGTTCCCATCATAATAACAAGAGTGGAAAATCAAGGTAACATTCCAACTTCCAGCTAGTTGAGGAGATAACAGATACATTTTACACAGCAAAACTAGCTCTTGGCTTATTTTATGCCACTGCAAGAAACTGTTTTGACTTTCCTTTTGCAATTTCAATAGCCTAACAATGTTTTGTAACAAAATGTCAGCTGTGAAAGATGTTTGCAGTCTTTGCAATGCCAACAAAGCACAGGAAGAAACTGCAGACAAAAAAAACAATAATTCCCATTATTTGGAACAAGGCAGGCATACTTTGCAGAGCCTCAGCCTGCGTGGCCCAGTGCCACGGAGCCCAGCACCTAGAACCTGCAAACACAGCAGCTCTCCTTTGTTCTTCAAAGCCACGCAGCCAGCATCCCTCATTGCTACCACTTTGATGACTGGATAGCAAACTCCCGAGAAACCCATGGAGACATTAGCACATACAGCCACAACGCCTAATAAGATAGCTATTTGCATAAAAGATCAGCCACAATTTAAAATGTGTTCTGATAGATGTGGAAGGGGAATATATTAGCGTGTACAAAGTCAAGCCCGTTTTCACAATGTAATTCCTCAGGGACCATGCCTCCCTGTGTTCTCCTACCAAGAATCCTGTGTTCCCTGAGGAAGTAACTTGCTACAAGCCAGAATTAAACTGAAATACGGATTAAATAAGAGATTATGTACAAATCTTACTATAGAAACAGCTTCGAATGCAACTTCTGATCAGATTTCTGTACGGGAAAAGCCTGGAACATTTACAATTCACAAAGCAATCTGAAAAGCTCCATTCCCCTCTTCGAAGTAGCAGCAGTCATCCCACAGTTATCAGCCACCTTCACGCTGCTGAAGGAAATGGCTGGACTGATTTCAGATCATTTGAAGTCAGCATGAGCTCTTCAGCTCCTTCAAAAGAGGATTCTAAGAAAATGAAGCAAGGTTCACTGGAATGTTTTTTTGTTTACTGCTATTTCACAGATACTATAAGGTCAAAGGATCTTTTTGTTGTGGTTTCCTTAATTGTTTTTTCACCATCTTTCCCTCCTGTCTAGTATTTTACTTTTGAAGGCTTACACTCAGAATATTTTTCTGTTCCTCCTGTTCTACTCATTAGCAGTGACTGATAATAATTAATACAGACAATAAATTGCCTATTATCACTTCCATCTTTCAATGGCATTTTGTGAGTTATAAAACAGTTCTGAATGTCCATTCAAGGTCTGACCACAAGAGCATTTAAATCTCAATGCACAATTCTCAACGGAAACACAGCCTGTATCATCATCAACAACAAAGTAAAGCCATTACGTTAATGAAATAGATATACACCATGACTTACTTTAAAAATAATTTAAAAAATGTAAGTACAGGGACTATATAACACAAAGACTTCACTTTATGCATTCATGGTATTCATCGCTGCCCCTCTACTCTGCTTTTCTGCCCATCTACTCTGCTCTCATGAGACTCCACCTGGAGGACTGCATCCAGTTTTGGAGCCCCCAACACAAGAAGGACATGGAGTTGTTGGAGTGGGCCCCAAGGAGGGCCATGAAGATGATCAGAGGGCTGGACCACCTCCCCTACAAGGACAGGCTGAAAGAGCTGGGGCTTTTCAGCCTGGAAAAGAGAAGGTTCCGGAGGGACCTTAGAGCAGCCTTCCAGTACCTGAAGGGGGCCTACAGGAAAGCTGGGGAAGGACTTTTTATAAGGGCATGTACCAACAGGATGAGGGGAAATGGCTTTAAACTGGAAGAGGGTGGATTTAGACTAGATACTGGGAAGAAATTCTTTACTGTGAGGGTGGTGAGACACTGGAACAGGTTGCCCAGTGAGGTTGTGGATGCCCCCTCCCTGGAAACATTCAACGTCAGGCTGGATGGGGCTGTGAGCAACCTGGTCTAGAGGGAGGTGTCCCTGCCTATAGCAGGGGGTTGGAACTAGACAATCTTAAAGGTCCCTTGCAACCTAAACCACTCTATGATTCTATGGTGCAAAACAAATGGTTAATAATAGCAAAGCTTAAAATGTCTACCAGTGAACACACAATGACCTATATACATGTATACGTACAAACTGTCTTAGCAGTGATATTTGACAGTCCACTATGCCTGTATTCTTCAACAACAAGCTGCCTCCATATTAAAAGAAGTCACCTTAAAACATTTAAAACAATTAATGGAATGACTATTTTTGTAGCTAAAATATAGTCAGTTGAGAGAAACACTGATAAAAAAGAACCATTACAAAATGTGAAAGCACTGCAGCAAGTCACAGAACCACAAAATTGTAGGGGCTGGAAGGGACCTCTAGAGATCATCTAGTCATAATTGAAACGATAAGTGAACATACTATGAATATCTTCATATATTAAGAAGCATGTTATCTTTAATTACAAATGGATATCAAAGTTAAAAAGGCCTTTTTTTTCCATTGGAAAGAAGGTAGGTTAACAATTTCAATCATAACTCAACCATTTTCGAATATGATTCAAAGACTATTGTCAGTGAAAGAACTGGTTTCCATCAGTTACTTCTATAGATCATAGTTTAATAAGTAATACTATATCCCTTACAAGTTACAAGAGACAAAAAATAGCATTTTATCCTCCTCAGATAAAAAAAAAAAAAATCAAAGGAAAACATTTGATTCTGTGGGAGCATCAAGTTATTCCAAGGAATGGCTAGCATTGCATTTAAAGTGAGAAGGTGTCTGCAAATACACATTTTACACGTTCTTGCTGTTGGTTATTTTAATTGGCTTTTTGTGTACCTCCTAAGCACAGCAACTGTGGTCAGTGCACCTCAATAGAAGAGATTTAATAAAAGTAACCAGCATATCAAATTGCAAGAATAATACAGCTGAATACTTCAATCACACTTTGGCTAGGAATAAGAATTTTTAAAAGCTTTACTAGTACTTAAAAATCATTCACTGGCTGATCTAAACATGTCTTATGAATAAGTCTTATAGTAGTTCTCACCGTTCCTCTGGAAAGCTCCTCTCCAAGGCTGAGAGTATTTCAAAGGAAACAGCCCTTGCCCCCAGTGCTTCTTGTATAATCTAGCTTTGCAAGATTATTTCATTTTTTTTAATAAAAAGGATTTAACACTTTTTTAGTTTAACCTTGGAATTAGAGGAGGTCAATTTAAGTTCAGCTAATTTTGGAAAAATTAAACTAATAATCCCAAACAAGATAGTATAAATTCAGGTGGAAAAAATGTTGCTCAAATAATCTTAACATTGTAGATGAGGACAACAAACACTCTTACATATCCCAGGATTACATCCATCTGGGAATTACAACATTTTTTCTGCCATATGTCAGGATGTTTGCTTCATGTAAAGGTAGGACCAAAGCCTCCCCTAGGTACCTAGCATTTGGTGGGATCAATTAGGCCCAAATATTTGCATTTGCTCATTTCGCAGAAAGTCTACTTACTTTTGCAACGTGTAAAATGTTTTTGAATATCTGAAGAGTTGGAAAGATTGTCATTAAATGTGTCCAAGATAGGAAGGAAAAAAAAATTGAAAATGTTCAAGATTTTTTGAAAGACTTCATACTGATGTAATTTTTTTTAAGCAAAAAGACTTACAATTGTCAGAAGTTCCTGTCACCCAGAAGAGTTTGTCAAAGCTTCTGCAAGAAGAAGAACCAAAGCATGCTTGGCCAAAACTTACTTCTAAAAACATTACTTAGGCAGAAGATATTTGTATAGGAATTAGTTTTACAGTATTTTTCATAAAAAACATAGCATTTTGCAGAAGTTTGTCTCTATTTACAGATGCTATATAACTTACACTTACTTTTCGTTATTAGGATTTGTTATCTCTCTTCAGAACAAAAATTCCTATTCATTTCAGAGCTGAACAGAGCCATACCATCACATTTAATATGAACATTTTAATATGAAGACAGATCTTCATCCAAACAAATGTAAAACTGCAAACTTTCAAAGCTGAAAGTTTTTTCTGTAAGAATATATGACAGCATTGATGCATCAAGGAAATACCCTTGAAGAAGTTCAAGAAGGAAAAAAGCATCCATGTAGTTCACTTCTGCCTTGCCTGACAGTTCAAAATGTAGTATTTCCAAGAGGAAATAGTAATCCCTGCTAAAGGGAAAATTATACAATAAATTACACCATATGCAGCTTTTCATAACTAACATTCTTCAGAATACCATAATCTGTTTAAACTTTTTGGGGGGAGTTAATGGTAGAATTCCGAGGAAAAAGGATGGGAAGAAACCCAGGCAGACACCCAGCCCACCCTTACCCTTGCCAATACAGCTCAAACTTCACTGAGTCATGAGCAACCACGGGAAGAAATTATTTGTTCCGTCTCAGTAAGTGAGGCAGCAGCAGCAAAGGTTTGGAGGTACTGCTAAATACAGGCAGCTTGATTCCCCCTTTGATCGCGAGCACACACACCTTCAGAATTCATTTCCTTTGATGAAGTAGGGAATAATTTAAAGAACAGGTATAAAGTGGGAGGTCAAAGACCTTAAATTTAAAAATCAGCTAAGTCTGCCCCAGCACTTCACTTTTAATATGTTATGAAGTTAAAATTCTTGCATTTCATACAGCATCATGTGGCATCACTGAGCTCATATTCCTACAGACCTCAGAAACTGTTTTGCCCTGCTGGATTGTAGAGAAGGGGAAGAGCAATTTCTTCTTTCCCTTCTTTAAACCAGAAAATAATCCTCTATTCCCTATTTCATTGCTTTTGGGAAGTGACACAAATGTATTTTTCCAGATGTTACCGATCTCCTGGATTTGCCAGAAGTCACCACTTGCTAAAAGTCTCAGTGCATTAATTATACACACTTGCTAATTCCTCATTTGAAGATTTTAAGCTTAGGCTCATCTTTGATGGAACTAAAAATTCTTATTTCTTCCTTAAATTAGAAGAAATATTTAGAGAGTAATTATATTTCAGAGTATTCACCTTACACTTGATGTCACAACCACCCAGAAAACAGAATGTCTGATTCACAATCTTGACAATATGGCAAAGTGGAATATGATCTTCAGTGAGAATAAAAGTAGTAACTTTTTGAACTCATACATAAAGAAAAGAAAAATCCATACTGTTTTTTTTTTCCTTATGTTATACCTTTATATGTTCTTCTGGTACATATTTCACTGCAGTGTAATACAACGTCTCATCACACATAGCTTCATACCATGGTAATTGCTAAAACCGGTCACCATTCTTATAGTCTAATGATTGCCTCATTTCTTACTTTGAGCAAGCACACAAAAGTTGAAAGCAGCCTGCACAAAGCAGCAGCAAATAAAATTTCAGTACACATAGACCTAATTGTAACACTTCAGCAAAACTGAATTATTAGCTCTATTATAAAACCCGGTATTGGAAAGGACTTAAGAGGTAATCTTTCCATCCACTGTTCAGAATGATTTTTTTTTCCCTTTCTGAAACTACTGCAGCTCAATAAGTATTAAATAGACTGATCTATGAATGAAGAAAAATAGTTTTATGTCCCTTTTGTTGTCTTGCATGCTGTACTAGGCATTCAGGAAAGCAGCTCAGCTTAAAAAAAAAAATCTATTCTAGTCACCAGGTGAAAGAAATGTTAAGTGCAGAGTTCTAATTTGGTGGTTTTAGCATCTACATTTTCTACTACTTTTCAATAACTGATTAAAGACAGAATAACCTGTTAACTTTCCCCACAAAGACCAGAAGATGAAGCTGACATGTATTTCCTTAGCTTAATGCAACACATCATTTCTGTATTTTTCTTTAAAATTTTGGAAGTGTAGAACAGTAGCAAAGCAGGAACTATGGTATTTAGTACTAACTTAGCAAATGTAAAGTTCAGCCCTTCAGCACTTTATAATGAGCTTAATAGTCAGGCTTAATGAACAGACCCATAGATGTTAGTGGTAGCATTTTCAGAAACAAGTCCTACTCTACTGGTTTTGAAGGATTAGGCCATAACTGGGTGAAGAGTTTAATGTGGCTTAAATAACATCGGTTCAGTAGTTTCCAATGTAGTTTGAAACAACAGCCCAAGCATGCTCTCTGCAGATTATATCCAAATTGTTCACAAGACTTGGCTCTTCTGAAACCTACCTAGAGAATCCACTAAAGGCAATGACTTTTAAGATAAAAAATAAAGTAATAGTGTACAGGATACCATCTCTTGAAGAGGCTTATATTCTATTTGGGAAAAAAAAAAAAGAGAACATAAAATCATTGATATCCATAAAAAATCTGAATACTGAAGAAAAAATTGAATTAGGACTGTATCAGAAGCAGGACAAAACCTTCATATATGGAAACTCTGACAGACATCAGAAAACTTGGTAAATTTTTTGCCACATTTTAAGGCAGAGAGAACAAGCATAGAGAAGAACAAGTTGGGAAGAAAAGGCAGCAAAAAGAAATATCATCATACAGTAGAACAACATCAGTTGGAGTTAACAGTGAATTATGAGAACATCGGAAGATCCCTGGTGCAACCATTTGTACACAGCTGCCTGGGTCTTTTCCACAGTTTTCCCCATAAGACCATGGGAGAGGAGAAGACTGGGAATACTGGGAACAGATGGAGGCACAAACTCCTTAAGTGTGAGTGTATCACAAGAAAAAAGAAATTTTGCTGCAAAGTTCATTGTCCAGGGGAAAGTCAAAGGAGAGGATGGCACCAACGGAGATGAATATTCAAAGAAAACATAGTCATTTAGATGGCTGAAGTCACATGAAATTGTATTTATCATAAATATATTAGTGTAATACAATATTAGGAAGAGAGGGATATGCTGCCTGAAATAGAGCCTGGTAGACTGCATACAGCCAACAAAAGCCACTGGAGCATGCAGTAAGACAACATTAGGCTGGCTTTCAAGAAGACAAACAGATTCAACACCAATTAGCATAAGAAACTGCAGGCTGGTTCTCTTTCTGGAACAACTGCTCAGTTCAACCTCCACTGTACAACTGTACCACTGTGCCTACCACACACTGCACATCTTCACAACCAGACTCAAGAAGTTTAAGGAGAGCTGGATCAGTGTGGAGAAGGAGTTTGGCTCAATTGCTTCTACTTTAAAATTCCAAAATAGTTTAATTATTCCATACACTAAGCTTGACTGTCACCCTGGTTGTTTCCATACTGATTTTTATTTTGCTTTTTAATAAGGCGAGTTAATGCAAGTCTATATTAATATTGTACATCACAAACATCTTCCCAGCTCTTGGCTCTTTCCAGTACTGACAGTGTCCAGGTCAGGATGCTCAAAACCAGACAAGTTTGCTCAGAGAGCAGCTGCTCTGAACTTTTTCCTGCAAATACCATTCCCTCCTCTTGTCAGCCTCCTGAAGATAGAGCACAGATTCTATAGACTCCTTCTATGGTCAGGGTACAAAATTGAACAGAGCCTATACAATATACATGACTTGTGTGCAATAAATGACAGAACGCAAGTGCTTTGGATTCTTCACTCTGCTTATATGGCTATGTTTTAGTACTGTACCCACATTTAGATCATAATTTCCATGGGTATATATAAACATACATGAAGATAAACAGACTCTCTTCTCATGTAGAACTGGAAGAATGTATTCAGAAGCTTCGCTTTGTAAATCATTTCAGATGTGTTTTACTGAAGCCATAAAGGATATTAGCAAGTGCACTGGGACCTTTTGTTTTAAATTATTATGATGTGTTACTTTAACAGAAGTTACAAATATTATTTAACCCCACTGGTGTACTTAAAATGAAAAGACTTTGAAGCTTTTCTTTAAATAGGTTTTGTCTCTATAATAATCATTTTTCCAGAATACCCTCTTCCTACTTAGCCTGTTGGTCTGCTGCTTTGTATACTCAGAAAGATACTGAAATAACTCAGACTTTCAAATTATCCTATCTTTCAGAATAAGAAGGTAAATATTAAACTAAGAATGCTCTGTTAACCTTTTAACTCCAAATTACAGAAAGATTCATTCACATATTAAATGGTATATGCAAAAAAATTCCAAAGAAAGCAACATCCATTCTTACTTTGACCATTTTATGAATGCAGAATGAAAAAACTCAAATTATCAGCTGTTGAAATTCTTTGTGCTTCCATTAAAATCATACTTAAATTTAATCACACCTAAGTCTAAGGTTGAAAAAAACAAATTATATGAAGCTTTCCATGAGGCAATTCATACAACAAAAAAGAAACAACACCTTCCACATCCCACATAATGAAAAGAAATGACAAAATCGCAGGGGTGGAGCACAGGCTCGCCCAGCACTCCCTCAACACGTACATAGGAGGGCCTCTGCCACAGCCTGCAGGACAGCTATCTAAGAGACCTTGCCGAAGCCCTGCATGGTAAGGTAGGCATGTACTCAGAAACATTACAGCAAGCCTGAATCCACTTTCAAGCACCATTAGCAGCAGTAACTCTGTGTCTTCAACATTCTTTCAATATTTTTTCATGACATGCTTTTTGGAGAAACTAGAACTAGATACAGCATCCCAGCGTTGGTACTACCAACAAGATTTAGCTTGCTTTCTCATCTCCATCAGCCCCTTTTGTCCCTGCTCTCCACCAGAGCCACCTCTGGCTTTAGGAGCACACTCAAAGGTAACCCTGGTAGAAGTCCCTGTGAGCTCTCACCTGCTGACAGTGGCCTCTAGCCACTGCTTCCGAGTGTTGGCAGCTACCCAGCTCTTTATCCATTTTATTATTGCTACACAGTCCTCATTTTTAAATTAATTTTAGTCTAATAACAGTAAATCAACAACCTAATCAAATTTCATTGTTAGCTATACAAATAGTGTACTTTCAGTTTGACAGCCAAGACACAAAAACAAAACAAATAATCCATTGCTCTAGGTTAACTGTTTCCTTTTGGCAGGGACGTCCAATACAAAACTGGTCTTGCAATAAAGTGACGTAATCTTAATTGCAGGCAGCTTAATCAGCTCCACACACAATGAGTTCAACACTAGAACTGCCTACTGGACAATTTCTGTGGCATACTCACCACATGACAGAAGGATTTATGAGCTTTTAGGCACAATCACTTCTAAGAGCAGACAAAACCAGGAGGAGATGGCAATATGGTAAAACAAGCAGTGAAATGTCTTCCGTGCTGATTCAGTAGAGTAAAAGGTGGAAAACACGAGTTATCAAAAACACAAAGTCAAAAATATGTTCACCTGAAACTAGAGGGTAGTCTCATGAGCAAACTGGGGCATACCTCAGAGGCTTTACAATGCTGCTGCCCTGTCTCTAAGAAGAGGAAGAAAGATGGGATGCACTCTGCCCCAGGAGCCCTGTTCACAGTCCACGCATCATCTCCATCTACTGAGAAGTAGATTTGGGTTAAGGGGAAGGGAAGCAAACTCCACTCCAGCGACTGATATGCAGGTATCATGGGCTCTTCCCTACAGACTGCAGCTGGAGCTGGGGAGAAGGCAACCAGCTGGCAGCATCTTAAACCCAGTACCAAAGGCTTCCAGAGCACATCTGTCAGAGCCAATAATGAATAAATTTGAGCATATGAGTTTGTAGAACTGAGAACTTCATATGTACAGATTACAATGAAAACACAATACATGAAAGCACAAAAAGCTACAAAGGCTGACTGACAATGTAAATGTGAAACGGAATTACCATGGGTAATCTTAACCTTTTCTTCATTTACATCACACAGCACAGGCAGAAAGAAAACAATTCAAACTTTAAGATGTACTACACTTTCAACCCAATTTGTTTCTCCCAACACAGAACTGAGTTCACAACACAAAAGGTTACTTTGTTTCATTTTTTTTTAATTTTCAATGGAAACGAATGAGGAAAAATGCGGCTTTCCAGGTAAGGGCAACCAACTACAGGCAATGTAACTTAGTCTCTCATTTTGTTGTCTTGCTTAAGAATAGAAACAGCATTAGTAGCTGACAACAATCTGGCCCTGCGTACAGAATGATGTGCTTCAGTTTGCCCTCTGGAATTTAACTACCCAGTACTACTCTCAGCATTAACCTAGTGTTAACCTTTGCTCTTCTACTCTCTCATATTGCCATTTCTGTTATAAGCACCTTCTCCACTTCAAGCTTCCGCTGTCAGAACAGTTTTTTCCCTATTTATTCATTTCACCAGCTCAACAGCTATTTCTGAATTTCTGTTGTAGCCTTCCTTTCCTGTTGTGCATTTTCCCTCTTTACATCTGCTATTGGGCTAACATCCACTAATTCAACACACCGTATGTTGGTTTTGATGGTAAACATACTGGGGTCCCCAGTACAAGAAAGATATGGAGCTGTTGTAGCAGGTCCAGAGGAGGGCCATGAAGATAATCAGAGGGCTGGAGCATCTCTCCTATGAAGAAAGGTTGAGGGAGCTGGGCTCGTTCAGCTTGGAGAAGAGAAGGCTCTGGGGAGATCTCATTGCAGTACTTGAAGGGAGCTTATAAGCAGGAGGAGAACCAACTTTTTACATGGTCTAAGTAGTGATAAGACAAAGAGGAATGGCTTTAAACTAAAAGAGAGAAAATTTATTTACTGAGTGGTGAGGCACTGGCATGGGCTGCCTCAAGGAGCTGTAGATGCCCCATCCCTGCAGGTGTTCAAGGCCAGGTTGGGTGGGGAAGCTTGATCTGATGGGTAGCAGCCCTGCCCACAGCAGAAGGCTGGAGCTAGGTGGTCTTTAAGGTCCCTTCCAACCCCAAGCAGTTCCGTGATTCAATGATTCTATGAAGGATGATGCCAAGAACAATCACAACACATGAATAAACAATACTGATTTTTAGTCTTGTTGATGAAAAAGTAAAAATAATAAAAGCAAAATAACTAGCACTATCTATACCAAGAATTCCTTGAGTGCTTTCTCAATGCACTAAATTGTAGGGATATCTACACGCAGCTTGTGATACAAAAGCACCCAGGGTACCATGATATTTTCCCTTGACCTTCTAACATAGTTCTAACGAAAAGTAAAACTGAACTGCAAATAGGTGTTGCACACAATTTTCGGTTATTAAAGTTACTTCATTGCAAATACATGCATGCGCTCTTTCTTCATCTGTAGCATTACCAGTGGCCATCTATGTTTGCCATTACATGAAATAGATTTCCTTACTAAACGGCAAGCACCAGTTTTTCTGGAACCTTCCTTCCTTTTTATCTTCTTTCCAGCAGGGGGAAAATAATCTTACCTGCTTCTTCTGTGTCAAAAACTACTTCAAGACCAAAACTGATTATTAAAGAGCCACAACATAAATTGTGCCTCTTCATCTCCTTTACCAACAACATCGTGATGTTTATGTTGTGCATAACAGTGCAATGATATATGAGTTCATCAGCTTGCTAACTAAAAACAGTTTCACTGTGCCTGTGATTGATAAACTATGGAAGTATTAAAACATTTAAAATGTTAATTTTTGTAATAAAAGTTTTTATATTAATTTAAACCATCGATCATTTTAATATTTAATCATCGCAGACTTCATTTGAAATGAGAATAGCCACTGCACTGAAAAGGACTTCATTCTTTATTTTAAAAAATGATCGGCTTGTATGTATTACCTCTCTTCACATTTCTTCCTCAGTTGCTCTTGGAACGAGTTCAGAGGAGGCCACCAAGATGATCAGAGGGCTGGAGTACCTCTACTATGAAGAAAGGTTGAGGGATCTGGGCTTGTTTAGTTTGGAGAAGAGAAGGCTGCAGGGAGACCTCATTGTGGCCTTCCAGTACTTGAAGGGAGCGTATAAACAGGAAGGGAATGATTGTTTATGAGGATGGATAGCAATAAGACAAGGGGGACTGGTTTTAAACTGAGACAGGGGAGGTTTAGGTTAGATATTAGGAGGAAGTTTTCCACTCAGAGGGTGGTGATGCACTGGAACAGGTTGCCCAAGGAGGTTGTGGATGCCCAATCCCTGGAGGCATTCAAGGCCAGGCTGGACGTGGCCCTGGGCAGCCTGGTCTACTGGTTGGCGACACTGCACTCAGCAGGGGGTTGAAACGCGATGATCTTTGAGGTCCTTTTCAACCCAGGCCATTCTATGATTCTATGAAAAAGTAAACCTGCAAGAAGCAAGTGAAAAAAATCCACAAAAAACACAACAAAAAAAAAACAAAAACAAAACTTTCAAGTAGAGTTTGTGTCAGAAAATATATACTTTCGCAGTCCTGCTTCCCAGGAGTAAGTGTATTAAAATATTAGTATTGGAAGAAAGCTGGTAAATTGAGGGAGACAACTAGGTTACATAAAGAGCATGAATCTCCTGACATAAAACCATAACAATTTACTTAGGTAGAATCAGTACTCAGCAGAGTGCCTTACCTCTCCAAGATGATGGTAACCCATCTAATCTATATATTTTTTTAAATAAACTTATAATCTCCTTGTGTAACATTTGCCTACTTTAGGAACATATAGAGACTTTCCAAAGTATTCTAACCTTCCCTATAATTCAGTTTGTTTTGTCAAATGAAAAGTTCA
Organism: Numida meleagris; assembly: GCF_002078875.1. NCBI lineage: Eukaryota > Metazoa > Chordata > Aves > Galliformes > Numididae > Numida > Numida meleagris. The sequence goes on from NC_034410.1 coordinate 124,152,568, forward strand.
GATTAATATGAAAATATCCTGAAGTAAAACAAAACTAAGAACTTCACCGTTATGAGAAAAATCTCAAGGAGACTAAAATTAATTGGAATTTCAACTAATCTTGATGGTATTCACCTGGTTTCTTCTGAAAGATTAAAAAAAATTTCTATGAAAAATTCATGGTGCCAAGAAACAAACTTCACAGGAAAATCCAAGGAGAAAGTCTTCACCGCACTGAGAAAACACAGCAGTTACCCTTGTTTGCTGGAGGTATTGCCATACAGCGCACTGAACTTCAGCTCTCCTTCAACGCTCAGCTGCAAATTTGGCTGAAATATTTGAACAAAGTAAATCCTAGATATACAGTGGGTAGTATAACAGGTCAATAATATTAGCTTAATTGACCAGGTCTTCATTTCCTATTTGTGACCAATATTGGGTTAGAGGATTTTCCCATACCTGGCATAAAACTCACACACAAATTTGTTTCCTTATCTTAAAAAGCTGCAGTGTAATGGCAAGGGCTATGAAGAAGTCAGGAGCTGGCAGAAGTGCACGTGGAATCTGCCAACGTGCATAGACTGACTTTGTACAGTTCAAGATGATAAAAATTTAAAAGTAAAACAGTAACAAAAGCACTGTCTTTATGTATGATTTTACAAAGAAAAATATATATTTCTGCATATTTCATTTCACTGAAGTCTGTTTTTACAGAAAGACATTTGAAAAAAATGTTGTTCAGTAAATATGATGCAGTAAATGAATTCAGCAACTCAACTGTTTGCATACAAAGCAGAAGGGATAATCCTGTTTTACGGAACTTAATAGATACACATACATAGACATATATGTGATAGCATATAGCATGCATATAGACACAAGACTCAGTTCAAAGAGAAGTTTTGCCAATGAGCAGACATCTCCATTTCAGTGATTTGTTATAATCTTCCCAATCCTAGATATTTGAAGAGCCCCCATATCTGTGGTGAAACAAGGGGTTTTTTTTTTTGCTCCTGCTGATACAAAATACTATTTTAGACAAAGAAACCAGTTGGAGAATCTTGTTGTAAACAGCTTGAATCGGTGACTTTGGAAGGGACCTCTTGAGGTTATCTAGTCAACGCTCATGTTCAAGCAGATCAAGCTAGAAGATTACATAGAAATATAAAGTACAAAAAGGATTTACATGTTGAAACAAGTAACAGAAAAAAAAAAGTGAGCAACTGTCCCTTCCTAAAAAAAAAATAATAATAATATTGTGACAACTCTCTGTACTCGTGTGATTAATTTCCTTCAAAGCCAAACCTTCTTTATTTTGTTTGCACTTAGAGCACTAACCTGAAGTATGCTTATATCTTCGTGGCTTCAATAAAGACAAAAAAAAAAGGAAGTCCTACAAGGATAAATATGTACTATTTCATGACCAAAGATAAGCACGCCAACAAAAGCATCTACCAAATTTTTCCTTTGTGAACAGACAAGTTATTTTCTCAACAACCAAGTTTGTTCCTAGCCCCTTTTTGTACCAAGAAGCGATTCAGCCAAGGAAAACATGCCAAACAGCGCTATTTAAAAAATAATTCAAGTTTCACCATAACTGTAGACGTTCTGTAACTGTCAACTGTTAAACATCACTTCCTACAGTTTTCCACCATGGAATATCCAGATCAGTAGCAAAGGCTGGAAGAACCGGTCTTTACTAGCAGGTACCCTTGCATTCTGATCAGTAGACAGCTCTCAACTTCAGGAAGTGCCTGATCCTTAACAGCAAATAACTTGAGGCCCATATTAAATCTCATTAAATTACTGTGTGTGAATGTGCGTGCCATACCAACAGCCCAGATACGCCATAAGCTCTTTTGAAAGGGTTTTCTGGTACAACACGCTGCCCTCATAACTACTTAGGCTGATGAAACATAGCCATTTCAGAACCACACAGTTATATTTGCAGATGTCTCTACCAACACTTAGCATTTAGAAATGCTGAGGTTCCCGTATTTCCATCCAGGATTTTCTGAGCTTAAGATTCACTCTGCAGAAAACACAAAGGAGTCCGTGTCCCCAGAACACATCACACCCGCAAGGTAAACACCGTGAGCTCTACAAGTCAGGGCTCTCCCAGCCTCAGCGCTGGGGCAGCCTGCTGGTCACACGCGGCCCCTCCACAGCCCGCACCTGCGGTGGATCTGGCACGGCCAGACACGAGACACAGCTCAGAGGCAAACCCGCGGGCTGCACAGACGAATTGCAGCCTAGCTGCCCCTCGGCCAAGCCTGCCCTCATCCACCGCACTCACTAAAGAGACCCCTGGCAAGGAATTTATCTTCCTCAAAAGCAGCAGGAGAGGTCCGCTTAAAGCACAGGGCGGAGTGAAGGGTCACGACCAGACCATGCCTCACCTCATCCACCTCCCCCCCCAGGAGCCGCCCACTTAGGCAGCCAGATCCCACGCCCCGCCCGCACCCAAGATGGCCACGTTCGCTATAGCCGCTGCCCCCCCCCGCCCCCTCAGCACACGTTGTGAGGGCGGCACTCATGGCCGCCCCAATTGGCAGCGCGCTCCAGCCAATGGCGGAGGCGAGCGCTTCCTGCTGGCCAATGGCGGCGGAGCCCGGCGGGGGGCAGCGGGCCGGCCGAGCTTGCCTCCAGCGGGGCGCGCCTGCCCGCAGGCCAATGGCGGCGCCGGAGGAGCGGCGGGGCAGCGCGCCCGCGGCGCCCGGCGGGTTGGGGGGGGGGGGGGAGTGGTTGCCGTGGCAACCGCAGGCCTGGTGGCGACGACCCACCCTGACACCCGCCGCCCCTCGCCCAGCCCGGGACGCGACGCGGTACCTGGGGCCGAGCGGCAGAGCTCCGCCTCCTCCGTCCTCCAGCGGCGGGGCGGTGTCCTGTGCCGGCGGGGCTGCCGCCTCTGCCCCGCCTCCCGCTGCCGCCCGCCCCGCCGGGCAGCGGCCTGCGACCTGTGACGGACTGGGGGTAGGGTGTGCCGCGCGGCTGCTGCGGCTGGAGGTGGATGTTGAAGGTGCCCCGGTGGCTTGCACTCTGCCCATGGGAACCCCTCGGAGTTCGCAGAGCGGTGCTGTGGGACGGGGGTGCTGCAGGTGCGGCCGAGCAGAGTGCCTGCAGCCCCACTTCATAGAGCTATAGAGTTACTAAGGTTGGAAAAGAGCTGTAAGGTCATCTAGTCCAACCATCACCACCATGCCCGCTAACCACATACGTCAGTGCCGCTCAGTTCTGACAGGTCTTTGCCCACCTGTGTGAGAAATGTCATGCTTAGTGGGTAAAATTCAAAGCAATTGGACTCCCACTTCATAACTGGAAGCCCACCTGAGTCAGGATTTACATTTAGGAGCCTAAAACCACACATATGATGAATTACTAGCCCTGTCAGGTAGTCTTTCACCACCATGTCCTCTGCAACATAATTCATTACTTCGGTGCAGGCAATCAGCCCTCGGCTCTTCGGACTCTCACTGATTAGTATGGCAGGGATGTGCCTCGCCTCCTGCAAAATGGCAGCTGATAATCAAGTGTAACACTCCTCTGGAGTAAAGATACACAACAAGAAATATTTGCATTTGTTTACCTCTGCAACTTGGGAAGTGAAAGCCCTACCCAGCTGAACTTTCCCATCTAGAAGGATGACATGAATACAGAGTGGAGAACGAGCCTGGAGAAAAGTTGATTCATCAGAGTTTCTGCCTGGCCTGTGTGCCAAACCACGGGATTTTCTCCAGTCATTTCTGTAGCAGGCTTAGTGGAGGGCTGAAACAAAACAGATTTCTTAGAAATACAGCCAATCCTAACTTCAGCTGAAGAGATGCATGCCGTTTTTTGTACCTTTTCTGCCAAAAGTCCTCACAATGAACAGCATGTAACTCCTTGGAACCAACCAGCTCACTGAACACATTTTCTTCTCGAGGTACCTGCCCCTGTGGGACTGAGAGTGTCACACCCACAGGGGGCTTTCTCTCTGATTTTCCTAATTTCTGTGTGTTCAGAATTTGAAATGACAATTTATTTGTTTATACTCTTACCAAGAACCATATACATTTAAATATTTTGTTTACTTGTTCTAATACAGTTCAGGTAAACCAGTTGTTACATGTATTGATACTTGAATACAATATGTGCAGAAAAGCTATCATGGCTTTTACACGTTTTTGGAATATGTAATCGCAACAACCAAAGAAACAAAAAGAAACCACAAAAACAAAAACACAGCATGAAAACATATCAGAATAAGTGTAGTCATATACTTGGTTTTGTGTTACCCAAATAACTGCTGAGGAATTTGTCCTTGTGAGATATTGTAGCAAAATATACTCAGCGCAAGTTCAATTCTATGTAGTTTCACATGATGATGATACTCATTCCATCCCCAAGTTATTCTTTGAAGTACAAGGACCAGCAACCTTGAAGAGTCAATCTGTATTATGAATTATGACTTCTTGAAAAAGATCTCTATGACCACTGCAAAATTTTCACAATTTTTAGTTTCACTGTTCTGAATTTCTTCATTCTTAATCCTCACTTTTTAGGGGGAAAAAAAAAAAAAAGTACATGCCTATTTCCCATTGCAAGGCTTCTGCAGAGAAAGCATGCACATTGGTCAAAGAGTTATAGAGGCAGCTGACATCCAGATGATAGCAAGTACTGCTTACAGACTTGGTGCATTTTGAAGGATAAGAAGAAGCCCGTGTGGAGTATATGTATCCTAGGATATTTGTAATCTGTCACGGATATTAATACACAAGGAACAGAATTACTGAATATATAACTATAACTGAAATGTATATCAATCAGGGAGGAATAACTGGTACCTTTTATTAATCTTGGCACACTCATCAATTTGTTGCCCTATCTCTTGAGTGTATGAATTTTAAAATCTAAGTGTTTTTTAAAGTAACATGGTTTTATTTTTTCTTACAAAACTTCAAAGAAAATGTATGGACTGCTGTTTTCACTGACTGTCTCTTCCTGTTTCTCCCACCTTTCACTTCTTCACAAAATCTTCAGGCTGCTCTGACAATCTGACAAGAGTCTGCTTTTGTTCATTTGTGCAGTGGTTTTCAACTTTAAGATTTGCGAAAAATTTTTGAATAGAAGTTGAGCTAAGTCAGTCAAAGTTACGTGAAAATAAGCTTCCTTTTTTTTTAAAAAAAAAAAATCTTTTGTATAGCTCCTTGCAGCAGCTCATGAACTTTCAGAGCTCAGTAGATCGAAGGCTGAGTATATGTTCAACATCATTGCTCCGAGTTGACAACATAAACTAACTACATAAAACTACCTCCTCAAAATGCAATAACTTGTTTACTGTCTAACCTGGTATCTCCTTGTGTATGTCTAACCTCCAGGTCAAGCTCAAAGATGTAAAAGAATGTTAATAATTTTTGGTAGTACATTCATTTTGCCCTCATTATCAATAAAAGGTATGTCCCATCTCTCACTCAGGTTTTCAGCCCAAATGTTGCCAATGAACAGTTTAATTAATGCTAACATTCAGGCTATTTTCAGGTAATATCTTTCTCCAGAACTCGAAAGGTACAGTATTGCCCATCCAACCTAAAACTGTCTTTATGTTCCTGTCACTTCATAACAATGTCATTTTTGGTGGCTTTGACAGATACGGTCTTGCTCTGCTCATATCCAAGCAGAACTGCTGCTCAAAGAAATAATCCCCTTATCTCATTCCTTTGTCCGTCACTCCCCTCTTTGTATTTCTCCAATGTTTCTCATCTGTACACTGACTCTGTAAGCAGTTTGCCTTCATTTTTAAGGCCTTTATTCCCATCTTGTCTTGTTCTTCACCTAGCTTTAATATGTTGCTTCTCACTACTGACTTACCCAGTATGCTTGATTTCATTACATTCATGTTTTTTTAAAACCCTGTTGCGCTTTCCCCTATGTAACAGCATTGCACTCAAATCCATCCAAAAACTCAAGTATGGCAGGATATGTACTGCAACCTGATGCTGCTGGTGTGCTGAGCCTACTTCTGTCATGCTAACTGATACTGCCTGATTAGTTATCCCAATTTTACCATTTCTGTCTGGCAGTTCACGTCTTCCCTTACATTTCAATTGCAGTCTCTTCAGCACAGGTACCTTCCTCTTGCTCTTTGCTAGGTTAGTGTTCAGCACCATGGTCACTAAAATCACATGTTCTTAAAACCTCTGCAGCACAGCCCACGGCAGAGCAAGCCATGAAAATAGTCCTTACCCTCCACTACTCCCCAGGTGAAGAGACTACGGAGCCCATCTTCTCTCGTTCCAACCTTCCAGCTGGAAATCATAACAGAGTGTCAGTCATGATAGATGGTGCATTTTGTGACACAGACAGCCTGCCATTACGACAAACTCATTTCACTGAAGAGCCATCTGATGGTAATGACTTTCAGTCACGGACTGACCTGGGCCGATTTGAATCAGTGTGCTGGAGATGAAAGGCTCCATATTCCATTACCAGTTCTCTGAGCCACCAAGTCTACTCCATCCCTTCCCTGCTTAATCTGTATTGATATATTTGGTAGCATTTTCCTAACTGCTCGCATCCATACAAATGTCTGCCGTCATTTTGTTGAAATAGTCAATCAATACTACATTAAATGTTACCTTCAGTTTACCCTTAATTGTCTAAAGTAGATGTGGTATTTTCATTATTTATACGCTATGCCATTAAATTATGCATTCCAGATTAAAAGAATAAAAGACTTGTTTACATTATTATTATTGCTCTGGCATCAAATTTTGGATTTCTGTGTAAAGAAATTAATCTCCTATCGGAGGGGGAAATGGGGACTGACAAGCACTAGCTCCTGTTGCCTCTGGGACATAATTATGCTTGCAAATACAAAAACGGAAAAATCATAAGCTTAACACAGTAGAGACTCTTGAAAGTTTCATCTCAGCATGAAGCTATGTTTTAATTATTATTTTTGTCTGCATTGTTCAGATCGACAGTGCACCAACTAGAGTAAGTGCTTATCCTAGTTAATTCTTCATGAGGCTTATGTCACTGGAAGATGTATTTAATTTATTTCCTTTTTCTTTTCTTAAGCCAGCACTGACTAAATGGTAATCTATAAACATTCAACAGAGATTTTACTACTTTAGGGCCAGATCCAAAGCCTGTTGAGTCATTTGGAAACTTCAAAGATCTTTGGAACAGGCCCTATTGCAAGGCAGAAGTAAGCTGTGATTTGTTTGGGAACTTTGTAGAATGAAAATAACCTTTTTAAATTTATGTATGCATTCTGCAGTATTAAGAGATTTTCTGTGTGGTAGAGATTCTCTATTCTTATTAATATTGTTTGGACTCTCTAACTTCTACTCCTCCCCTCCTAATATAATAATCTTGTGTGCACAGATTAAAGTTTAAGCTAGACAAAGTGAGAATAGAAATCATACACTTCTAAGCATTATATTGAATTCTCAATTTCTTTACTGAATAGATCTCATTTTGTTTTGTTTTGTTTTGTATTGTATTGTTTTGTTTTCCTGAAAAGAAATGGGGATGTCTCTTGGCTTTGGAGAAGCTAGAGAACAGACTTGGGGGTGATAATCTTCCCTTTCACATTTACACTTTATGCCCCTACTTAGCACACAAATTATTCAGTAGTTCAGTATTTTATTTATTGCTGTTCATTGTTTGGTCTCCCTTTTTATTTACTGCTTGGTAGACAAACCCTTCTCAGAATAGTTTAAATGCCTTATAGGCATTCATATTACTCATATTTGAGTGATTCAGAAACATACATTAATTAGTCTTCATTGGAGCCCTATTAGTTTGTGGACTAGCAGCATCATAGTTTTACAGATGGAGAACTGAGCATAAAGACCATCTGGAAAGAGCTGGGAAACTACAGACCAGCACATCTGAATTCTCTACCATTCTCTACCACGGAAATGGTTGAAGATACAGTAGCAAAGGGAAGTGGATGGATGTCCCATATGGAGGAAGATACCCCATCAATTTTGTAGTTGAGGATCATGCCTCCTGCATGTATTGGAGTTCTTTGAAAGATTCAACAAAAAATGTGGATAAAGGTGATTGATCAAAATATTACAACTGGAAAACCAAAACAGACAAGTCACTGTGGGATAAATGGATTGTTACTCCTATGGAAAAAAAAAATAGAAACAATAGCTCTGTTTCATACCAGAAGGAGAGTGACATTCGCAACGACTTCTCTGAGATCCATGCTATTCTGTACAGTCCTAAATGACTCAGTAGTAAAGCAATAATTATTTTTCTGATGATACAAAATAATTCAAAACCATCAAAAGTAAAACTGTCTTCAAAGGTTATCAAATCCCAGGATATTCAGGGATTTCATTTTAAAATGGCCGGTGAAATCCAACAATAAATGCAAATATGCCATGGGAAAAATAGCTACACGTACTACTGACAGATGATAACACAATGTGAGTACTTTTACATTAGGTTACCTAGGACTAGTCTTTGACGCCAAGGTCACGACACATGCCCATTGTATCATATTCCCTTCAACCTTCTCAAACAGTATGGCTACATTCAGGCTACCTCTTAGTAGTCATTCGTGACAGATTATGACTTGTGCTTCAAAAATCTTGAATCACATTTAGGAATAGCTTGGTAGAGAGCTAGCCGGCATAGACCAGTACTGCACTGGGAACAACTGTAGCTATTTAGTAGCACAAGTGATGAAATGCAAGTGCCCAAGGTCAGTCTCTCTGGCAAAGCTCAATGTCCTGTTCCAGGCATGGCCTTAGTGAGCTATTACCAGTCAAGGGAGAAATCCTAGAGTCACTGCAAATAGTTCTGTGAAAATATAAGCTTGGTGGTTGGCAGAGGTCAAAACATCAAAATAGCCTAGTCAAAGTTGCTTAGAAAAGAACAGAGAGAAAGACAAAAATCATCATTATACGTACATCTTGAATGTAAGAACAGAGTTTTTGTGTCTTGAGCAATGTGTCTCATCTCCCTGTCTCGGGGAAGATGTGTAGAACCAGAAAACATTAATGAGGTGGGTTAACAGGGGTGATAAGATTTGGCTATTGTACAAGACAAGGTTATATAGGTTAAATAAAATTCTGCATCCTAAATAGGAGAAAAGATGAGATAGGCACACAAAGTCATTACTTGCAGAGAGAGTATAAATAAGGAGCAACTATTTTCTGTTTCCCAAAAATCAAAATTAGGAGGGCACTGAATAAAATAATCAAGTAGCGAGATTAAAGCAAATAGGAGGACTTTCCTTTCTGAGCAGCACAGTATTAAATAGTGGGATTCATTTGCAAAGATTATTTTGGTTTGCGCTCATAAAGCAGCTGTGAAAGAGGAATCTATCAAAGGCTATTAAGAAATGGATATAGTTACAAGTGAGTCAGAATGTCCTTAAGCTGCAGACTGATGAAAGCTGAGGACATTTTGCTGGGGAAAAAATTGTTTTACATTTGCCCCATTATTACACTATATTCCTGTGAATTTGGTAACAATTCCCTCCAGAGAAAAGACGTTTAAGTGAATCCTTCATCTACCTCTATAGAGTTCACAATTAAAAAGACTTTGCATATATCTGCATTCCTTCTTAGGACCTAGATCAGACATCTCAGGTACTGCTTACATTCACAAAACACCCACTCAGCTTCAGCGGAACCACTGAACAGACCAAAGGTTACTGACTGGAAGCACCATTTTTGGAAGGAATACCTGAACTGACCCTCGGGATAGGCATGTAACAAGGTCCTGAGCAGCCTCCATGCAGAGCCCATCACTCACATCTGACCAGAGATGTATGGGGTACTCCACATTCAGCCCTGTATTCTGCATGTCTGTGGACCCATGCTGCAGGCCTGTCTCCAGCTAATTCTAATTTCACATTTGGGTTTGTTCAATTTCCACCTTCAGCTACTGGCTCTTGCTATGTCTTTGTCTACCGGTAAAGCTGTCAGTGCCCTCTCACTATGAAGGTGCTTATACACCGCTATCAGAGCACAGCCTAACCCTCTTTTTAATTAACTGTACTTGCTGAGATTTGGGAGGTTTTACTGAGATCTCCTTCTGTTAAGAATTTCTTTCAACTCTTATGTAATTTCTATATTTTGCAAAGTCCATTTTTAAAATGCATATGATAGCAATGAATTAATTATTCCAAAAAATGATCAACAAATTCAGAGTTCAGGCATGTCATTAACCCTGACCATTACATGATTTTATGTCCAACAACTGGGTTATGTGCTTTGTCAAGACTTTGTTTTGGCAAACTGTATGGAATCGTTTGAAATTAGTGATCATAATAGATTCAAATATTGTTTTTCAAGATAAGACCACCTTTGCAGGTATCATTTGTAATTATTTGTTTGACTTCAATAAAAAATAGTTTAACAGTCCTAGATTAGCAACAGATTCTTGTCAGTCTGTATGTTAATTCCAACCTCAATGTTATTTACTACCAGTCAACCTTTTTGACCTCCTCATTTTTTATCAGAGTGAATTTATTCTGTTATTATACTAGCTGGAGCACTGGAAAAATCTTAACACATGAGTAGTCTACTATCCCTCTCTGCAAAACTTTGGGAGAAATCTATCTTCAATAACTACTACTTTTTTGGTTCACCACCTATTTTCTTAGTATCTTTAATGCGCTCTACCACTTCTTCCCACAAATGCAAGCAGAATGCCAATGCTTCCTCATTAGCTGAGTAACAAATCCAGAGATAGGAAGCAGGTCTTCCAGCTGGACAGCCCAATGAATGGCAGCCTCCTGGCTGGAGGAGAATGTTCTCAGGCCATGGCTGCTGCGGGAGGGGCAGCAGCAGCTCCAAGCATCCACTGGGGCTGTCTCCCAGGTGCCTTTTCCCTTCAGAAATGGCAAGTAGTTGACACAAGGCAGAAGGAACCTTCCTAGAAAGATCCTGGCTAGAAAAAGCAGATGAGATTTTTACCCAGCCCAAATTCAAAAATGATGCGGAGACTTTCTCTGTCAGCACTTCAGACTACTTAAGTAAGTACAGATATAAGCCATATTCCCTGGCCAGCCACAAGTCCAAATACATAAGGCAATTAGGTCCTTAATTCCCCTTGACTGCAATAAGGCTTTGTGAGTTTCATTCTCTCCAATAAAATCTGTATCTAAATGTCATCACAACTAGATTTTGGTTGCTACCCTTAAATCTTAAGCTCTTAATGGCAGGCAGCATTAATGGAGAGCATCCCCAGTCTTCTTGTCTTGCAGAAAGGAAATAAGAGGAGAGCAGTAACAAGTTGGAACTCCTCAAACCTCACAAATAATTGCCAAGAAGTGCTCCATTTAACTGAGAAAATACTAACCAAAATGTTGCATCTTGCTGCTCTAGCGTTTTATCCCAGCGACTGCATATTGTCTCCTCTTGATGCTGCCTTAATGGCTGTGTGAATTCTATTTTTTTAAATTAAATTTATATCATAATAGAAGCTAAAATCACCTAAAAGGATATTCTTGTGGTTACTGTGTTCAGCATGAGCCATATTGTCATGTAATGTTTAGAACACCCAGTGACTCAATATCTTTATTCAGAGAAAACTCTCAAAGGGCACACAGATCTGACTGCAATTGCTTTGTCACAGTTTGTAAATGTGTTATTACTAATACTGCTAATAGTAATGATATGTTGAACTATGCACCATGTAAATACACAACTCTTTGCCTGAAAATTTCTGAAAATGTTCTTCTCGTAACACTAATGAGCTGCACTGCAAGAACAAAATAGTGGACACGGTTTGAAAAGGGGTTCATTAACTTCCAAGGAGCTGTTGAAAATCCCATCATCAGTTTTGGATAATGTTTGTTTTTAAAAAATGCCCAGTAACATTATGAGGAACTACTACTGCAGTGTCATGTGTAAAGCATGTCTTGAGAAACTGGAAATAACTGCTTTTTTTGGGAACATTCTTTGTTCAAGCCCAACCTGTACTCATACATAAAAAAAACCCAACAACACAGTTCCACAAAACATCAGGAATTAGGATTAGGCTTCTACTGGGAAATCTGTTGCAGGATAATCAAATTCTGTAGTGACAAAGAGGAAGTACATGTGAATAATTAATTAGCAATAATTCAGCATGGAGAATTAATACCCTATATAACAAGGCAAAAGGTGTTATAGCTGAAAAATATTATTCTTAGTTTTGAATATTTTTGTACTTTTTTTTCATCCAATACTTAGCCTATTCATTCTTACCGATAATATTATTTATTCCAGAGTTATATGGAAAAATTTATGTATATGCTGGATTTTCTAAAATCCAGCTCTAAGTTAGGAAAAGTTCTGTCTTCTTGACACTTCAGTTTTCAAGTACTTCATTTTCAAAATCAGCTTAAAATATTTTCACCTCCTTAACAGACTGTACATTTTCATGTTAGCAGAACAAATAGCAAATTAAAGTGACAGGAGGCAGAAAAAGTACGATGGCTGAAATGCCGCAGTTACCACTCTAACTTGTTTTGAGGAAAATGTGATCAAAGGCATTTCTTGAACAGAAATTTTCCATTTCTGTTTTGGGGAAATTGTCTTTACTGTATGGAGAGGAGCACTACTGGGAACAGAGAATCTTGTTTTGAAATCTGTTTTCCTGGAATGAGTGTTTTACTTTTGCAGTTTCATAGCTGTTAGTCTTTCTCCAGCACTAATCATGCAAGTGATGTCATAAAAAGAAACTTTTATAAGTTTTAATCACATATATTTCAAATCTCAAATAGGCTGTTCAGACAATACGCTGCTTAGAAGACCCTATTATACTATGCAGTAGTGTGTGATGAGGAGATGCTACATTTATTTTAGGAGAGAAAGAAATCTGTATTTCATTTGTTACACTGCTAACTTCACTTTAGGTAATTGCATTCAGCTTTATTATTGCCCAGAGCAATAACTGATTGTTAGTTATTGAAGTCTGAAATGATTTTCTCATTTCCCAGGGGAATCTGGAGATTTACATGGTGCACAGCAGTAACTAATAGATATAATCTGGTCATAATGTAGCCCTATAATGTGTTATTTACTTGTTGAGAACACGGATGTTGAACATTTTAACATTTCCTCAAGAAGTGTGGCAGATTTTACTCATGATATGTGAGCTTTAAGTGTGCACCACTCTTAGTTTCACAATGCTTGAAATGCCAGATATAAAAGATATATAAAACACTGGAGATCACATGTGTGTACTTACCCAGCTGAGCTCAACATTGGACATATTTTGTCATTTTTTCTAAAATATATAAACATGAATTAAAAACAATTTATGATAAGTAATAGTTCATCAGATATAGATACTCATTTCTTTGGCTTGGAATCGTAGAATCACAGAATGGTTTAGGTTGGAAGGGACCTTAAAGATCACCTAGTTCCAACCCCCCTGCCATGGTCAGGGTTGCCACCCACTATATCAGGCTGCCCAGGATCCCATCCAACCTGGGAAATATTTTTATTGCATGAAGATAATTGCACCAGGACAGAGAAAGGCTTTTGTGGATAAGAGTTTGCTTTTCTTGCTCTCCTCTGTATTGTTCGCATCTATTATGGTACCTGTGTATGTGCGACAGTAGCTGTATGCCTTGTTTTATGGACATCTTGTGGCATTTTGTAGTGAAAGGACATTAAGGGTGTGTCATCATGAGCAAAATGTTTCTGGTTGCATTCTGGAAGCAGCAGACATTTTGAAGATGAAATTAAGGTGCTGTAGCATTTTGCATGCTGTGGTGTATTAAAGGCTTCCCCCTAGGGCTGGCACCCAAGGCATGGATCCTGCAAGGCCTTTTGGCCTTCTGAAGCAGCCAGGTGGGATACCTTAGAGCACAGCAGGTGCCTCATGACACCCTTTTTTCATCAGCCGGCTTCCTCTCTGGTTGCCTGCCACATCTCCTGCTACATTTACCAGCTCAGTGGACCCCAATTTCACTGTGACCTTCTGCTAATACAGGAAAATAAAGCCTAAATAACAAACACCTCAAATTCAGCAGTTTTCTGGTGCAAATACCTGCCTTTCAAGTACAGAAATGGGATCTTAAAGGAAAAAAAAAGCTTTTCTGTAAAACTTGGGTTAATTCTGGCTTATTTAGCTAATACACTTCATTTCGAGGTTTCAGTGAAGTAAACTGTTAGTGTTCAATAAACAAACCACTAATAAGAAACAAACTGACCTTGGCCTTATAATATACATTAGCAATGCGTGTATGCAAGTATGTTATACAGGATACCCAAACAGATAAAATACCAGTTGTGTGGCACCAATTGTATTGTATGACAATGGTACATGTTTTATTAAAGTAGGTTTTCCTTTCCATCAAATATGAATGTTTTATGAAGGTTTCAAAGTATTCCTCATGGAAACATTAACGAATCTGTTCTCTTCTCATCCCACATGGGATTTGTGACTGTTATTCACATTAACCTAATGAGAATTACTGACATAAATACCAGGTGCACCAAGACACAACTAGGTATTGTGTTCTTCATCCTTAGCATCTTCATTACCCTTACTGCACAGGCTCCACCTCTTCTCAGGTTTGTTTCTTTCCATTCCTACTGCTCATCTCTTTGTACAAAATTGTTCCTGCTAGCATGGGAGCACCTTCTTTAGTGTGGAAGACTGCCTGAAGAAAGTCCTTCTTGACTAATAGTGCTGTGTCTCTTTGTCCTTCTGCAGAGACAGACCCTCTGCCATGCAGTCATGGTCTGAATGCTGCTTTAAGGTTTTATTGGGATTGACTGGGGATGGAACCAGAGGGTTTTCTGCTCTCTGGACTCAGCTCCAGACTGTTTACTGTCTGAATGGAAGATGAAAGGAAAGTGAAAAGGAAGAAAGCAGTAAAGAAAGGTCTGCAGGACAAAAATAGGGAGTGAGAAAGGACAGGAATGGTCTGGACTGATAAAAACAAAGCACATAATTAAGAGTTAAAAGCCATCCCTTCCCAAACACCAGTCAGAAAGAGCAAAGTCAGTGCAGTCCAAACAACACCACCCTGCCTTGAAACCCCCTCTCCAAAGCCAGAGCAAACAGCCAGACCCATGCCCCAGAGCTGAGTGACTCCTTAAAGCTCACAATAGCTTTTCCAGAAGGAAGATGCTTTGTATGCTCAGCTCTTCCCATGCTAGCCTACGCTCATTGCCTCGGCTGCACCTGCACAAACTATAAATAAAACCACCTGAAGCAAAAGACTGGGTTCCAGTGGATAATCTTACATATTACACCGTGATGGATCACTGCCGATAACACATACTAAAAACGTCACTTTTCACACTAAAACCATATATCAGGTAACTCCTGCAGTGGACTGTCAGCCAAGACCACACATTTAATCACTAACAGATTATGGCTTGAATTTCTTTTTTAAAAGGATTTTAGTTAAAATTAAAATGTCTCCATCTCCTCAGATCTGTGGCACTGTGCATTTTCCCGTATCTTCATTCTGATCTCTGCTGCCTCCAGTTGTGCTACATGCTCTGCTGGTTCTTTTTTCCCAGCTCGACCACCTCCATGAAACTTTCCTTTGCTTTTGTTCCTGCACTTGCACAGTATAGAGAGTTTCTTTGTTACAGAACCTTTCAAGCTTTTCTATGGACTTTTAGTTAGCATCTAGTGATAGCTGCCACTGCAATACCTCTGCCCTTTTACTAATCCTAACAGCCTCAAATACTCTCTTTAAAATTATACTGGTTTATTTTTTTCCATAGGATTTTTTTTTTCTGGTAGCTAAGAAGTCTATATGTAACCAGAAGATAAGCATTTGAGAACTTGGCATACAATAGCTCATTTTGCTATATTTACTTTCTCTAATTGCCATCCTTAAGCATTTTTTCCTACATCCCATGCGTATGTGCTTCTGCCTATTTCCAAATAGCAGCTCTCAGCCTTTTAGTATCTGATTCCTCTTTTCTATACTAATGATAACTGCAACACCCCACTGTGCCTTTGTCATAATTCTGTGCACCCTGATATTCATTTCTCTGTTGATGAGCCCACTGTTTAAGGGCTTATCATCCACATTCTGGAAGAATTAGATGAATCTGAAACAGACACTGAAAAGCTTTGGATGATCAGGTGAGAAATATTTCCTATGGAAGTGAATTAGAGTTAGTTTGATGGATGCATGCCAAGGGAATAAGAATGCTTGGTAGGAAAATATTAAAGCTAAATGGTAATGTTGGCCAAATAACAGTATGGTAATATGTTTACAGAAGAGTAACATAGTAACAAAAATCACCAGTGACACCTTTTTTCTGATTATTAAGATGATTCCCAACCATTTGAGAACAGAAAGACTGGAACAAATTTTCCGTGGAAGTATTTGTAAAAAAAAAAATAATAATAAAAAATAAAAAAATCAAATGCCTTTTAAGACAGGCATTGTGAATTATGTGAAGGAGAGTGCCTGGTGTGGTGCTTGTGATTGCCAGGACTTAGACTGAGTTGTCTAGGGATACTTACTGTTGCTTTTTTTCTCTTAATTTGAAAACATGTCTGGGAATGCTACATCCCTGTCTCAGGTGCTATATAAGTAAGCACCTCTGCTGTGTACCTTTGCTGATCCTTTCCAGTCTACCCAAAATACTGTTAGCATTTCTTTGTCTAAAGACATCTGTCTGATAAGATCAAAGTCACTTTTTTGTATTTCCACATGTATTAGAAAAACAGACTTAATTTAGTGGTCTTTGTTATCTGCATTAGTAAATAAAATGTATGCTCCTTGCTCGTCCTAAAGACTTGACTCTCCAACTTGGTAAGCTTGATTTTATTGAAGTCCCAGCAACTATTGAATAAATATGTCAATACCATACATATCCTCTTTGGCTTGCTACCATTTTCCTGTTTCAGACAGATTAACTCATCAAATAAACTAAGTACACATTAACTGTATTGACTGTCAGGTGAATAACTTATCAATTATATATACCTAGCTTAGATTGCACTATCGATAAAGAAACCAAGACCTATTAAAATCAACTCTTAAAATAAACTATTTCAATGCTTACTTCTGTTTAGCATTCTCAGACTATGCACTAAATCTATGACAAATTACTTGTTCCTTCATTTCCAAAAGATACTTTGTTAGGAAAAGTGCTTCCAGTTGGAGGCAGTGGAAGTTTCCACCATTCTGCTATCCATGAAAGCCTGACAAGCAGGTCTTCAACTGAATGAGCAGATTTTTAGGATACCAGTAATTGTTTCTGCTGTCTTAATTTCTCAGAAATTGTCTTTATATCTTCTTACATTCCGTGCCCACATCTTTCTTCTTACCAGCTTTCTACGCACAAGAAAAGAAATATTCAAGCAGTTGATGATTTTCCAGGCAAAGGACCATATAAATCATACCTAGATCTTCTAAACCTTTGCACTAAAATATGACCATGTTTCCGAACACATACTCAATAGGGACATAAGGTTGTAAAGATTTTACTAAAACTTAAGATGCAAATTCTAATACCTGATCTCCTATCCCTCTACAAGGACTTGTGGTAACAGAAATGCCAATGATTTATCAAAGAATAGGGCTACAAAGCCATTGGTATTATTTATAATGTGTTCCATTAAACTACCAAAACTTTACTCAGGAAACAAGATATTTTGAAAGGAAGGAACAACATTTTTGGCAATAACAGGGAAGCTACTGCAGTATTCTTGTAATGTTTTGTGGATTTGTAATCTTTATTGGTAATTAGTGGTGCGCTCTGCAAGGTGGGAACCATCACCAAGGAATGTGATAGTGTGTTTGGGAAGGAAGCATCGCTGTCCATATTCTGAACCACAACACCCATTCCTGCACATATTTCTACATAGTATTCCTCCCAGATTTTACATTTTGGGCTGCCACTGCTTTGTTTACAGCAAAGGATTGCAATTCTTCTGACTATATCATTTGTAATTGACCAATTTAAGAATAAAGCTGAACTACACACAAAAAAATGTTTTTCCAAGCTTTGGGGGATTATGAAATGACCTTGTCAACTCCTGGAGGATGACAAAACCAACATTTTGTAGTTAAAGTGAGAGATTTTCCCTGTTGAAAATTGCCCATTGTTTTTATTATTGTAAGAACTGGTCCACTGAACTTAGCACAGCCTCTGAGGTCTCAGTGAGAATCCTATGATTAATGTGGTAGCCATTAATGTCAGTAGATTGAACAACTGAAATCTGATTATATTAAAGTGCTTCCCAAACATTAGGGTCACATTAACAGTTTATTGAAACAAGCTGATAAAATTTAAAATGGTCATCTAATTCCCTGGGGTTCCTAATTGTTGCATGATAAATCACTCTGTAGAGAAATCTATTACAATGTTCCAAATGAGAAAATGTAATTTACTGTACCATTAGTGGGGTGTTTGAAGCATATCAGTTCTTTCATAGGCGAGTTTTGTCAGAGTAAGTCAAAACTCTGTACATGGAGATACTGTTTTTTTCTTTTAAGTCAAGATAATTCTCATGCATTGAGCAGTCTGAATTATGCAAGAAAAATGAAGCATTTTATGGAAACAAATCATCTGACAGTGACTTGCAAGTCTATTACTAAAGGTCTAGCATGAATGAGCATCCATGTTTATGGCATTACTCTACTTATAGGCACATTTTGCAGAGATTAAAAAGTTTTCATGACTCAATTATGTTAGCTTCTTAAGAACAAAGAATGAGATAGGTTACTCATGTCATTGTCTGCAGACAGTGTGCCAGTCTTCATAGTTTTTTCTTCTTCTGTTGTCAAAAACTTTCCCACACTCACCTTTGGGGACAAAGCTGATCATTCCTGTTGGGTTTGCACCTTTCCCAAATTCACAGAATTTTTTTTTTTTTAAAAGGCATTGCAAGTAGAAAGAGGTTTCATAATCACAATTGACAAAGATAGGTAGGCAGATATCCATTTGTCTCAAAAATAGGCATCAGACAGAAAAATAGAATTGAGCCTTTCCCAAGACAAAGACATTTGCCCACAGAACAGTGTAAGAGAGTTGCTGAGGGACTGAAGACCCACTGCTGGGGTAAGCAACCTCACGTTTTCTTCATTCACACTGGAGTAAAAATGGCCCATAGGTAAGGGACAGCATTTCAGCAATGGAGGGGTAACAAGCAGCTAAACAATGAGAACTTCAACATGCAGTAATCCAGACTCTTGCTTGAGATCAGTCCAGTTCTGCATTCCCAACTACCATGCTATTATCGTGCAGCAAGAATGAAAAATGGGTTTAGTTCTCAACAAAAATATTAGAGTAAACATAACCTCAGCTTCTCTCTTCCTCTCCTTTAACAAACAGAATGTTGAAATCTTGTAAAAAACAGTGATTGAATGGGATAAAATGCTGAAACTTGTACCTGGCTTCATACCATCATACCAACAGATACTTGGATTTGTTTGGATTTTTTTGGAATGTGTCATTCTATCTGTGAAAAAAAATATATATATTCACATTGGATTTGAAAAGGAAATTTGTACATGTTCCACATCCAAAAAAGCCCATCCAGAGCATGGAGTTATGAGTACTGCTTGAAGATCTGAAGTATTTGGGAATCTCATTGACACAACAGAGTTGTGTGTGCAAGGAGATGCAACAACACAGGACAAAAAGACATGTTTCAGTAAGTTTCAGAGGAGAAAAGTATATATGGCAGACTGATGTGAGGAAGTTAAAAGAAACACTAAAGGAAGCAGCAGTCTCAGCACTGTTTACTGTACATTTCACAGAAAAGGAGAATTCTAGGCTGGCTGTGCAGAGAATAACAGGGCTCAGCTTTGTGGAAATCTGCTTTTCCCAGTGAAAGCACATCTGGAAGAGAAATTACTGCCACTGCTTTTGTTTTATGCAGTGCCTCGATGGTCAGAATGGCCTCGTGGGAGACTCATGCACCATTTGCCAGCCGTAGTGGTGTGGAAGTCAGGTTGAAGAGGATTCAAAATTGTTTTTGAACAGAGAGAACTCTGGATTTTCAAAATAGAAGAGAGAAGAAAAGAAATGGAGTTGCAGTTGAAGGATGTCTTTCTTAAAATGGGAAAATACTTGTTTTTATAGTGAGAGAA
Source organism: Numida meleagris (assembly GCF_002078875.1). NCBI lineage: Eukaryota > Metazoa > Chordata > Aves > Galliformes > Numididae > Numida > Numida meleagris. The sequence goes on from NC_034410.1 coordinate 124,172,573, forward strand.
AGGAACAAGTTGATATTAAACAAATGCAGGAAGTACCGGTGACTTTCAAGTCACTGTCTTGAGGAGGCCCAAAGAGCATCAGGCAGCAGACTTAAGAAACGTATTTAAACTGTGGAGCTCATTTCTGCAATACACTGAGGAGATAAAAACAGTTTTTTTTTTTTCCCAGAAAATGATTATCCTTTAAGATAAGTTCATTAGTGTCTATTAAACATTACTGTGTAGAAGAAAAACTTTTGAATTAAAAAGTCACTAAAACATGGTGGGTTTTATTTTCTTTTTCTTACCACCTGTTCATTACTTTGCTTTCAGATATAAGGCATTAAGGTACGGGACTTTCAGCCAAGAATGAAGAAGAGTGTCTCAAAATGAAGAAGAACATGTTGATATTTAGGTGATGATGAAGAAAATATCAGAATTTCAATGGCCTTTTGAAATGTCTGGACTGATTTTACCTGATCTTTCTGAGAGGATAAAGCCTGCCCAGACTTTGAGTTGGGAGTGACAGTATGAAGCACAGTACCTTTTTAATGTCTCAGCTCTTCTGATGACCTGATGGGGCACAGGGATCTATCTGCTTTTTCCTAATGACTAAACCCAGGTCTGAGCCTGCATGAGATTCAAAACACTAGATTAGGGTGGATGGTGAGGAAGATGGTTTTAGTTTGCTTTTAGCTCTCACATCTCTAGTCTGCCAGTAATAGGTAGGAAAATATGTTAGTCTCTCTACATGGAGCCTATTTTGCTCATGATGGCAATTGGTGAGTGATTCGCCTTGTCCTTATCTCAACCCTTGAACCTTTTTCCCATCACATTTTCTCCCCCTCTTCCTTTGAAGAGTGGAATCGAGAAAAAGGCTGTGATGGAGTGTAGCTGCCTGTCAGGGTGAAACCAGAAAGTTATCTCCTTTCATGTCATCTCCTATCAACTTGTTCCTTCCAGTGGATCGATCATCTGGCCACACTGAAAAATGGGGAAGAAAGAATAGTACCAGGGGCCAGTAAATGCTGCTGTGTAATACTTGATAGAATTGTGCACTTCTTTGGTTTGTTTTCTGAGATGAAGAGATGGCATTGAAAGGCGAAAGAGAATGTGTAGGAGATAATATGAAGAACTGCACCTGAAGAAGAAAGCTAAGGTCAGTGAAGGAAGGAAAGAAGAAAAATCAAGGAATATGAATTAGCATACTTCTGGTTAAGGATCAGTTGTGACTGAACTCATTTCAACACAGTTCTCATTCAGGTTAATATCAATTCATTACTCATTTTGTGAAGCCCATGATAGTTTAGATGAGTTTGGAAAATTAATCCCTGAAAAATATAGAGGTGTGACACAGACAGGAATACATGGCAGGGTTTCTATCAGGCAGAAGCTTCTCCTGTCTGTGTTCTCTCTTCTCCTATCTCCTTTCTCCCTTCTCCCCTTTGTGCATTGTTTTTGTCCATCCATCTTCTCAAGTCTGACACATAGGATGGAGGATTTGGAAAGCAGTAGAACAGCACATGTGAAGATCAACAGGTGCCAGCCCCATACTAGCACCAGCGGTGGGAGAAGGGAAGAAAGAAGAGAAAAGGTGAAAGTCTCTACTGAATGTGTCAATTTAGTGAATAGGAGAGTTTTCTTGGGTGCAAATTTTCATCATGCCTATACCATTGAACATGACAAAGTTTCCTTTTTCCAGAAGCAGTATTGAAGGCACACATTGAGGCACAATCTGGATGGACCACCTGGAGGATCCTCCACCAGTTTGTCCTCTGCACGAAGAGGGTTTGTGTGTGGGACTGGTACCTTGACCAAACCTCCTTACCATTGAAGTCACAATGGACATGCAGTACCAGAGCTATACAAGTCCCAGAAAATCAACCCCATTGTCCTTCCTTCTTTGTGCCACACCAGTTGGTAATGTAGACCTAGCCATAGTGTTCTTTTCTTTGTGTTATTCTGTATCTGTCAAAAAACAGCACAGAGGGATGGAAAAGCAAACAAACCAATGATAGAAGTGCTGAGCCCAAGCAGTTACAGATGCAAGTACAAACACACAGCTCTGTGCCTGGAGTACAAGGCTGAAGATTCAGCCACCATCCCCATCATCTCTGGCCAGCCTTCTCTCCTACACGGAGCAAACAACAAGCAGGAAGAGGGTGAGGAGTTGCCTCATGTAGGGTTTTATTACATTGTGTTGTCATACCAGTTCCCTAAAACGCCCTGCCTCTCAGTCCAAAAGGACATTGCTGAGATTTGCATTATTCCAGCATAACAGAGTATTCTGAAGAATTAAAAATAAATAAATAAATAAATAAGAACAAACTAATAAATTAGCAGACATTTCTCTGACAGTGACTGATTTCCTAGTCCATGTGTTGTTAATTCACTGTGCAGCTATTGGTTTGGGAGGCACAAAACTATACATTGCTTGCATGCTCTCTCTCCCCTTTTTTATTCTTCAGGAGCTGGCTGACTTTGAATTGAAGACTGCAGAGTCACAGTGGCTGTGGATGTGCCCCCACAGAGTTTTTTTAATACACTATTTTACTGGGAAAAGGTTCTTCAGATGTAACTTGTCTGTCAATTTTTCTCTAATTATTATTATTACTGCAATCTATGAATGATATCTATGAATTTCTGTGGATCTGTGATAACTATGGATTTCTAGGCTTTGGCATTAGAAATGTGAACATTGCCTAATGTGCAATTCAGCTCCTCTGAAGCTGCTGAAGGGTTCCATGCTGGTTTGCAGGGACTGCTTGCATACAACACATAAATTGGCCCTTTGAATGATTAGCAGTAGAGTTTTTTTTGCTATACCCTTTGTGTGAAATTGCCTCCTTAGTTTTAGTAAAACCCAACTGAAGTCAAAAGAACAACTGCAGAGATGAATTTGGACCCTTGTATTTTGTTTATTCTTACAAAGAAAAAAGAAAATAAATTGCCTTCATGGAATAAGAAAACATACATGGTATTTACCTGAAAGCTCTCAAAAGCTTTTCATAAATGCATGTCGTATTTCCGTTCCTGTAAATGTGTATTTATATTTTTACAAAAAACCTACTTATTAGTAGCACAGTTAAATAAATGTTTGGGATTTGTAGTAAGAGTTTCTTAGCTCAAGCATGATTTACCTTATTGGCTATAATGACTACCAGGGTAAACGCATATTTTGCTATAACTAAAAATGTATATTATTAATATTTTTATAATAGTTTACATTTATGTAGTGCTTTTCATCCCAAATACCATAGGGTATTATGTTTATGAATAATCCCATTGAACTAGCATGAATAATCCATTGAAACCAATGGGACTATTCACACAAACAAGACTATTCACATGAATTAGAGCTATAGAATCTGGCCCTCATTCTGTAATGTACTTTTTCTCCACAAAATTGACACCATACATGTTAGTTTTAAATAAATTAATTGGAGAGGAGATGAAATTGCAAATGCTGCTCCTTTCAATATATTTTCAGAAATTATGAATTTATGAATAAGGGTAGGAGGCCAAATAATTTAATCTCTTTCCCTCTCCCTCTCTCTGGAGTATATTAATGTGATGGTTTAGTGCTGATTTAAAATGAAGATGTCCTTTATTAATGGCTTATCCCCAAACAACTTCCTACAAATAAAGGGCTTAACCCTAGAAATTTTTACTTAAGGAAGCAGTTTTTAATCACATCAGAAATCTTATTTCACTCAATGGGATAACTCACATGAGTTTTGATGCCAGGATCAAGTCACTGGGCAGATGAAACAGTGATTAATGTAATCGATTACATTTTGATCTATATTAGTTAAACATTTTACACTGAAACAGTCATTCAAGGAATCAGATTTGGGTGACAAACTCTTGGTTCACAACAAAATTTTTCATTTCTGGATGGGGCTGTAAGCAACCTGATTGAGCTGTAGGTGTCCCTGCTCACTGTGGGGGATTTGGACCAGATGGCCTTTAAGGGTCCCTTCCAACTCAAATGATTCTATGATTCTATGATCTGCAGCTAGATTAGGATGCTCAGAGCCCCGTCCAGCCTGACCTTGAATGTCTCCAGTGCCTCACCGCCCCTACCATAAAAAACTTCTTCCTTACATCCAATCTAAATCTCCCCTCTTTTAGTTTGAAAACTTTGCCCCTTGTCTTATCACAACAGACCCCTCTTGTTCCCTTTGTTCTTATCGCCTCGTATATATGAGAACAAAAATTCACTTCTCAGTTTTGTATACATTATATGGAGTTGTTTATTAGTTCTGGATATGACATGGCCCAAAAGGGCCTTGTTCTCTTGCAAAAAGCAAATATACCCTCAAAAGCATTTAAGAATTCGGTTTGAAGGTCACATTTAAGAATGGGGCAAAAGATTTTTCAAGAAAATAATCAAGAAAGCATATTTAATACTCTGTTTTCCTAAATACTTATTTCAAATACTTCAGATTCACTATGCTTTTAATACTAATGTCATACTTAAAATAAATCACAATGTGTACTTCCTGTGATCTTTTCAGAACGCAATAAAACAGATTGTTTTTAATGGCTGTTCCAGCAATGAAAAATATCTGTGTTAGGTGCAAACAACAAATTGATGCTTTTTCAATTCCTTTTAATGGCATGAGGATCTTTGCAACATGCTGTGAAAAATATTCTCTTAATGATAGGCCTGTGGCACAACTTAAGGAGTCATCAAGAAATAAATGCTCTGCTGTCTGGCTGGCAGCTTGGTGTCCCTTAATTGAAGTATTATAAGATTCTGTGCAGAGTAAAGCCTCCAGGGTTTTGTAGCTAAATGGCACGGACACCTCTGATGAGACATGCAGATGAAGATGTGTCAATACAATCTTCACCAATTTGCTGTAATACCAGAGACTGATTAATTTTATAACCACGGGTGCTTCTATTAGCTAACCTAAGGAATGATTTAGACTTTATTAAGTGACTTATTTCTATCTTTTTTCGAGTGACTTCTCCAGCATAGTTTATCTCCAAGTGCTAGACAGCATCACTTTTTCTAATCAGGCTTCTAAATTTACTATTTAAGGAGGGATCGTGAGCGTGACAGTTACGTGCAGCTTAGTGGGGGTGAATCTTTGCGACTTAGCAACTCAACTGTACTTAAGTTGATTTCTCAAAAAATAAAGTGGCTTCATATCCTATGCAACCGAGATGGCAGCTCCTCTAAATATTTTTAATGTACAAAAAGGGAAATCGAGGCAACTAAATCATAAGTATGTGGCTGTACATTTTAATATATTTTTTTCTGCTGGTAAATAAAACTCTCTTAATATTTTATTATAATTGCTTATGGACAAGGAACATAATTTGATTACTCATAATCAACCAATAATTTATATTTTAGGGCTTTCTTCAATAAAACATAGATTACCATGTGTACAATGCATTTCATGATTACTCTGCTGGCTGTGCAGTCATGCTGCGCTTTCTCCCAGGAACAGTGAACCCAAAATGACTCTTGTACATTCTGGACACAGCAGACGGTTTGGAAAATGGTCGTTCTTGTCTGGGTAGAAAAAACGCAAATTGATCGCTGTCATCAGTTTTCTTACCCTTTCAGCAGGAAGACTGATGACCAGGTTTTTTCCATTGCAAATGCCAGCATGCCTCCCATTGCGGAAACTGCGTGTTCCACATTGTACCCTACTGCTGCCTCCTGACGTGGGACTGCATCCTTAATGCTGAAGGCAAATATTTTGCTATTGAGTGGAGACAAGTCTCCCTCCTTGTGGATATGAAAGTATTATGTACGAAGAATACTGGAGACAGACCAACCTTGTCATTTTTTTTTTTTTTAAGCTAACCAGCTCACATATAAACTAATAAAAAATAGGCTGTTTGCTAAAGCCAAATCCACACAGCACAAATTACACCCATCAGCATGGATGTGGAGTAAACCACTTCCAGACCGTGGGGGAAAGTTGTACTTACACACAAATGGCAGAGAAAACATTTATTCTTCACTTACCGGGGTCACAGGATCTGGATGCAATATAATTCAGACTTGTGCTTGTTTACTTAAAATTTTAAATTTTGATTCTGGGATGGATTTTTACTGCATGAACTCACCTACTGCATGCTAGGAGAGCTGCACATACAATCTGAGATTTACAGTTTTTTTTCCCACCATCATAAATGTGAACATGGAAGGGTGTTTGTTTGGATAAGGTCTTCTTTCCGCTTTTCCCTCTCCCCTACTTCTGTGTGTATTATTTTTTTGCGATTCGACATTTTTGTATATTCATTTCTCATTTGTGGCTGAATTCACAAACAAATTTCAGTTTGTTTGTTTTAAAATTGTTCTCATTACTTGTTTCATACAGTTTCTGTTCCTTGGCCAACTGATAAAATTATGATGTAACAATAAACCATTCTTCAGTACTGAACAACAAATTCCACTTGTTCTTACGCGTGTGTGCGTATCTGCGACTGTCTAATAGCAAGATTCTCAAGAAACATAATATTCCCATACTCGGTCAGGTCAGACTACAAAGTTTATGGGAATCCCTGCTTTGTGACTTGTCTGAAGGCCAACTTATTGCTAAATGTGCCTCTGGTAAGCTCCACATACGTTTTTCTCACTATCTGGTGCTAGCTATGTACCAGTGGTTGTCTGCTCTTGCAGGACAGTTTTAAAAGCTTCTCTCTGTCGACACATTCAGAGAAATCAGTCTCAAACTTGCCTGTGAAGAACAGAAAAAAACATCCCTTTAAAATTCAAGCAAGCACTGCTGATCACTTTTTGTCATATTCACTTTGCTTTTCTTCTCTTCTCTACGTAGACAGACCTCATCTTTTTCCCTTTCCCAAGTAGGCATACCATCATCCCCGTAATTTCAGAGTTGAAGTCTCACTGACTTGGAGCTGGAGCAGTGTGTGAGATCTGGCAATGCTGCTGGCCCACTACATCCAGACTGCTTCTCCCAGTGTTGCAGGGGAGAAATTTGTTCCTCTTGAAAGATGAAGAGTAGTGCCACTGATTGAGGTTACATTTTTGTTAAAGTGAGACTGAGGGCAGCTGAGAAAAATATACTGGAGTATTTACTGAAGATCCTTTCCCCTGTGCTGGAATTGGCAGCATGGAGACACTGGACAAGGGAGACGTGGCTCAGTAATGTTGTTAAAAAGTGTATTTATGTATGTCTGTCTGTGTGTGTTTGCATTTACACATTCATCCCCACAAATACGCCTTTAAAAAGAATTATGTATGGATAGATCACTTTCTGAATTAAAGCACAGGCTTGTAATTCATTCAGTGCCGCTAGCCCCCTGCCCTTGGCATCCTCATAGAGAGACAGGAAGGAGAGCTAATCTCAGATAGGCTCATTGGCACCATATTAGCCACCATATAACCCCTGGAACGGTGCTGCACCTAGCGCTGATTGAATCACTGAGCACGATTGATTTCAGCTTTCTAGAGAAGCCATTCATACAGCCCACAGTGTATAAAAGAGCTTCTATTCTCCTTGAAAATGATTTAATATAAATAACTAAAATAAATGTCAGTGGGAGATCTGCGAACTTATTAAGAAGAGGGAGACCTCTTGATGTGTTGCACGTAGACTGAATGTGCACGCACAGAGATGTGAATAACGATACGTGTATTTTCGGTCCAAGTCTGGCACAGCTGCAGAATGGACCTCAGAGCGAGTGCAAATACGCCGGACAAATTACGTAATGTGCATCTGCATAGGGGAACCCAGACCACAGACGCACCATGCAAGTTAATCCTCCTCCAGAGACTGCTAAAGCTGGAGAAGGCATGCCCATAAACATGGCCTGCATCCCTTGGCACTCCCCAGAGACCCATTTGTGCCAGAACTGCTGAGGTGTGGTTGTCTCCTTGGGGGCAACCAGGGCTGGGGAGCAATTTCTGCCCGTCTTACAGAAAGGTCCCATTTCTCCCATGGAGGGACTCCGCACCTTCTTCCATTTCTGTCCCCACTGGGCAGAGGAAGGTGACGGCCGTGCAGCCACCGCACCACGTCCCCGTGAGCTGTGTGGCTCTGCAGTAGGAGGAAACAAAAAGCCACCGCTCTGCAGAGAAGCGGGGATTTTCCCCAGCATCTCCCCGTCTTTATATAGCCTTGTTTGTTTGTCCTTTGTGCAGGCGAGGCATAGAAAATGCAGTACCGCACCAGATCCAGGAACTTCAAGTTAACATGTAAACTCTGATTCATAATGTGCCACAGGCAGTAAAATCTCTCAATCACCTTTGATAGCCTCTAGATCAGGCACATATTGAGACCTTTCAAAATCCACAGTAACATGTGTGCACACACGCAGTGTTCACACAGTTCCACGCCCCTACACATTGCCTTAAATTTTCAAGATAACCTAACGTACTACCTAAAACACAGAGTGGGCCATTGCTCTGCATGCTTTTGAAAAGCTAAAATAAAAAAAAAAAATCTCCCCTAAAAATGGACACAATTTCTTATATTGCATGTTTTTAAGGCACGACAACCATCGAAAGAGCTATTGAGTATGTTACATGGTTTAATAAAAATAACTCGTCTGGCAGCGTCTGAAAGCTTTTGCAGCTGCAGGGGTACTTCTTGGAAATAAATTTGTGTTTACACAGGTGCAGCCATATTTAACAAAATTTTTATATGCAATGCAAACAGCTGCCTGTCTGTTTTCTTTGGCAGAACTCTTTCCAACTGAAACAATTTGTATCAAACATCTCTCTCCGTGATACCTGTATAAACAATAGATAGAATTCTTGTAAAAGGAAAAGGGTTGCAATAACGTGTCTTAGATAAACCGGGAAGCAGAAGCAGCCTGATTAGAAAAGCTTGGACCTTCGTGAAATACTTCACATTTGAGAAGATTTCGGCAAGCCACTGAGGAATTATTGAGCACTCAGTAGGATAACTCAGAGGGTCTCATCAAGTTACAGTCAAACTGAAGGATTCCATAGCTAGTAAAGGATGCTTAGGAAACAGGATACTTTGCTTAACAACAGTACAGTAAATACTGAGGTACACTCTATTATTCAACTTGTGCCATACTTTGTATAGAGTGAAGTCTTTGCCAAAATATTTATCCTCAAATCAATTATTTTACTATGTTTTTTGTATTTTTTATTTTTTTTTCCATTTCCATTCAGAAATCTCTCTGTAATTTATGAGAGCCTTAGTAACCCTACAATGTTACAATTCTTTGCAAATATTCATGCTTTTTAAAGGCTGCCTTATCACTAGCTTTCTTTCCTCCAGTCAAGATTCAGTAGATGAAATGAAACCTGTGTGGATATTCAATGGCAGTATGGAATTTGGGTTTCAAAGACACCTTCCTCAGCCTTCCCTGCTCCAAACCAAAGCAACAAAGAGGCGAGAAAGATTTCTCCACTTAATTCACCTTGATGTTCTTACTATTCCACTATTTTTTCAGGAACAAATGTTCTCTCTGTTTTATTTGCAGCAAAAAAAATAAAATAAAAATAAGTTTGTGTTAGTATTTATTTCTATTGTTTCAAATTTCATTAAAAGAATATTTTACACATACAGAAAATGCAGCTTTAATTTAATTAATAATTTCCTGTCCACAGAGGAAGTGCTAACTCTCCAACGTTATCTTCTTGCAAGTGTTTTTTCTTTCTTCTGTGAGCAGGCTCTATTGCGTGCAGCATATTTGATCAGTCTTTTTGCTTCATCAGAGAGTGGAGAAGGTGACAGTGTTCCTTGTATCCTCTCTACAATAGAAATCAAGTTTCTAGTTCAAGACTTTAATAAAAATATCTTTATATAACTCCACAGACTTGAACAAGGGATCCAATAAATGACCTTTTCTTAACCATAGGCAAGGCATTTTCAAATTTCTCCATAAGATATATTCATATATATGTAGGTCTCTCTGTAAGTAATGCCTCCTATTTATTTCCGTGGAAACAACAACAGATACAAAGAGCACAATAACACTGTTTGATAGAGCAAATCCTCAGCTACAGAATACTATTTTTCAGCACAGTTACTACCATTAGCTATGCATTTTTTCCAGCAGCGAACAAGAGCCGGCATGCCTTCCTTTAAAAATCTGCACCAGCAGAGGCAACCCACTGTCATTGTCACCACCACTGAAACGCAGCACCCACCACCTCACTGTGCTCACATCCACTGTTTGGTCTTCAAAAACATTCAGCAAGTGTCAATGAATGTCAATGGATGCAATTTTTTCTGCATGGAGTAATTCAATTCCACACCTTTTCTCCATACACACTTCCATGTCAGACACCATTCAGTCAGACTGCCCCTCTGCTGCCATCTGTCACATGGCAACAACATGTAACACAGAATATTGATGGGAAGGTTCAGCCACTACTACCGGGCCACCACCATCTGCCCCTGATGTCATGGGCCAACATCATAATACAGGAGGCATTACTTTTGGAGCAGCCCTTATATATGTACCCCCTATAGAATGACACACCGCACTGCTGCTGATTGGAATTACGGCCACGAAGAAAAGATTCTCTGATTGTACATTTTCTACACTTTCTGAATTCTTTCGGCTTTCTGCTTGAACTTTGTTTTGATGAGTTGAGAACACAAAGGTTGTGTTAAGGAAGTTGTGCTCTATGTGTAAATGCTGCTTTATCTTTATATGCCTGCATTAGCTGCAAGAAGCAATTACAAAATGAAATTTCTTTGTGGACATTTAGCTTCTCTTTCCCATCTAAATGTCATTTAAAGCATAACTACAATGCGATTATTTGTTTCTAAGCTTAAGAGACATGCTTCTATCATCAGGCACGCCTGCGCATTTGGTAACTCTGTAAGCTCTGTGGTTTCCGTAGGAATAGATTTACTGAGTGAATGAGGACTACACATACCCCTTAAGCTCTTAAATTTTCAGAGTGAAAGATTTTGCTCTGGTGCTTTTAGCTGAACTGTACCCTGGGCTAAATTAGGAACACTACTCACTGACAGCCACAGAGTTGGGAAATCCAGAATGTGTGTTTGCGATAACAATCTTTTTCCTAATAAATGAACAATTAGATACAAGAGGATATTACATTGAAGTGAAATTAAAAACATTAATAAAAAAGAGATGAATAAATTTTTGACTCAATGGAGAAAATTTATTTACACATTAACTTGGGACCCTGTGCTATGATCTCACCAGACGTTACAACAGAAACAGACCGGAGCCTGAGACAGTGAACCGAAAGTGTTGAAAATGGCACCCCTTTATTTCAGAAAGTACCAACCAGCACTTCTCAGCACTGCTGGAAATGCTTTCTTCAGGGCCGTGACACCTTTATGAACAACCTATTCCAATATCTCAGTCAGATTCTAACTTTCTTTCCTCCAAAACTCCCTGTTAAAATGTACAACCACCATCTCCCTGTTCATCCCCAGAATAAAAAATTTTTACTGGTATGAAGTCTATGAATACTTGAAGAACCTCCTAGGCAAAATGTGTTTTACAGATGCAATTATTATTATTTGCATAAGTAATCTCTTCATGTAAGTTATTTTAAATAAACCACGTCTAAACCACTGTGATGAGATTTATATTCTTTCTGTTATTTGAACATGGCCTCTTTGTGTGATACAGCCCAGGCTTGTGTCGGGACACTGGAAGACGAACTGAAATGCTGCAGAAGCTGAATTAGTATCTGAAAAGTAGTCTTGGATCTGCCTATGAAGATGCATCAAACTGAAGATATATTTCAAAGCGATAGTCAACCTGCAGTTTGGGCCACGCAAAGTCTCTGAGGAAATCATATTTTTAACATAGGTACATATAATGAAGGCTTACTACTGAGACTCTCCCAGTGAAAGCAATTCTAGGGTAACCACCATGAAAGTAAAGAACAAGAATGCAACAACAGCAGTAGTAGGGACTGCAAGTTTAACGAGCCTGAGAGAAAATGGACGTACACTAAAATCAGATACTAATATTAAGAAGATGAGAGTAAAGCTATCTCAAGCCTACCAGAAAACAGTCTTAAAGATGAACATAAGTGCAACTGTGAAGCTTAATTTCATTCTTTGGTATGAACTGTATTTTGAGTTATGTCTGGAGAGCGGAAACCCGTACTGTCCTACAGTGAGCTATTGATGAGGGGGCCTTGTTCCTTCCTTTGTCGCTGGCTTATAAGTCACCCTTCTTCTCTTTCATGCTTTCCTCTGCCTTCCTATTCTTGAAGGTCCAACATTAATTTAGGCTTTTTGCTATGTGACCATCCTGAGAAACTCAGTGCATGTCTGTGCATTAGCACCTAGAGCAAACATTGTCAGCAGAGCAGCCTGGTCTGCATTCATGGATACACATTTCCTTTACCACTAAACTGTTCATCTTACACCACTCTGATCCAGCCAGTAATAGCATCATTCATTTACTGACACAAGAAAGCATTGTTACTCCTGGTACCTGAAGATGAATTTAAGTTATGGGGAATAAATTCTCCCAAGATAGAATGGTGAAGCAGCAGTAAAAATATCGTATTGCATCACTCAGATTAATCAAATACACAGTAAAATTAGGTTGCTTTTGATTATGGTAGCTGAAATAAATTATCATATAGATAATAGGAAATAAAATGTGTCAAGGTCCGTCTTCTAGCTTTCAAAGCAATTGGCACATCTCATATCCATATGATTAAATTTAATTCATATCTTCTCCTATTCCCCAAAAAGAAAACAAACATGGTCTTGTCCTACATAAACTCTTCTGGGAACAATCTTAGTCCTGATCGGTCTCCCTTTGCACACCAGTGTAAAAGCTACCATTTTTGTTATTAAACATCTCTGGATTTTTTGGAGGGTGAGAATAAAGACTTCTGTTCAGTGCACTGGCAACATTGCAAGCGAAACTTGTGATTACAAAGAGAGCTGTGTCCTAGGACTTGATTCTGAAGCCCCTTGAAGTAAATAAAACCTGTGATAGAAAAGAAAATCTTTTCACAAAACAATACAGTCTCATTGGCCAAGTGGTATTTGAGCTAGTGGGAAATGTGCCATCTTCCATTTCCAGAAGGATAATTTATTTGGCTTTTGTTATAGTTTCAGTTGGGATGGAATTCTTTTCTTCAGAGTGTCTTGCAGGACACTGTGTTTTGGTTCTAGGAGAAAAACAGTGCTGATAACACACTGATGTTTATAGTTACTGTGAAGGGCCCAAGCAGCTGGGGGGTATAGAATGAGGACAGCTGACTTAAACTGGCAAAAGGGATATTCCATGCCACATGACATCATGCGGAAGGAGTTTTGAAGGAGAGGGAGTTCATCTCTCTCTCCTCTGCTGCTTGGAGCTGAGCTGAGCATCAGTCAGGGGGTAGTGAGCAATTGCTTGTGCATCACTTGTTGTATACATTCACATATATACATATGTAGTCACAACTATTACCCTTTTCCTTCTCTCTATCTTAGTAAATAGTCTTATCTCAAACCACAAGTTCTACTCTGTTGGTTTTTTTCCCAATTACAAGTTCTATTCTGTTGTTTTTTTTCCCAATTCTCTGCCCCACCCCTCTGGGAAGGAGGGGAGTGAGCAAAAAACTGTGTAGTGCTGAGCCACCTGCTGGGTTGAACCACAACAGTCATTTTAGAGCCCATGGTGGGGCCCAGCGGGCTTAGATAACAGCAGATCTGACCAGACGGTGTTAACACAAGGTGTTGTGGTAGTTTGATAATTGCTGGTCCCTACGCTGATTTTTTGTCTATTAATGGAGCTTTCTGAGAATCTCCTCATGATACTATATTGTGTAGCACCTTGCTTGCTGTTTATTTTCCCTACTGCATTGTTTTTCATCTCTGGGGATTGGATTAAGGTTTTTATTTTGCTATGCTGTGTGGCCTTGGCTTATATCATGGTAAAATTGGCAGCCGAGAAACTAATGTTTTGTGTATATTCAGCATTGCAGTTGTCTTTGGGCTTTGAAAGCCATGTTGTTGATACTATTAGTAATTATACTCATTGCTCTGTCTCCTCAGGAGCCCAGCTATGTAGGAGATAGGGGAGAACACTATCCAGCGGTTCTTTAGCTTCCTTTTCACTTTTCCTTCTTTCTCTAGAGATTGAGAGCTAGTTACAATAGCTCTTGAGAATTCTGAATATCCGTGGGATGTTCAAACCAGTGTGCTCCTATTGCTATCTGTTGTGAACGTGTTTCAGGTTACGGTTAAGATTAAACAATTATTTAAGAATGTCACCCAGAGATCTGTCTTGAGGCAGGGTAGCTGTGAGTGGCAGGGAGCGTAGGACGGTATGGGCAGGTGCCCAGAGCAGTGGGCACACCCAGTGTTTTGGAACTTCACCTCAGAACAACTGTAGAATCCTGAAAAACTAGTAGAATATTTGGAAAAAGTCTGCTATCTCCCTGGCAATCCTAAAGAGGCACAAATCACTGCATGCTGGGGCCTCACCTATCTATACCTACTGAGCTCTGTTCAACACCACTCAGCATCCTTAAGGGGAAGAGAATACCTCTGGATCTGATGACAATGCAATGGACCCTCTCACTCGTGTGATAGACCCTGTGGCAACTCCTGCATCAACACACCCTCTAGGTGCCCCTGCCCGGGCCTCATGGTGCTGCCACTGCTGTGCCCATGCTGTCCCCCCCCACTCTCCACCACCACCACCCACCTACTCTACACAGTGGTGGCTGCACCATCCCGTGTTCTAGTAAAAGCAAAGTTTTTAAGAGACATCTGACCAATTTCATCCTTACTCTGGGTGGAGTTCCAGAGGTGCATGGCAAGCACAGCCTTCTCAGTACTGTCATCACATAACTTTAGAAAACAAGCCTGTAACTGCAGTTCTAAGTCTCTGCTGCCGCTGTCTTTTATTATGTAACCAAAGTTATAATATTATGGTGTCCTCGCTCTGCCTGTGATCACAACGCCACTTCATTGTTCTGGTCTTTTCTGTTTGAAACAGATGTTTAAAAACATTTGAATAAGATATTTCAGTTTGTAGACTTCTTGTCATCATCCTGCAAATTTACAAGAGTCAGCAATGTAAACATGTACTTGACAAACTCCAGCAGCTTGTAGACTTCAGAGTTCATCCACTCATTTCAGCGAGGCAGATGTTTCATTTTAATACTCTTCATACTATAGATTAGGATTATGTCTTTTCTTTCTTTTTCTCTCTTTCTTTCTTTTTTTTTTTTTTTTTGGAAAAGGGAATAAACCTGACATGCTACTAATGTCATTTCACACTGCGAGCCAGATGGCGAAAAATGCAAAGGCTGCAACTCTGTTTATGTATGGGGAAAAAAGGAATTTTGTTCCTGAAAGACTTTCCGCTCAATCATTTGTTACTTTAAACTAAACACTAGATGATGAATAAAGTAGGACTATCTGAACTTCAAAAAGGTCCTTGAGATTAAGTGCTTAACAATGTAATGCATCTGGAGGAAGAGTATTCCTGCTCACTGCATTGGAAAGATGTTGGGAATGTTTTCATGTTGTGGCTGCCTAAACGCAGGGTGCTTCGAGACAACATTTGGCAGTCCCTTGGAAATTTGGGGAGACACAAATCATTTTTCCATCTCTTTTTTTACCAAAAGAGGATACTTGAGCAGAGGACTTTCAGACTGTCTGTGTTACAATAGCTTGTTTTATCTGTCATTTCAAAGCAAAGAAACGGTACAGTCATCAAGAGCATTGTAAAATATTTGCAAAGAAATTCAGCATTTTTCCATGTTATATTTCAGTACAGACTGTGAAATTTAAAAGGGGGGAATACAATTTCTACCTCTTCCCTGCTCCCCAGCAGACTTGTATCATATTATCACAGAATGCATCTAAAATTGTTGATTCTATATGATTTTGAGAGAAAGGCTGAGAAAACTGTGTTTAGATTTGTTTACTCGTAAAGCAAATGTTTCAGAGCAGGAGAGGTTTCAGTTTGGGAATCAAACTGTTTTGCTTTGTTTTTTTTTTTTTTTTCCCACTCAGTTTTGTAGTACCCCTAGGATGTTCTGGTCCAGATACCTCATTTTGCTGTGCAGGTTGGTGGGACAGTGTTTTCCATGAAATTCCATCAGTTCTCGATGGTTGGATTAGATGATCTTAGTAGTTTTTTCCAACCTTAATGATTCTATGATTTTCAAGGACAGAAGTGCTTCTCATGCATCGCTGGAGATGCATGAGTTTGCCAGATTTAACCCTCAGTGAATGGCGGGAACAGAAGGGAAGCAAGCTACAATTCCCCGTAGGAGTGTATCACAGAATCACAGAATTGTGGGGGCTGGAAGGGACCTCAAGAGATCACTGAGTCCAACCCCTGCTAAAGCAGGCTCCCTACAGCAGGCTGCACAGGTAGGAGTCCAGCCAGGTCTTGAATATCCCCACAGAAGGAGACTTCACAACTTCTGTGGGCATCCTGTTCCAGTGCTCTGTCACCCTTACAGTAAAGAAGTTCTTCTGCGTGTTTGTACGGAACTTCCTACGTTCAAGTTTTAGACCATTACTCCTTGTCCTATCGCTACACTCCACAGAGAGCCTGGCCTCATCCATTTGCCTCCCACCTCCCTTTAGATATTTATAAATATTTATCAGATCTCCTCTCAGTCTTCTCATCTCCGGGAAGACCCTGGTTACTCAGCCTTTCCTCATAAGGGAGATGCTTCAGGCCCTTAATCATCTTTGTGGCCCTCTTCTGGACTCCTTCTAGGAGATTCCTGTCTTTTTTGAACTGGGGAGCCAAGAACTGGACACAGTAGTCTAAATGTGGGCTCACCAGGGCACAGTAGAGGGGAAGGATTGACCTGCTGGCCACTCTCTTTTTAATGCACCCCATCATCATATTCAACTCTAAAACACTGCATTTGAGATAAATTATTTCAGGTCCTGAGCTTTTACTTTTTTATTAAAAGATGACTAATTGTTCTTTTGTTGGTAGTGTTATTTTCATGGGGATTTTAATTCCTCAGCTAGTTGAAGTAATTCCAAAATAAAGAAGTGAGCAAGTTTCAAAACTAAGAGAAAATACTTTATTCCACTGTTTTGTGAGGCTTTATTTTCATGAGTTTTCCTGTGATCATGCCGTCACAGCCCTTGTTATGTCTGACACTGGACTGTGTCTGGAAGAAGAAACTCTTAGGCAGCTTTTCTTAAATGAGTTATGTCACATTTATAGAGAAAGAAATTATCTATGTAAAGAAGGGGAACAACCTTTTGAGATGAAAATGTTCTGGATGAACCTAGGAAAAGCTCAAATAGAAGAGCATTGACCATCCTGTGACCTCACAAAATTGCTTCCTTCACTCTTGGCTGCACACAGGCATGATATATCACAGTACGCATGAGAATCTGCCCAGATTTGTTAGTATATCAGACCCTAGTTAAGACTGAAAGGCAAAGAAAAGGATATGCATGGGCTGCATCCTTCCCAGAAACATTTGCTGGTGCTAAGTGCTACCGCACAAATATTCTCCAGAATCAAAGTGATCAGGAATAAGAAATGAAATAAAAAAATGTAAAAGAAGTTAACAGCAGTATTTTTGACTCTTCTACTGAGTACAAAGGTAGCAGGAAGGAAGTTATTAAAAATGTTTGGTGAAGTCAGGTAAAAAAATGCAATAATAATGAAACAACATCAGGTGCCTGTGGACAAGGTTTAAATTTAAGATATTATCAAATAAAATAAACAGTTCCTATCATGGATGGAGTCCTAAAGGTTATGGTCATAACAACAAAGCACTTCTATTGTTTAAAGCAATGTTTCTGTCCAAATACGAATATCTAAGTGATGTGAGGTTAAAAACTAACTCTTACGCTGCTTATGTCTTTATGTCACCCAAAATGCATCTTAAAGTTATAATGCAGACCAGGATTAGATGAGTACTGAAAGCTCTCTGATTGAACTTCTTCAAATGCCCGAACTGTCTGAATGTGCTTAAGTCTAACCCTTCCCCACACATTTTTGATTCTTAGCCAAACTTAAATTCAAAAAAGGGTCTTATTTATCATTTTAGATACAGCTGAACTTTTCATGTGAGGAACAGACCTCAGAAGTATTCCAGCATTCACATTGCTAGAAATTTCTGAAGAAAAAAATTATCATGAAAGCTTTTTCCTCTTTCTAACTACCAAATCCTAATAAACGCTCTAATGTTGTTATAGTTTTCAGTCTACACCCAAATTCCGTCTACATCTAAAGAAGAGCCGAGTGCTTGCGGAATCAAATTTGGCTAAAAATTTTGCAGTCTGAAGTATCTTGGAATTAATCTACTATCAGTCTTGCATCAGTTTTTTCCATTGTCTATCGAAACTGAAATTTAAGTATTTTGATATACAAAGACTCAATTACAAAACAATCCTCTGCAGTATGACTAGGAAGGTCTTATAAAATCTCTCTGTGTTATTTAATTAAAAGATAATAGGCAGAAGGGATAATAGGTTGTTTCTCAAATTTTAATGAATTTTATCATCATTACGATGATTACCAAATGTCTATATTTGCAAAAGAACAGCAGTTCATAAATATCAAATTTGTGCTATTATTAACATGCAGAATGTGCCAGTTTTTATCAATATAGGAATCTGGTAATTATCACTACAGCTATTCATTAAAATTAAGAAGTAACTACATGAGGAATGGAAATGCTACTTATTTTTTAACATCCAAAGAGCAGAAATGTCTACCTATTATCCTTTTCAGGCATCTGACACTGTGACAATGGAAGAGACGATTGTCACAATATAATAGTCCGCAGCTGCTGGGTGCATGTGAACTGAAGCTGAGGCATTTAACAAAAAAATACAAGAAAACTTGGAGACATCGATCTCAGGGCAACTCTGTTAAAATGGTGGCATTTCTATTCTGGCAAAAAGAGATGCAAATGCTTGGTCTGATATGTGTGGTTACGACACTGGCTCATGGGCCTCATCCAGAAATGCATGCAGTAGAGCCAACAGCAGCGAGTGTGAGAGGCTGGAGAGGTGGGATTCACCCACCATGAGCTTTCCCCAGTTTCACCATCATCGCTTTGGGAAAAATGAATGGGATGTTGAGAAGCAACTAGGAGGAGATCTGTCAGCCACACAGTCTGGGTGTCTGAGGCTCTGCAAGGAAGCCCACCCATACAGCATACTCATACTGCCAGGCCAATGAGTAGGGCACACCTCCAGGACAACACCTTTCAGTCCACAGGGTGTTTG
This sequence comes from Numida meleagris, assembly GCF_002078875.1. Taxonomy (NCBI): domain Eukaryota; kingdom Metazoa; phylum Chordata; class Aves; order Galliformes; family Numididae; genus Numida; species Numida meleagris. The sequence continues at coordinate 124,191,700 of NC_034410.1, forward strand.
GAGTGCCAAACCAAATGATACCTGAGTCATAGGACAGGGCTGGAAGGATCTATCATGATGCATACACAGATTTTTTCACTGACAAGCAAACCCCAATTTAGTTTAACACTACAGATTTTGAGATGTCATCATCTTCAAAGACAGTGAAAGAGGAGGTTGAAATAATGCACTTTTAAAAGGCAAATACCAGTTACCCCTGTTTCAGAAAGGTCTTTCTACTCTTCTGGCATTGTGTTATACATCTTCAGCCTCACTCACTGCCCCCTCCTGTGTAAAATTTACACAAGCATTGAAAGATTGTGGAATACCCAAGGAAATCATTTTTCAGTCGATTGAGTTCTTAATGGAAAAACCTCCCTGAATGCTATCTTACAAATTAGAAGATCCCCTGCTTTCTAAATAGTTCAATTGAAATCAGCTTTTGTATTTATCCTTCAGGTCATTCGGGCTCAAATGTTGTTAGCTCTGAGTCAAAAAGTCAGATTTTTAAAGGGAAAATGTCAAGTCCTTTTAGGCTTCAACTGACCTTTTAAACCAGATTAGGGATTTGAAGCATTACACATGGATTTCTACATTTTATATCACAGTATTTAACAAATGATCAAATGCAACTCCCAAGAATACTATTTTTACAAGCTTGACATTTCAGGCCTTAAAGGATGTTGCTGGTCTTTCTTTTACATAAAATTACCCTGGAGAAATTCAGCCTGTTTTCTGCTCTTCCGTTTCTCTTTCATAGGAAGTGAAATTCTGTGGATTTTATTTTGTACTGTTGTTCTCTCTGGCATTGGAAGCAGCAAAATATCATGATGAAATCCTTGATATATGCTCAAAGTGATTGCTACAATAAATTCACTCAGTGGGTGTCATATGTGGTTAGAGAACAACTAGTGTAGTTACGGATGCCAACAGGGCCCTAGGAACAGATTTGACCTTACGTTCGTGCCTGGGATGACAGATAATGCCACTAAAAATGCACTAAATATGTCCAGGGGGAGATATTGGAAAACCTCTTTTGGTTCCAAGGCTCCCCACACACAGGTGGGACAAACAAGATAGGAGGCATAATGAGATCATGGATGCATGAGATGACACTCGTAAGGTGAAAAAGAAATCATGGTGCTTTGTCCTGAGCCTGTGGACACAGCAGTAGCGATAGGATGAGTTCAATTCTTAGCTAATGGGGACAGTAACAGGTCTCTGACAAAACTTACATCTAAAGATCTGGACAGTCGGAGCCATCTGGGACTTCTATAGAATGATGCTTATGGAGAAGATAGAGACAGCATAAATTTCTGTCCTATGATCTGCCAGGAGAGGCAGATCCTAATATAGAGGTACTGTGTCAGAGGGCTCAGTTCTGCCTCTTACTGCTCAGCCTCTCTCCTCTCTTCCAAGGTAGCCTCCTTACTGCTAATCACAATGCTGGAGTTAGTAGCCAGACCATTTCTCTGATCATAACTGGAGAGAGACTCACAAATGATTTCACAAAGACTAAATATGCATCAGATAGGAATGGGTCTTCACCCTATGACCCCAAAGTTGAAAGGCTGTACGTTAAACCACAGGAGCCACCAGCTTCAGTCTGCAGTGGGCACGTGGTTCATGATTTGGACAGGTTTTATTTTCTTACCAGAGTAAGACCTGCAGGTTCCTAGACAAGTTTTCCTGGTAATTTCAATATAATCTCTGAAGTTAGTATTATTTTTGAGTGTAGAGACCATCTCCTGGCTTTACACATAGCCCCTGTTAGGATAATTCATTTTTCTCAAATCCTACATCTGAAGGGAAAAATATGAAAGGAACAATCAGCAACTCTGTGCCTGGGATACAAAATTATTATAGTCTGAAGATAGGGTATCAGGACTGGTTGAAGCAATTATTTACAGTCCTTAACACTAGTTTTGCTGATGATTTAACTATTTTCTGCTCTCTTTATGGGCTGGTTAGGAATTCTAAGTTATTCAAAACAATATTTATAACACAGAAATAAATGTTTGTTTCTTATAGCCAGATGTAGAAAGTCATGACAACATGTAATGATAAAATTACAAAAGACATCTGACAGATGTCATCTTTCTGATGCGATTTTTTTTCTTTAAGTAAAATAAGCAGCCATGCAGCTGTTTTAAAATCTTTGTCAGACTTTATCAAAATCATTTACCTATCACCATATATTTGTATCTTGTAATGAAAAATACCTGTAGTATGACAAGAAGATGAGGTTAATCAGAAGCAAATCAGCATGATAGTTTTCCATTACTGGAACTCAAACAGGCTTGTCAACAAAGGATGACACAGAATAACAATACTGCTACCATTGTACAAACAGGCATTCACAAAACAAAGACTACTGGGATGTTTTTCTTCTTATTTGGCAATATTATATCAAGAAAATTAGGCTATTCTTTTAAAACTCAGGAAGGTAAGCCCTTTTGAAATGACACATTCTTCTCAAAGCTTTTACTTTTGTCAAGTTTGTCTCCTTTCCTGCCACATGAAAGAGTTTTTCATCGCAGTAGTCATTATTAAACAGAATTAAGAGGACCTTGCCAGAAACACTGGGATTCACCACGTGCTCTGGTGTTAGCGAGGAATATTCACTTCTGATACAGAAGTTGTATCCCCTTATGTTGCAGATTTTATAGGATAGAACTTACAGTCATCTGTATTTCTTTGGAAGCAATTATACATGGAATGTTGTTGGACTCTGTCTGACTAGAGACACTTTTGTTTATGCCAGTCAGCTCCGTGCATTAACAATTAGATGTTCATGTGAGATATGCTGAAGTGCTCACAAGATAAGACCCCTAAAGAAAAGGATACTGCCCCCGTAAGTCCCATTCACTTTGCTCTGGACTTCCTTTCTTTATTAACCAGATATGGACACCACCACATAACTGAAATAGCTAATTACTACTGATAACGGATATAGCATCTCATTTTATCCACGATCTGGGGAGTATGTTGTCCTTTCATACCAGGGGACAGGAGTCAGTGAACTTTTCAGGGCCTAAGGAGCATAATATTTTTGGAGTTACCAACCAACAAAACAATCAGTTGGAAACACTAAGCCTTGAACAGAGAAGAAAGTTTGATGATGTTAAACACCCTGCAATTCTGGAGATCATTGTTTCCTGCTTTTAAAAATGGCAGAACCTTCAACTCTTGTTTCAGAGAATCCATCTTCTCTCTTAAGCATGCTGCAGGAATAGTTTTTAGCAAGTTGCTCCAGGAACAGCCTAACTAATGAGGAACTCAGCTAGCTTTCTGAATGTATATCTGAACTGCACCGGCAGAGTTACTGGTAACCAGTAGCCAGTCCTGCCTGCCCCGTGCAGCTGGGTGCGATGCAGGGATCTCTGAACTGGTACAAAATACGATGGTAGGTCTGTTAGCGGGACCTAGGCAACCTTAGGATGATTATTTCTAATTTGGGTTCTCAGCTGACACCTGTACAAACTGTTCAATAGCAGCATGGACCACCTTGTTTGGGTGTCCTTAACAATCCCCTGTGGAGGCAGGATTTTAAGGGAGCCAAAAGCGAGTGAGATAAGGTACATGTAAAGTTAGAATGATTTCCTTTTCTAACCCAGAGGACATTCCTAGGGCTGTACATCAGCAGAAAGGCCATAATGAGATTTTCAGAAGGACATGGTTCCCTCACTCTCATTTAATATCTGCCTTTACTAGACTAAACTAGCCAGAACAGGAAGATCTGGCAGCACTTCTCCCACATTCAGTGCTGTTTTCCCACCACATCGACTCCTTTATTGCACCATTCTGTGCATACTCTCTCCCTTCCAATTCACTCCTTCTGCCCAGTTGCCCACTTTTCCCCTCCTTTGTGTTAAAGCAGCCTGCTTTCTTCCTCTAAACTCTTGCTTGGGTTGTGCACTCCAATTGGCAGCTCAATGGTCCAGGTCAATGCAGAACTTTTCCCAGCATCCATGGATTTGGGCATAAAGCCTTTTGTTTGTCTGAGAACGATTTCCCTTGCCCTTGACTTGCAGGCAAAAAGGCTTTTCTTTGCCAACTATTACTTTACATTTATATCAGGTCTATCTTCTCAGAGTACCCTAAAGCACTTTACATACTCTATGCAGGAATCAGTGGAGGGTGACTGTATTGGTGACTGTTATTTCTGTATTTTTAGTTACAGCACTCTGTGTCATGGAAGCTGACTTGGTGACTGACAAGGTTAATTCTGCTTTGCCTAATTCATTCCAGTAGAAAAGCCATGAGAAAAGTAGAGTTTAAGTGTATAGCATTTTAGAGGGAATATCAAGCACACTTCCTACACCGTTTTAATCTTTCTCTGAGGGAATATATGAGAAGTATCGTTGATAGAATTATGTAAATACATAATTTAGATTACTCCAGAGTACTTCATTATAATATCTAAGAAGAATGGGAAGTACAAGTCTTTTGGAACTCTGTGTCAGGGCATCAGAACCATCCTTAGACAATGAAACAAATCAACCATTTCAGCAGACAAGTGGTTTCAGGTGTTTCATGTTTCAGGTGTTGTACATCAGAAAAGTGTAAAATATGTGAGTAAGAATAAACTGCTTTATATTTCCAAGGGCATGCCTCTACTATATTTCAGCCGTTGAATAAAAAAGCCAACATAAGTTCAGTAAAATGAGATTCTGCTAGCATTGCTTACTGGGAAAACATATGTTGGTATAACAGTCATCTTGCAGGAACAAAAGATAGTCATATATTTTAAGGCTTTGCAGCCTTGCAACAGTAGTGATTTCCACACTCACATCAGAACAGAAGAGGAAGTATGAGCATATTTAAGCTTAGGAGACCAATACTTCACAACATTCAACAAAGATAGAAATATGGCATTTCATATTAACAAGCAAATTCCTTTTTGGCTTAATAAAAGTAATATGGCATATACTGAAGGTGACTTTTGGAAGGACAGAACACAACTGATAGTAGTGCTATTACATGTGGAAAGTGTTACACAGCAACTACAGGATATGACAGTGAATATTTGCACTGTACATTCACCAAGTGTTTCAAGCAGTCCCACTGATTTCACATGACTTTGTAAAAGGACTTGGGTTTTAACCAACCCACCACATTTTCTTTATCATGGAATCACAGAACTGTGGGATTTAGAAGGGATCTCTGGAGATGATCTAGTCCAAACCCCCTCTCTCCAGTGTTTCCATTTTTCTTGAACTGAGGAGCCCAGAACTGGGCTCAGTAATCCAGACATAACCTCACAGGGCAGAGTAGAGGGTGAGGATCACCTCCACTGACCTGCTGGCCACGCTCTTTTTGATGCACCCCAGGATACCAGTGGTCGCACAGCCTTCTGGTGTGTCAGCCACTCCTCCCAGTTTCATATCATCAGCAAACTTGATGAGAGTATATTCCATCCCCTCATTTAGGTCATTGATGAAGATGTTGAACAAGACTGGACCCAGGACCGTTCCCTGGGGAACCCTGCTAGTTACAGGCCTCCAACCCGGCTCTGAGCCACTAACCACAACCCTCTGAGCTCTGCCAGTTCATCAGTTCTCAATCGACCTTATTGTCAGCTCATCTATCCCACACTTCCTAAGCTTACTTTTGAGAATGTTATGGGAGACAGTGCTAAAAGCCTTGCTGAAGTCAAGGTAGACAACATCCACTGCTCTCCCCTCATCTGCCTCATCAAGATATCATAGAAAGCTACCAGACTGGTTAAGCATGATTTCCCCTTGGTGAATCCATGCTGAGTACTCCTGATAAAACTCTTCTACTTGCTTGGCAGTGACTTCTTTAGCATAGTCCATGCCTCTGTCCTCAGACTCCCTTATTCCTGGTTAGGGTGTAACACCTCCTTGTACCCACTTCCACTCATTTGCCTCTAGCTGGACAATTACAGAACAGCTCCAGATCCAAACTGCCATTCGCACCACTGACAGTGGAAGGGGTGCTGCCCACAGCATTTTTCAGTCATCTGGACAAAACTAAATGAATAAAACACTCAGACATGCTCCAGAAGTAGAGACTTTAGGAAGGTCACTCTGCTAGTATGAATATTTCAGCCAGAGGTCTTCTTCCAAAATGCCTCTTGCTGGTTCCATGCTGAATCCAAACTTCTTTAGGCTGGAGCTCCTTTAAAATATGGCCTACATTTACAGTGAATGTTGCGGACTTGTTGATTGCAGTGTTTCCAGCAATTCTGAAGTTACTCATTCTGAGCAAGCCTGTGCCAGCAGGTCCCTGCACATGTGGAAGCCAGTATGTCTTGATGCCTGGTTCTACCCATAAAGTACAGCACCTCCATGGCCAAAATGAAGATTGGCAGGCGATCATGCAGTTCAGTGCATCATTCTTTGTAATTATAAAAGACTGTTCCTTGAGGTGTATTGGATGGCTCTGATATTCTAGGGTAGATCACTGAGTCTGGCCTACTGGCTTCTGCTTACAGTTATGCTCAGCTGAATACACATGATGATGATTGCAAGTTCACTGAGCCCCATACCTCAGATGCCCAAGAATAACCAGTGAATTTAGAAGGAAAAAAGATCACATATTCTGCCCTGTTAGTTACTCTTTCCCGTTCCCACCAGCTTGCACCTAAAATCCCTTTTATAAAGCCTTATTCCCTGTGCAAATGAGAAATGAAGGTGGTGGGTGGAATACCTGCAAGGGACCTCTGACCATCTGTCATGATCTCCTGATGGGATCCCAACTGTGCTTGTCTAGAATTAAAAGTAATTCTTACTCTTCATAAATGATTACTGTGTTCCAAAATAGATAATCATTTAAAAAAAATAATTATTGGTTCTAATTAGTGGATTACTAGGAAGGAAATGAAAACACGGTATGTTTATGTAATCTCATAATTTTCTCTATGCTTGTAAGGTGATCATTATACAATGGTTTGTATGTATGATATGGATTACTATACAGTTATTTCTTTCTGGTTTATCTAATGTTCTGTACATGCTCCAGCATCTCAAATAACACTGTCAGGGATAGACAAGCTCATGGTCATGAATTCTGATAACCGTTTTTCTGAATCTGAGCTTCTTTCTGACTAACATATTCCTATGCTGCTAAAGCATTTCAATAAGAACCCCTAATGATGTTCAGTGATAATGTGAAGCTCCTTTTCTACGTCACTCACTTCAATGATTGCAGTAAAGAGAAAAAAGTATATGCCATCCTGGCATGGACAACTCTTTTAAGTATTCACAAGCACATTGATTTTGATTTTTCTAAGTTTCCTCAAGGCAATTCAACAAAGATTTTTCAAAGGCAGTGCTTTACTGTTCTTCAAAAAACAACAAAATTGACTGGATAAATGAAGCAGTGTCTGCCTTTAACCAGTTTAAAGAGCTCTCATTATCTTGCTGTGTCCAGACTGAACAAAGACCTTCTTTGTAAAGATGAATATATAGAATTATAAAGTTGGACCTGACCTTTAGCAACACAAGAACCTCCAAATGAACACTGTTTGTCCATGTTCAATTCCCACAGCAAGAAGTGAATATGAAAATGGCAAGGAAATTCAGGCACCAAGAAGCCCTTCAGGCAACAGCATTGTCATTCAGAAGGTGAACAATGTCTGATTCACATTTTCCTAAGACAAGAATCTCAAAAACCTCCAAAGAGCCTTGATCCAATACCAAATTCAAGGGTCATTTTTCTTCTTTAGGTTCGATTTCACACTAACTGTTGCCCTAATCCAATCACAGTAGCCCGAGGCCCAGAAAGCACCTTTCAACAGCTTGGAACTGTCTTATGAGTCTTCAATTTTGTCAGTGTCTCCATGATCTGTAATGAAATGTCCTCTCTTAAGGCCAGTTCACACCAAGATCTGTTTTCATAGTCACAGAATATCCTGAGTCGGAAGGGACCTACAAAGATCATTGAATCCAACTCCTGGCTCTGCACAGGACCACCCAAAATTCAATGCATGGCTAAGAGCGCTGTCCAAATGCTCCCTGAACTCCAGCAGCTCAGGGCCGTGCCCACAGCCCTGGGCAGCCTGTTCCATGCCCACCACCCTCTGGAGCAGAACCTGTCCCTAACCCCCACCCTCCCCTCCCCTGACACAGCTCCATGCCGTTCCCTCGGGCCCTGTCACTGTCCCAGAGAGCAGAGCTCAGCGTTGCCCCTCCGCTTCCTGTGAGGAGCTGCAGCTGCCATGAGGCCTCCCCTCAGCTCCTCTGCTCTGGGCTGCACAAACCAAGGGACTTCAGCCACTCCATGTACATCTTCTCCTCCAGACCTTCACCATCTTTGTAGCCCTCCTTTGGATGTTCTCTAATAGTTTTATGTCATTCTCCTACTGTTGTACCTAGAACTTCCCAGAGTACTTAAGTTGAGGCTGTGCCAGCACAGAGCAGAGGGGGAAATTTTCAGTTAAAATAGAATGTGTCAAGGATAATTCTGGTCTTCATTCAGTAGTTTCAAAAATGGGCTTACATTCTTCAAAAACTACTTTTAAACTTGGGACAAGTAACCTCACTGAGTTCCTAAAGCAATGCCACAGTCTTCTGGGAAGCAGTCACCTTGGACATTTCAAATATATTTGCACCTATCTCTTTAAGTTACATTTTCAAACTTCACAGAGTGTGGGCCAGTGTTGCTGATCACAGAGCTCATGTTGCACCTCCTTCCTGGCAGGCAGAGAAAAAGATGTGTCAGCCCACAGCTCCAGCCCTGCCTGGGACACTGTTTGCTCCTGCGTGGGCAGTACAGTCTCTTCAAATATCATGGCAGACCCTGTGGGACACAGAGTGACTAAGAATGAGGACTAGCTTCTCCAGGCAGAAACCTACTCCCTGTCCTGTGCTGAGGAGCCCCTGGGAAAGCAGGAAACAAAAGCAAAACGCCATTTTGCAGCAACTGATGGAAGGGATCTGCATGGCCCACCCAGTGGGGAAGGTTGGGAACCCATGGTCAAGAGCAGGCATTATAAATGGCAATTAGGGAAACATTTGGACTTCAAGTGATGAAGTCACCTGCCCTCACAACGCAGCTTCAGACCCTTGCCCCTCACCTTCAATTACTTTCATGTAGCTTTGCCCCTGTTGTGTCCTTGCCCAAGTAGAGAGGTTCCTGTGCTTTCCCCTGATGCCCATGGGAGCTGCCACTTTGGAGTCACAGCCCCAGCCCAGTTTCCTGATGGCACAGGGCCACTCACTCCCTGTGGGTGAGGAAAGCTTTGTTGTACTGTTTTCTCTGGCTGATTGGCTCACTGAGACCTGATATTCTCCAGGACTCTCTATGCAAACAGCCACAGAAACTTAGGGGGACAGAAAGGGCCTGGGGGTGAAGCACTTACTCTATTGAAGTAAGAGGCAAAACTCCCTTTGACCTCAGCAGGGTCAGAGTTTTCCCCTGTAGCTTTAATTAGCTTGCATTGTCATAATTGTCTTGTGTCTCTACATGTGGAATGTAAAGTATGGTATGTTCAGTAGCAGTGTATACATAAATGATTTAAAAGGATATTTAAGCAGAGGAGTGCATTTAAATGGAATGAAGTTACAGGAGTGGGCTTGTTTAAACACTGCCTACTTCATGCTTCGTGATGAAACAGAAATCTGTGAAGCCCCTGTAATTTAACAAAACAAACCAGCTCCCCAGAAAAACCATACCTGGGAAAAATGTCACAGAAAAATGATCTGACAGAAAATCACCTATCTATCACTCGGAGAGTGCCTATACAGATTTTCCAGTTTGAAGAAGGCTGAGATGGCTGCCTGGCTGGGGAGAGGAAGAAAGCAAAATCTCAGCTGTCTGCAAAAAGGAAGAGTGCCTGTCGACAGGATGCTTGGCATGCTGGAGCACAGGGGGCAATGGGGACGTGTCAAGGTGTCACTTGTTGTGCATGGTGGCCAGAGAGCCCAGGTTGGAGCCTGACTGATATTTTGACAGGAGGCGGTATGTGAAGTGTTCTATGCAAATGGTGTGCCTGGGATAATGAATAGGATAATTTCTTCCTCTTCTGAGAGTTTCAATGGAAAGGACACCTGGATTTCACAGAAAAGCCCCCACAGAGGAATTAAAAAATGTTTTATTCATTCATGATGCAGACTACGTCTTATGTGCAGATTTTATCATTTCATTGTCTCTGCTATCTCAAAGAAGAACAAACAGCTGGGTCCTCACTAGATGCCTCCATAGAGGATTTATTTTATTTAATTATTTTCTCTCTCTCTCTCTCTCTCTCTCTTTTTTTTTTTTTCCCTACGGGAAAATGCTAACCTATTTGTATGGGAAAGTACCATTCGTATTTCTCATTTCTTACCCACTCTAAGTTTAGGGTCAGTCCAGCCTGGGAGAGTGCAACAGTGAAAGCCACATCCGTTTGTGATATACTGGGGTCCTTACTCATCTGTAAGTCTTCCAAGTGCTGGAGTGAGGAGCGGTGAGGACCAAACACTGCCCTCAGAAGGCGGCCCATGGTGGGTCCAGGGCTTCAGTTCAGACAGTCCATTCTTCAGGATGTGTCCCTGCTGTGTGTTCAGCCATGGCTTCTGTGTCACAGCTCCATGCTAGATAACTGACGTGAATTACCTTTCTTTAGCCTCTTCCATAATTTCAGTCTTTGGAAATATGCTTTTAGATATTCCTTTGAGGTAGGATGATATCAGGCATGCTTCAGTTAGTAAAAGTCTGTGAAGTACAGTTGGATTTGTTTCTCAAGTTGCATGGGGTGATGGTCATTCTGTTCTGTGCTTTGGTTGCACAGGTTTGATCTGGATTTTATTTCAGTAACAAATTTCAATGTCCTGATGTTCTGTACATCATAAATTTAATACTAACAGTTCTGATTAATTTGCATTGTATTTCTAATTGCTTACACGATAGCTGTGAGAACACAAAATATAACTCAGTGTGCTCCATATTCTCTAAAGGGAAGGAAAAGTTCTTTCTCTTTTATAACTATAACTAATTATGTTCTTTGCTAATGCTATTTACAATTGAAATTTAAAGTTTTCAGTCATAATTTTCTCTAGATTTTGCACTGTGACTCTTTTTCCTTTTAGGAAACTCTGGGGAGACAGCATGTCTCTATCAGGAGAATCCCCTACATAAGGGAATTTAAAAAACAACTTGTAATGAAATATGCTAGCAATTGTATAAAAATACATTGTGTGGGACTTTTGCCTGTGGCAGTATGTACGCACATGAATGACAGCATTGTGTGAGACAGAGCATTGTGTTGTTCAGTGCCAGTGTATAAAGCTACACTCATTTTACATAAATATTTGACTGCTTTCTGGGATGTCTGAGATTTTTCTTAAAGTAATGTTTCATTTTTCTTTCTCTACATCAACTCCTTGGATTTGCATGTTTCAACCATGGCTGTCACAACTGGGAAATGTTCATGTGTCGCTTCAGTAAATCTGGTCAAATTGGGGAAGGGGAAAAGAGGGGAGAAAATGGATTGCTTGAAAATCAACAAAATCTTACCTATTTTTTCTGCATTAACTACGCCATAAAAATAAAACATGATTTTAGGCAGGAACTTCTTTAAATTTTCATTTATTTTGTTTTTTCAGTGATCCACATACTTATGGACGATCTGCATGCCTCCATGGAGATATCCAGAGGGAAGATGTCAGCTGAGGATGTGGTGCAGGTATATCTATACATGTTTGTGTTCAGTGTTTCAATCACACATAGACTTAGGCAGTAAAGTATTTTCACTACTCTGATGCCTCAAAGCAGTTGTCTTCTATGCAGTTCTTGTGATGATGAGAATAAGGCACTCAGACTGGATTACTTTTTTATTTGAATCTGCTGTTCTGCAGCCTACCACAAATACATACATTTAATGGGCAGGAAGGTTACATATGCAGTATGAGAGATGACGCCTTGGAAACAAGGGGGCTCAGAATAGCATTCAAGGGTAGGAAAGAATGAGAAATTCAACATGAGCTTCCAGTGCAATGCCACAGGGAAGATAGTTTCTACTTTGTAAATAGGGTCAAAGAGGTGATATCAGCACACTGGAAAGATGAACAGTGGAACAATGTGTTCAGGTTCCATGCTCACAGTTTTAACTTAGAAATTTGGAATTTGAAAAAAATCGTAAACTTTATGTGAAGGCTGGAGAAAATGCATTACAAAGAAATGTGACTCATTCTCATTCTTTAACTTAGTAAAATGTAGACTGAGAGATGGCTTAACTGCAGTAGAGAAGTGACTGGGGGGTCAGTCGCAAAGAACTGTAAAGTCTTCCTTAATCCAACAGAAAATTATAACTGAAGATAAACATTATAGATAATGCAAATGAATTAGCATTTAACAGTGTAAATTATCAAACTACCAGGGCAAAATCTCCATCTCATGGACACTGAGTCAACACTGGCCTTTTGGAAGATGCTGGCTATCATCTGAAAATTATATTTTATTTCATAAATAGTGGTCAGCCCTCTGAATAAGGGTAACTGAGTAAGTGATAACAGACCATGTTGTATAGGAGAGCCAGTGAGATAATCTGATAAGCTCAAAGGAAGCTTTTGCAAGGATGGGTCAGAATTAGGAGTCCTCCAAATGCCAAATCCCATTTAGCTGCTGTTGCTGCCTGTTTTGTTCACTTGAGAGTTCCAGATGTCAGCTATGACACTTCCCATAGACATCAGTGTAACCAAAACTGAAGGGAAGGCAAGAAGGAAGGGCAGCTCAAAGCATCACCCAGTAACAAGTTGGCAAACTGAGTTATCAAGTGTGCTATCACTCCAGGGCAACCACACAAATGCAAACGGCTTTTCAGCCCTTGGTAGCTCATGGAGACCATTCCCAAGGGGTTCCCTGACTCACCAAACATCCAGTAAGTCTAAGCCATCTCATTTGGCCTGGCTAATTTTTATGTGTGCTAGCAGGCACAAGGAAACTCTGCAGATGACTTGCCCCTACTAATTACTATTAATTAGTAATTTTTCTTTTACATTGTGCCTGTGGCCTGGACTACAGAACTGAAAGAATGATACCCACGTTTTCTGACTGCATAATTCTATTCCAGTTTGAAAAAGCCAAAACTCAAAAGCAAGTGCAAATCTACCTCACAGCATGTACAATTCACAAAACAAAACAGAACCAATAAAACCCTTCAAAAAAAACTTGACAAATTCCATTATAGTGTAATGCGCTGTTGAAAGAAATTCAAGAAACACATCTCAGATGGGAGAAAGGCTGAGATCATGAGCAAGCCACAGAACATGAAGGTATTTTTTCCATGTACTATGTGAGGAAACAGGATTGACAGAGGGCTCAAGGAGTCAGTCTAATTTGAGTCTGTGAGATTGGCAAGTCTTGAGTCATGCTCTGCAGTTCTATGGCCACAGCAGGAGCAGCTTATGCCTTCTGCATCTGCTACGCTGCCGTTCTCCACTCTGTAAGTGTGACACTGAGCTGTTGTAAAAATATTCATACTTGGGTCTCTCCAGGGCAGGAACCACCCAAAATGGCCACCCCTTGAGACCAAGCCCAGGGTCTTGATGTGTGAATGGTCTGAGTACCCTCTGCTGGTCTCCTCTGAGTTGTATCACACCCTTGCAGTAATCAGCCCTGCTTTCAGTCATGAAGTTTTTCTTAATTGCAGAATTACTCAAGCATGCAAGATGTAGTAGAAGTGAAAGGCAATGATTGCTCCTTTGTTCAGACAGACCCAGGTACAACGAAATTCTCTGTTCTTCCATGGCACTGAAGTAACCTCTTTGGGAGAAGATACAGGTGGAATGACAGAAATGTCTGCCATGGCCAACACTGATCTCACCTGCAATGGACAGCCCCAGATCTCACTGAAGACTGAAGCCTACTGGCAACATGCTCTGCCTCGCCTTGCCTCCTGAGAGGTGGAGGTATCCATTCCTCTTTCCTCGGCTGCTGTCTAGGAACAGACTGAAGTAGCCAACTGGGCATTGCAAAAAATCTCATGAGCAGCCAGTCGGCTATGACTTGATATTCCGTTAAAACAAATCAGAGCACAGTGGTGAACCACATCTCCTCTGACTCTCTTTCCCCAGAGGGTTGCAAACTTCCAACTTCAGGATGCAAGAGCCTGGCCTTAGGCCAATTACATCTGTGGCTGGTAAATTAGGAGGCATAGTTAGACTCAAACTGGGGCCAAATCGTAGCACAAGCTATTCCAACAAGCCTTGATGGCTGTAGACCTCCTCAGAGACATTCCCACAGGATTGCTAGCCTTCTGCATGGTTCCCTATCCAAAAGAATGACTATTATCTTAATAATGGCAACAGCCACTCATAAGGTTCACCTGCATTACACAGACTGCATTTCTTAGAAGGAAGAAGTAAACTTTTTATATTTCTGTGGAGCAAGTATGAAAATCATTATTTCTTGACTGTTTTCATTGGGTAGCTCGGACCGCAAGCAGAACTTAACTGTGCAAAATATGCTATATGAACAAATAGGACAAAATGTTCATAACTTTACTAAGCCAGACAGACAGAGATTAGGAGGGGAAACAAGGGTGGAGAGAGGTCAAGATATCTGGTTCAAGGTCAGTGGTTAGATCTGGGCAGACAGTTGTCTTCCATTGTCTCTCCAAACAGATTAAGTAGTTCTGTGAGAGTGTCCATATTTGTTAACATCAGATATTTTCATTACATTTTCACTGAATTTTCCTTGGCAGGCACTCTTCATGTTACTGAATTCTGGCCACATTTTTTGAAAGAGTGATTTAGTTGCTGTAGGTTAATAGATGTGGTTTTTACTGTCATGGAGAAAGCCACTATTTTCAGTACTTTAAAAAACTTGTTTTCTGGTGAGGGAGCTGAAACAGCTGAAAAAACGTGCCCAAGTTACTGCACATGGTCAGTGGAAAAATCAACAGATGACAAAAGTTAAAACATGTTGCAATAAAGTGCAATCAGCTTTTACAGTTTATCCTGGGGATTCATTCATACAGAGTTAACCCTATGTGAAGGGAAATCTGGTATGTTTTCCCTATTGCAAAAGACTCAGTAACAGAATTTGTCAACTGTCCCCATGATAATTCCTCGTTCCATGTCACTGCGCTGAACAATGCTGAACAGTTTTTACAGTTAGTGATCTCACAGTTTGCCTTCCAAAGAAACCATCATATTTAAAGAGGAAAAAATAATATTATGTAGAAAAAATATAGAGACAGGACAAGGTTGGTTTTTTTCTTCAGACTTTGTGAGCAAATAAATACCATTGAAAATCCTTTGTTTTATGCTTGAAAAAGAATCAGCAGCTTTTTGTTCATTTGTACAAAACATTTTAAAAAGCAGATATATATTTTCCTTACATCCATGTGAGCACCCAGAGCAGTTCAAGAGTTTTTTTCAAGAAAATGTTTTCTGACAGAAAAGCAGTTTCTGCAGAATCAAAATTTCCACAGGGAAAATTTATCAAGTTTCTTTTCTCTGGGGAAAACAGAATTTAAATATTTAGTTCTGAAATATGCTTTGAAGTGTGTGAATTACCTCCAAGCTGAACATTCCAGATTCTTGCATCTATAAATAACCAGCGTGTCTCTCAGTCATGCATATTGGTGATGCCAGCAAGCAGTCCAGGGTGCAAACACTTAGTCCTGAAGGGCACAGAAAGGCATCCATTCTCACTTCGCTGTGTTTCAAACATCACCAAATGCAATTATCAATCCTCTGAGAGACTGTGCAGAGGGGAAAGCATTTTATATTTTGTCTTTTCAGACAGAAGTGGTAATAGCTAGGAGCGTGAAACAGTTTGGTAGCATTTAATCCCATGGCACTCCCCTGTCTATGAGGTTTCTTGTTGCATTGCTCCAGTACTTTGTCCCAGAAAGTGATGACCAGCGCAGTGCCACGTGACACTGTCTGTGGTTCACAACATGGGCAGAGCCCAGGGGCAGGCCAGTACAATTCCAGATTTCTGTGGCAGTCAATGGCAAGTTGCTGAACTATCCAGGGGAAATTAAAATCTTTTGGTCCTGAAAAGTGAGTTTACTCAACATAAACTCTTGCCTAATCATTTGTTGTAATGCTATTTTCATTATTTGCTATTGCCTATTATTTATTTATTTAGTACATGCTAAGATTATATGTTATATTCATTATTTTGTCTATCAATGGCTTTTTTTGTAACCTGAATGGTTGGAATCTCCACAGCAAGGAAGATGACAAAAACATATGCAATATTACAAACACAAAGGATTCTATTAAATCTAAATTATAAATTATTGTAAGGAAATAATATGAGTATTCTTAAATTAATACCAGAGCTGGAAGGTAGGTAAGTGGAAATTATACTATTAGAGAGGGCCAGCAAATCAAAGGTTAAGACAGTACTCCTTGTGGTTCTACTGGTCATCTGGTGTCCTCGCTGCTTACTTCTTCTGTCCTGAAAAGCCACATACTCCTGTCAAACCAAAAAAAATCAGCATTCATATATTTTTGGAAATCAGATTTCAGTGAGTGTCACAGGAGTACAGAACTGTACGTGTGACTGGCATTGTTCAGCTTCCCACATTTCAGAGTGAAGGTGAAAGGACCTCTGCAAATGGCACACGCAAATCTCTCTTCTCCAGGATTCTCATCTAAAACCCTAAAACTAGTGATTACCTTCAAACCAATGTCTCAGACTTTATATTGCTCCAGAAGCAGTGTGTCAGGGCAACAGAAGAGATGTTAACGTTGGAGAATGAAGTAGCTGTGATAGTTGTATTATCTGTTTTTTCCATATTCACACTATCTCAGGCCATGTGAAGAGAAAGTTCATGTAGGGCAGAAGCATGCTCGAAGAAACACTGATTTATGCCCTTATAATTCTCCATTCTGTTTTGAACCTCCTAACAGCGCATTAAATTGAGGTCTTCATTGTGAAAACTGGCAGAGAGGGGGGCAGCAGGAGGCAGGGCTGGGCAAGGCACAGCTACAGCAGGGCAGGTGCTGAAATGGGGTCCTGCACCAAGTCCAGGGGTGAGGAGAAGACACAGGGAAGGGCCAGAAGGGGCTGTTGATGTCCCCGGGGTCCCTTGGCCAGCACAGTCACACTTATCTTCCCCTTTAATGTCTGTGAAGGATACTGGCCGTGAAGAAAAGCCTCCCAGAATGTGACGGAACAGCAAGGCGTTCAGAAAACTTGGAATGAGTGAGATACAATTCTGGAGAAGAAACTGTCCTTTCATGGAGCTCTTCAAACTTATAAAACTCACCTCCGGCCAAAGGCAGCAGGCACTTTCATAGAATGATAGTCCCTGTGTAAAGGCTTCATAAAGGGAATGTTTTAAAATAAGTAAATAAATTGCCCAACTGACATTAAAAAAAGAAAGAAAGAAAAGCAGCTCGAAAGGTGTTAATTTTGCAGGAAATCCTGTCTCACTTGGATGGATATAGAGAGCCCAAAAAACAGCAGAACTGTTAGGTAGCAGAGGTGAGAGAAAGAGGGTTACATACACACCTCACAAAGGGACACTATTCACCCGTGTGTATGCAGACTGCTTGCACAGAAGGCTTCACTCTGTAACAGAGATGTATAAAATCCCTGTATGAAGTGCTCTTTCTACAGCTGTCTTTGAGATGAGCCACAGTGCATCTCTGTTGATAGATGCTAATCTTGCGTTAGCAGTGTATCCAAACCTGCCTCATCAAAGCCTTCTTCCATCACAATAACCACGACTGGGAAAAAAAAAAACAACGAAAAAAACCAACAAAAAAAAAACAACAACAAAAAAAGGAAAAATAACACGTGGGAGAAATAAATGAATCTTAAAACTGGTCTTGAGAAACAGCAGACTTGGGCTTTGTTAAACAGAGGGTGAAAAACTAGTTCCAGATAATGAGGCTACTTTTCCTGAAGTTGTCCTGTGCTGAGACGCAGGTGTGGATTTCCGAGGGCCCAGCGAGCAGGGTGCACTTTGACACCACCCTCACTTACAGATCATACCAGATGGTGAGCTGGCAGTTGCACAGTTGCAAACTCATCCCATGTGCATTCACCCTGTACCAGATGCACACATCAAGTCTTGTCTCTTTAGATTCTGTATCTGCCAAGTTGAAATGCAATACAGCATTCAAAGCAGGGTGGGCCTTATAGGTCAAAATTAACCCAGAATTAATTGTGCCAAAGACCAAAGCTTTGCAGAAGTCCGTATTATGCCCTGTGCTAGCTCTGTAGACATGGATTCACACTTAGTGAGTGCCGGGGTTAGGGACAAAGAACTTCACCTGTTTAATTTGGACCAACTGTTAAACAAATCCTGGGCTGGAACAGAGGCAGCTCGAGGTGAGACAGCAAATCTGACACTTGGCTTTGCTCCGTGTTGGACTCCAATGTTCTGAAGAGCAGGAAGGGAAAAGTAGCATAGCAGTGATCCAGAGCACTTTTTGATTTTCATATTCCCCTTTGATTGCTATTTTGGATTAAAACTTGTATGATGCAAGAGGCACTTCATGAAGAAATGCTCACTGCCCTTTTCACGGACAGCCAGGTGAGTCGTTGGAGCCAGCTTTTATCTGTCATCAATCAGTATGCAGAGCTCAGTGGTGGAGTGTAATAAAGCAGTTCATCAGAATATGACTTGCAATAAGGCGAAAATATTTAGATTCAGATATCTGTTTCAGTGTGTGTGATGTTTCTGCCTACCATCCGTAATGAAAACCAAATGCAATAGTGAATTTCTGCCCTAAGTAATCAAATCAGTAGAGCTACATCTTCTTTTATCCTCAACAACAACTGAACGTTACTTTCTAATATATTGTTTGTACCATTTTACACTAGTTTTTTTCATTTTGGTTTAGTAGACAGAATCCTAAAAGATTTTTGCACAGCTAATAGACCACTGGTGCCTGTTTTCTGCTGCACGGATAAGCTCTGCCTCCTGTATGACAATGAGTTATTCTCACTGCAGAGATTGTCAATATTCTAGAAAAGCAAGGCACTGGAGCATATCCAAGCACTCAGAAACCTCAGTGATAACAAAGAATTTGTACAAAGGGAAGGAGAAGTACAGTTCTGTGCCATCTGTATATCACTGGCTATTAAATCCAGTTCACTTAGTAGCTGGATGCGTGTAGACGTTGAAAGGAACTAGAAAAATAATGGGTCTTTGTCTAGTTGAAGAGTTACTTTGGATTCATGCCACCTGTCAGACTTGACATAAGGTCAACAGTGCCACACTCGGCAAAGATATTAAGGAGAATAAGAATGGATTTCTCCCTTGTATCCGTTGACAGTAACAGCCCTTCTGTGCCAGTCATCTATCAGTGCCAGTAAGACAGATTCAGCTCCCTGCCCTGGCCTGTGTCTGCACCGCCTGTGACCCTAGATTAACATGAATAAGCGTGTAAGTGGGTTCTCTATGAGGTTGCTTGAGAATACTGAGTTTGGCGGTAGCTCGCAGATGAGTTGAAACGATGTATTCAGGATAGTCTGCTGAGGAGAATAAAACTGCGGTTGGGTACCGCCACAAATACAGAAATTCCTTCCCCAAATTAAGCATTAGCTATTTTTACCTGGTTGATAAAGCAGAATATACAATGATAACATGAGTCCCCAAGTCTTTGGCTCCTTGTTTTGTGGGTGTCATGTTAGAATAAATTAGGAAGCTGTCTAATTTGCTAGAGCCTGGGAATCCCCACAGACCTCCAAGCTGCAGGACAGAGGGGGAAATCTCCGTGGAGAACTGCGACACAGGCACGTGAACACAGGATACCTCTGCAACACCTGTCAGCAAAATACTCGTATAAAAAACCTATGGAAACTAGTTACCTGTTGTAATTCAGACTGAGCCCCAAAAGAGACATACAGGAGAGAGTTACAAGGTTGCTCACAGGTTACTACTTGTAATAGTTGTCCCCATGGTTCTTTTGCACCATAGCATCCTCTCTAACCTCAATTGCAATGTGTCACCATTAACACAGAAAAATAAATAAATGTTTCACCAAATTCTGTAAAGCTCTGATGAGACAGTTCCCACTATTAACAGAGTGAAACTTTCTCTGAACAAAAATATATCATCTTCATATTAAGAGACTGGATAGCATATGTAAAATTAATAGATCTATAACTGTATATAACTATATATCCACTGTCTCCCACAGTATTCTCTTGGAGAAGCTGGCAGCCCATGGCTTGGACAGGTGCACTCTTTGCTGGGTATGGAACTGGCTGGAGGGCTGGGCCCAGAGAGTGGTGGTTAATGGAGTTAAATCCAGCTGGCGACCAGTCATGAGTGGTGTTCCCCAGGGGTCGGTGCTGGGGCCTGTCCTCTTCAATATCTTTATTGATGACCTGGATGAGGGCATTGAGAGCACCCTCAGTAAGTTTGCAGACAACACCAAGCTGGCAGGAAGTGTCGATCTGCCTGGGGGTAGAGAGGCCCTACAGAGAGATCTGGAAAGGCTGGATCTCTGGGCTGAAGCCAATGGGATGAGGTTCAACAAGACCAAGTGCCAGGTCCTGCACTTTGGCCACAACAACCCCAGGCAACGCTACAGGCTTGGGGCACAGTGGCTCGAAAGTTGTATGGAGGAAATGGACCTAGGGGTATTAGTCGACGCTCGGCTGAGCATGAGCCAGCAGTGTGCCCAGGTGGCCAAGAAGGCCAATGGCATCCTGGCTTGTATCAGAAATAGTGTTGCCAGTAGGAGTAGGGAAGTCATTCTCCCTCTGTACTCAGCCCTAGTGAGGCCCCACCTCGAGTACTGTGTCCAGTTTTGGGCCCCTCACTGCAAAAAAGACATTGAGGCCTTGGGGCGTGTTCAGAGGAGGGCGACAAAGCTGGTGAGGGGTCTGGAGCACAGGCCTTATGAGGAGCAGCTGAGGGAGCTGGGATTGTTCAGTCTGGAGAAGAGGAGGCTCAGGGGAGACCTTATCGCTCTCTATAACTACCTGAAGGGAGGTTGTAGTGAGCTGGGGGTCAGCCTCTTCTCTCTTGTAACTAGTGACAGGACGAGGGGGAATGGCTTCAAGTTGCGCCAGGGGAGATTTAGGCTGGACATTAGGAAGTACTACTTTTCTGAAAGAGTGGTCAGGTGCTGGAACAGGCTGCCCAGGGAGGTGGTGGAGTCACCGTCCCTGGAGGTGTTCAAGAAACGTTTAGATATAGTGTTGGGAGACATAGTTTAGTGGGGTTGGTGGTGGCAGGTGGATGGTTGGACTGGGTGATCTTGTAGGTCTTTTCCAACCTAGCTCATTCTATGATTCTATGATTCTATGATAAGATCACCTAGCCATGGTGACCAGCCATCCAAGTCAGCCTGGTTTGTGTTTTGATGTTAGGCTACTGTAGATGGCACAGCATTCAGGCAAACTGCTAAGAACTGGCCAGCAGCAATGTCTTACCATCTGTGATTCCATGACTGCACAATGAAACTAAACCAGAGCAATGTCGGTGAAAATGTGGAGGAGTAGAAGACATGGAATCATAGAATGGAATCATCAAGGATGGGAAAGACCGCTGGGATCATCTAGTCCAACCATCAACCCATCAACCCAGTAAACAACATCACTCAGTGCCACATCTACCCTCTCCTTGAAAATCCACTGGGATGGTGGCTCCACCACCTCCCTAGGCAGCCTTTTCTCCCTCCGTTAGGCCTTTAGTTATAATTGATAGGAGAACCGTAAATTCAGTGCAGGGAATCCTATATACAACAGAACACTCCCCCAGATTTCAAGTGCAGTTTTTTAATGCTCTATTTGACATGTCACAGGATCAAATAATATTAATTTCCAGTCATCTTGCAAAGTGTCTACGTCTCTTGCAATTATATTGAGAGTGATGGAAATAGGAATACATTAAAATGACCAGATTTTAATATATTGGTTTGGATAACAACACACGTGCCCATTTTCTCTGAATTTAACTTAGCTGAAAGAATCATTCGTATCCCCAAATTAAATATTCACATCCATTATTATTCTCGGACTAGGGACAATAATTTAAATTAATATCAAGATGCATTTTTAAAAATCATCAATCTGCCATCTTAACTACATTATTTTGTACCTTCAGGCACTTGTTGTAGTTTTTATGAACATGATTCAAATAAATTGGCTCTTTTTCCTCGGTGGCTTCTTTAATTACTTTGTTATTATCCAAGGAACTGGTTTAATTTAAATGAACACAGTGTTCCTGCTACTACTACCCAGAGAAAACACAGACTCAGAACATGCTGTTTTGTAGTTACAGTGTATGACTCCGCACGTGGATGCCAAAAGTAGCCTGGTCATACCCATTTACCTGCTTTCAGTGATTCAAGAGGCTCCTACCAGCCCAGCCTAATCACTTGTCCCGAACACTTTCTTATGAGTCTTTCCAGATAAAGAGGAAAGGTAATTAGATGATTCGATTAAAGAACACTTTTACAGAATATTTATTTCATGCTTAGAATACACAGTTACTTCATCTTACCTAGGGCAAAGTTCTTTTACCAACTGTTTGTGTATTTTTTAATCACATAAATGTGTCTAACAAATAAATATAAGAAATTAACTGTATTTGCCCTGTTATGTCCTTATATTCCTGTTACAATAATACAGGTCGGTAACCCAGTTCTGTACATAGGTGTAAGATTCCTCCTCCCCCCACCTTTTGGTGTCTTTCCAACTTGAGTACATAATAAAATACATAAGAGGGTGTTTAAAAAAAAAATACAAGCAAACATTGGTACTTCATAAAATATTTAAAGACCTTACAAAAACGAAAAACTCTATTTCATTTCCTGAAATAGTAATAGTTTCAAACTCCATCTATTTCTCTTAAACCAAACCCATATGTGTTCGAGGCAGTTTTAATCTGTGGAAATACTTTATTTCTGGCTGGCCTGCATGAGTGAGCATTAAGTATGAAGCAACCAGTATGGCAGGTCAGGATATTGAGAAGAAATTGTTGTATCTCAAAAAGCAAATTGTTAAAATCTGAGCAATTTCAGCGTGCTTCCCCCTGCGATTAACATGAGCTGCATGACAATATTTTACAGTGATGGCCTAGGTAGCAAGCATATTTTGATTTTTCTGCATGTTTTAATGATGACATGTCTTCCCCCTGCCTCACAGCTGCCATTTTGTGTTCCTTTCTTTACAGAGGACGCATGTGCTGTGGTTTATATAGGTCTGCATCCCCATATGTGGACATGGGGACCAAAATATGGCCCAAATCCCTTACTTTTATCCTTCTCTGATCATTTTCTTAGTGTCAAGAGGATCTCTCAGTGGCATGTGAGCACTTGCTTCCGCACGGAGGAGCACAAACACCTTGCGAAGTCATTTACAGAAAGGTGAAAGGCATCCTCCTGATTTCACACCACTCTTGTAAAGACAGAAACGATGCTCCAAATGCACGTCAGTGGAGAGCTGGGCCCCGCAGCTTGCTGTCCGTGGGCTGCGCTTGCTGTGGATGACAGCCCTTCTTGGCCCCAGTGTTTCTCCAACATTCAACGTAATTTCTGTTGCTGTTAGTCGATTCATATTGTCATCACGAAATCAGAGGCAGAGGCAAGCTCAAGGAAGACTATGTGATTATTTTCTTTTTTAATGTGATCTTTGCTGAGCATAAGGTTTATATTTGCTTAATTAGGACTTCACTATAAACATTAATGACCCTTAGGCCAACCTGATTTGTTTGAGAAAGGTAATAAATTATCTGCCAGAACAGTCTGATCTCTGTGTAGAAGTCTTGCTCCAGCTGGAGCCTGCCTGCATCCCCAAGCTTCCCATCGGTTCATCTCACACGTCTTTACTGCACCACAATTCCTCTTGCAGCAGCCTCAGACATGTCAGCTAGAAAAGATATAAAAAGTCCCGTCTTTCCTTTTCAGATGGATGCTCTGCTGCCCACCGCAGCGCTGTGTTCGGAACAATCATTGCTTCTTGTGACGACCAGGAACGTGTCAGGATCCTGAAAGAAATAATTAGATGCCAACTTTGGATAATAGAGTATTTAAAAATCAATTAGCCTTAATGGGAATACTTCGCAAGTTTTCTCATGATTCTGCCGTTTGACACAATGTGTTGAAGTGTGTCTCACAGACAAGTAATAGCCCAGTATCTCACGGGAAAGTGAAGCCTCCGCCTTGATGTACTATGAGTGCATTTTGCTGCTTCTGGAGTCCATTCATTTCTTGCCATCCCAGCATCAATGAACTTCCTAGCTGCTGTCAGCATGCTTAGTGCACATGTCAAGCCAGCACTGTGCTGGCCCTGACATGAAACAAACTGGCAGCAATCAAGATATTACCTCAAGCTGGCAAGAAAGAAAAATAACAGGAGTCTATGAGGAGCACTAGCTGAAACACTTTCTTTATCGACCACCTCAAGTTTCCTGTAATCTCATGGCCATAGCTTACTTAATCTGCTACAGATGATGGCATGAAGAATGTTGAGAAGAAATAAGCTATATCTTCTGCTTCACACTCCACAGAAATGCCATTTTAAAGCTGAGATTTGGGGGGCATGCTTTACTTTCTCATTACCAGGGTCTGCCTGGCAGCCCTTCGTCCCTTTGCTGTAAGTGCCTCCTTGTAAATCTCTCGTCCCTGGGAAGCAGACTGCAGACATGGCACTGCTTGTCTGCTTGGCACCTTGAACACACTGTGGATTTGCTTTTTTCCTCACTGCTTTCTCCCTGATGACCCAATGCTGTGTGACGGGGCACGCATCTGACTGACTGTGTCCTTTCAAATCTGGCTATACTCAGATCAGTTCAGATTGACCTGAGTGTAGGATTTACTTATTTTCTACTCTTCCCTAAGTCCCTAAAACACATGCACATTTCATTTCACCAACTCTTTCCTGCCATCTTGGTTTCCTGGGACTACCTGTCAGTCATATTCAAACTTCACTTGATGAATTTGATTTGCTGTAATAAATCTGGCTGTGGACTTACAATGTGGCATACGTCTTGTAGACATTGATACAGAATTATTCTGAACTATTCATTTTCTTTATAAAATACTTAATATGAACTAAGTTAGGAGAGCGGTGGAGTGGAAAGAAGCCAAAGAACCTTGATAGATACTTCTTCCTGTGGTCCAATGGGTTGGACTATGGCACTGAGATGCAAGCACACAAGATGAATCAAAATTAAGATTAATCCCCCTTTTTTCTTGACCAATGTTTCTCCATGGAACCACTCGACCAATTTTTTTTCCAGGTAACCACTGACATCGGCATTGCTTCCAAGTTCTTCTAGGAAGAATTTTGCTTAAGCCTTGTTGTTGATGCAATCTCAGCTTCTATTCAGACCAATTTCTCACCCCCTCAAGAAGGATTTTCAAGCCTTGTGTTTGGGAAACAACAGTGAGATAAGATGCTTGGGTTTCAGAGCCCAGCCTAGAGCATGTTTTGAGTTCCATCCCCAGTAGCACAGGACCAGTGGGGAAGATTAAGCACGTCCACACCTTGCATCACCTCTTTGCCCACACCTCTTGGGAGGTGACAAATCAAGAGCGTAGTATTTTATATAGCAGTTGCCTCCAGTGGCTCAGGTCTGTGTTGTAAATGCTGGGTCATGGACAGATGGGGATAAATAAAAGTTGGCATGGCAGAAATGGTCAGCATGGTGGGGATGGTAGTGATGGGTGGATGGTTGGACTAGATGATCTTAGTGGTCTTTTCCAGTCCTACTGATTCTAAGGTCTTAAGAGTCCCAGCCCTGACTTCTCCTCATTCTTTTTCATCTTTCCCTCCCCCCCCAACACACACACGAATCCATCACAAACAAACAAACAGCTGTTGTATTCTTGCCCAGACCTACACAGTATTTTGCTGATGTTTCTCAAAATGCTTTTCATGTGGAAACCTCCTTGAAGCATTTGAAACATTTCAGAAATTAAACAGAACGGCTACTCACATAATAGACAAATGTTTGTCTGTTACATGTCCTGTTAGCGTAAAGATGCTGCATGGATAAAGGAATCATAAAGAAATTTTTTAAATGCTTCATAAGCTAAATAAATGAAAACTCGTATATAAATCAAAACTAGCATAAATCAAATTTTGTCTGTGGGGTGCCCTTTCAAGCATCAGAGCGTGGGAAGAGACTGCTGTGAAACATTAAAAAAAATAGCTCTATTTGCATCATTTCAGTGGCTCCAAACAAAACAGCCATCATTGCATGAGATGAATAAGGGATGCACTTTCCCCTGTCATTTTGCCTGGCACTTTCTGACATCAGCTCAAACTTTAAGCAGCATTCAGCCAATCCTGCAGCATTACCACATCGCTTTGATCATAAAATAAATAAATAAGAAAATGCACCCAGATGCAGCATCGTATCTGCTTAAACAGATTGTTCAGAGATCTCTCCTTGAAGTTAGTTTCTCAGGCTTTTTAAATGGGTAGCCTTGAGCTCATATATCTCCTTGAGTACCAACACTATGAATCACCTTGAAGAACTTTAAAGAAAAAAAGTAAAAAAAATAAAAAAACAACTTTACAGATGTACTAAAAATGAAAAATGGAGTTCCTTCTGGCTTTCACTGCCTGAGAACCATGTCATCTTTTTCTTTTCCTCCTTCTTCTGGTTTATAGACTTAAGGAATAAACATTTCCTGGGGTTTGGCTGACAAATATTTGTATATGAAAACACCTGCACGATTAAACAGAAAAACATGCTTATAACCTGTCCTTTACTCTGCTTAGAAATCAATTCTTTATCAAATTTGCATAGTTATGATGACACAGTAGCAAAGGAGCTCTAAGCACTTGTTTTATCCGCCTCTGTTTTCAAGTGCTTATCATTCAAGTATATTAAAAAATACTGCTTTGAGCTGTGCAACCTGCTAGCTGGAACCCTGAGAGAAGACTCAGGGACTACTTCTTCACATTTTTCCTGCATTTGGATGGGAATATGCGGTACAGCAGTACTGTGTCCTCTGTTCACCAGGTGTAACCACAGGTAGATCACCCGACTGGATTGGAGTAAGGATGTAGGGCTAAGGCCCTCCTTCTTCTTAGCTCCCCCCGTCCTGTTGTGGACAGTTCGTAAGGTCTGTGTAAGGATGCTGTCATGAAGGTGGCCAGCAGCAGAAGGGGGTTCCTGAGCCTAAGTCTACTCCCTTGAAAGTGGAGATAAACATTCTTCCCTTGTTTTTCCACCTCTCTTTTGCTAGAGACATAGTAATGGGGGAGGTTTGAGTCATTACCATCTATTGCAGTATAAAAACAAAGTTTCAAATGGGGATATATTCACTTTTTGAAGTGGCTACCCTTAAACAAAGATTTTTATTTTATATTCCACCACTGCAAAATAAATAAAGAAAAATTAAAGAGGGCATACAAACTAACTGTACGAGTGGGAGAAAACATCAGAACTTTACTTTGCACCAGAACATGTTCAAATAGGGGGGCATTTTCTGTTCTTTAGTTAATGAAGAGTTAATTTTTAGATTTGCTTTCCTCCTTTCCCTTGCAGACACAGTAAGACTATAGGGACTACAAGGGAGACAAAGGATGGCAGTACAAGGGGGAAGGCATCCCGCCAGCGGTGGTGTTTGTTACTGTCTGGCTTCCTGTTCTAATTTGTTTTCATACAGGTTTTCCCCTTCATCAGTCCATTGCCTGCGTTGCTTCTGCTTCAAGCCCTGCCAGGTCTGCCAGCAGCTGTGCCAGCCTTGGACATCACTGCATCACTGGGCAGAGCCAGGGTGACTCCACGGGATGCTGAGTAACACTGCAATATCTCCTAGGGATTGTGACTGAGATTAGGCTTTGAGATGCTGATGGAGGCTGCCTTTTCCCCCCTGATCCTGCCATGCAGCAGCCCCAAGGAGGAGGGGGACACTTCACCTTCAGTGCAGAATCTGGCATCAAATCAGCTCATGGGGATGGGATTCAGAGTGGGAACAGAATAAATTAATCCAAAAAGAGCTCTTGTGCCCAGGCCTATAGGCAGGCAAGGGAAGCTGTGCATTTATATGCAGTGTGGAGGGTTGGCGAGGATGCTCTCTGGGCTCGGAGCGCTCTCTTGGTTAGACTTCAACATGACAGACAGCCATCAGGTGCAGACACAGATGGGAGATGTAGGAATTCTTCCTAGAGAGGACCAAAATAGCTCCTGACATTCAGAGAGCCGCACTGGAGCTGGACACTTCTCAGAGATAGAGTAAAAACCACCACAGCTCAGTGTAAGGGGATGGGGAATGTGGAAAAATCTTCATTTCCTTGAAAAAAGATCACAGCATCTCCTGACAAGAGGCATCTTCTCCAGGCTGGGAGCACCTGGATCTCCTTGGTCACACTCCTTCACTGCCATGGCTGTCTCTGGTGTGGTGTCCTTCCTGGCCTTCTCCCAGATCCCAGAGACACAGATCAGGGACAGAAGAGAAGGCTGGGAAGGGGCAGCTCTCCCCCAGCTGCAAGGAGAATGGTGGGATGCCCTCCTCTGCGGTCTGCTTCTCCTGAAGTCTGCAGCACAAGGTGCAGACACAGCTTCTCTGGAGAGCAACTGAGTCACTGGGCAGTGTGGTACCCCTTCATTCCACGTCCAGGCTTGGGTTGTTCTTGTTGCTGCTGTCAGGGCACACCAGGAACTGCTACTGCCAGCCACAGAGCTACTTCACTGCTCCTCAGGTCACAGGAGCACATCACAAACCTCCAAAAATACACCTGAGTCAGTTATCCACAAAGTGGGTGTTCAGGTCTGACATTAACAAAGTACTGTAGGCTTGAGTAGTAGCACGGAACCCTGGTTAGGAATCCTCCAGCCCTTAGGTCATCCCAATCTGTTTACCTTGTGAGCTTTTCTTTCCCTGGATATAAAGCGTTGTCAGTCCATTATTAGGCTGCCACTGCTCTTGTGCAATCTGTTTTGTGTGCCCATAGGAGCAAAGAGGAGGCAAAGGGCAATTTTAGGCTGTAATGAAGAAAATGTTTAGCAGTGTTCAGAAGCGCTACAAATAAAAAGTTTAATGAACGAATGGCAGGATTTTCACATAAATAGAGTGGGAAAAAAGCAACAAAATAAACAAATGGAGTAACCAACATCGAACCAACTGCAAGCCAGAAGAGTGATTTCTATATTGCCTCTCACACTGCCAGCTTCATGCTTATCCTTGCAGGCACTTGTGAGGAATACCAGTGAAATGAACCTTGGCTGTTATGAGATGGGTATAACACAATGCCCCAACTGGCACGTACTCTTCAAGCTTTTTTTCCAGCCCCAGCCCCAACCCCAAGCCCAATGGACTCGTCAGCAGTTTCTATCATTAGCAACATAATCCCTCCTCTCTCCCACTCTCTCTTTTTATGTTTACCCAGGGCTGCACCGATAATGAATAATTTACCAGTGTGGAGAAAGAAAAGTGTCACTACTGGAGTCTCAAGACTCATCACTCACAAACCTGTCACATGGTCAAGAGTCATCAGGGCCATTATTTGTGTGAAGAGAAATTAGCACTAATCTATTGCTGAGTCTCTTGCTCCAGCCACTGTAAATGGTGCCAGATTCTTAACAGAGCAGATTGTCTGTGCCACTGTAAAATGCTTATCTTGGTAAAGGAAAAAAAAAAGAAAATTCTTCTTATTATTCACTTTGCAGAGGACATCACACATGTATTAAGAAGTAAAGGGGCGGCACTGTAATGCAAAGGGCTTTTACCTTTCCCACACTCAAGAAGTGTCAAGATTTGCCTCTCTGCTAGTATAAAGAGCCATTCAACTCACAGAGGGGATTTCATGCAAGGCTTCCAAAGGCGTGCATTTCATGCCAGAAGGAAAT
Organism: Numida meleagris; assembly: GCF_002078875.1. NCBI lineage: Eukaryota > Metazoa > Chordata > Aves > Galliformes > Numididae > Numida > Numida meleagris. The sequence continues at coordinate 124,221,362 of NC_034410.1, forward strand.
ATGGCTTTCCATGTCATAGAATAAGCACATGAATGCTCAGGTTTGAATTTTAGGAAGGAAATTAAATGCCCTGTACTGTACTATGAAACATAAACAATGCACAGCCTGGAACAAAATGGTGTCATGAGTAAATAATCACAGTGAGAACTATTGTGCTGTGAGGGGCTTCCTCCCATGAAAGAAAGAGATCAGCAATGCACTTGTGTTTGTTTCGGCAGTGACTTCCATCTGTTGATCTGGGGATGTTAATGCTGTGACCATCAGCTAGTTTTTGGAACAGTCTTAATATGAAATCAGCAGCAAAAGCAAAGCTGTGGTTTGCCTGCCTTATCCTCGCTGCCAAGGAGGTGACAGCTGAGCTTGGGAGCTGAAGGCTCCCCCGGTTCCCTGAAGAGCCCTTGGGTGCTCCCTTCCAAGGGCCTGGCTTGTCCTCCACAAGAGACTGGTCTCCAGGGCTGCTTAACTGAGCTCCAACCAGAGCCCACAGCACAAAAAAGGTGGTTCCCATCTCCAAAGATTTAATTCATCTTCTTCCTTTCTCTCCCATTGTTCAAAAAAAAGTTTTCCAATTTTAATTGCTAGCAAAATGCCAAACCGAAAACCTGTATGGCTAAGGGAGACATGAGTGAAAAATGTAATTCTTTGGATCATCAGAAATGCTGTCCTAAATTCAGGAATATGCCATTACAAAACAAAATTGGGGAGAGGGAGCTTGTTTATTTTGATAAGAAGACCTCTTAATTTGTTTAAGTATCTTGCTTTTCACTCCGAGGGGACCGGCAGGGAGTCATGCCTCCAGCTTTGCTCTTAGCCCAGCAGCCAGCCTCGAAGGCTGCCCTTGCCTTGCCTTGGCTATGAAGCTCATCCAAACTACACTCTTGGGACACCCCAGCTATGGAAGCCCATGCAATACCCAAAGCAGAAGACTGCAAGAGAACCATAGCAGTGCCTTGGGCTGAGTTAGGGTTTGCGCCTACGAGCCTCCAAGGTCATGAGGCATCCTCCCAAAACTGGTTCACCTCCTCAGCTCTTGAAGACCACTCTCTGCCTCCACTGGAGGCAGAGTTTGCTCTTGGAAAAAAAAAAAAACAACAGAACAAAATGGTGTGGCTCAGAGAAGACTGCCTGGTCATAACAAGAGAAGTTCAGTCTGTGGAAGGGCTCCTTAGTGCTGAGGCTGTGACTGACAGTAGTGCACATTTCTTATGGAAATGTCTGCATCCATACATCACTGCGAAACCCCAAAGAGCTTCTCGGACAGCAAAATAAGTCTGGGTTTAAAGTCCAAATGTCACTGGGCTTTTTTTTTCATAATTTCTCTTTTTTTTCAATTTAAAAGAAATGGCAGAATTTTATACTATTCTCCAATAACTTGTGCAAACTCATGGTGTTATCCTAAAGCTATTTTCCTGACAGAACTTCCGGAGTACTTTACCAGTACATAACCTCTTTGCTATCCCTCTTGTCTTGATTTGGATTGTTTGCCACTCCAGGAATGCAATGTGGCCATTATTAAAAAAATAATTAGCAAATGAGCTGCCCAAGAAGCATCCAGGTTCCCCCTCCTTCTCAAACTCATTCCACTATTTTAAATCATCTATTCCACTACAGCTTCACTATGGCTTTGTGTCCAAACCAATACACACTGAAGAGCCTTCACCTCTCTCCACTTGCTATGTCCCTGGTTCCCGAGGCTGGCTTCCTTCTCCAAGGCCAAAGTTCCTATGACTCATTTCTTCCTTGCCAAGAGAAATGACCTACTTTTCAGAAGAACATAGAATTGTGAATGAGTTCTGGGACTGCAGGACCAGACATATGGGAGGGGACTGACCTCTGGTTATGTCCAGTAAGGAAGGAAAAGTTGAAGGCTTTGACAGAGCATCTCCTGGTGATTCAGAGGGTTAGCACATCATGTCTTCCCCCTGCTCCTCTTTACTTCTGCACTGCAAATCACTTTTACTGTTCCAACTCACTGGAACAAATTGCTAGAAACCCCAATTAAAGTGTTCGAAGGGACTCTTCAGAAAGAAGATGTGTCTGATGTCTTAAGAGGACTGTGAGGCAGACATGCTGCTTTCAGATTTGGGTTTTACTGCTGTATTGCTCAGGAACCCCTGATGCTTTCTAGCTCCCTGAGCACTTCTGTTGCTGGAGACATAACAGTGATCACCTTGTTAAAAGCAACCTGTGTCACAAGGCAGCCAGGAGGAGCAGAGTGACTACAGAGGCTCCAGGGAATATTTCCACCATGCCCTGCTCCCTGCTGCTCACAAGGTGAAGGAGAGGGCACCTTGGCCCCACGCCTGGACCAGCTACAAAGGCAGACTTGGTAAGTCATGATTAACCACAGGAGGATTGGTCCTCACCTTCCACGAGGAGGGTGAAAAACTAAGCTGTGAAAGCACCTTACGTCACTCCGCTGGCAAACAAGGGCTTTCTTCATCTGACCAGGCAGCATGTCAAAACCATGAAACCTGCTGATCATGGAAGGTCTACTCAGGCCTCAGTTTTCTCTGTGATTACCCAGTGTCTCCATCCTCACAATGATATTGCCTGGCTAGGTGGTGTCACCCCCAGTGTCACCCAGCTTGATGAGAACCTCCTAGATGACAGAGAGGCAGGCAGGCACCAAAAAAAGGCATTCGAGTTTTCTCCAGATACACCTTTTCTGCCATACATCTTTTCAATCACATTAATTTTACCTTCAAGTAAGAAGTTTATCATGACCTTTTGCTCACACCAAGTGGAGCCAGTCTGAAAGATGAAAACTGTACCATATCACGTCTGATGATGTCAGCTCACACTTGGCTGTAAGCCTCCCCTGACTGAGTCATAGCAGGAGGGTTCAAAGTGAATTCTAAACAGCATTAGCTTTAAGATGTAATGCCAGTAGGCTAATTCATCAGTAATTCAGAGAAGAGTGAATTTTCCCGACTTGGCGCTGCCTTATCTGTCCGCCAGTGAAAATGAAGCAGGATGCCTTTCTGGTATCTCAGATAGGAAACAAGCTTGGGATGATTTTCATTTAAGATCCCAACTGCAGTATTTGCCTTAGCTATTTCTTAACACACACTTTACAACCTTGCACAGTATTGGGTATCAAATCATTAAATATGGAATTCAAAATTACATATGAAGGCTGCAGCCATCTTTAGCATGTTCATAGCAAGCTGCCCTATGTCAGACATGCATCCCAAAGCTTTGTTCTGCAACCCTAGGTGCTCCTAAAATAAATCAGCTTATTTTCTGCTTCAGAACAAGTCACTCTTCTGATGCACTAAACACATACATGACTTCTCCAAAAAGCTGATAAAGTCCATTAGGATCACCTGAACAGATGTCACACATACTGCAACTTCCAAATGCACTGTTCTCTTGCACCAATGCAAGTCATTAATGGCTGGATATCATGTATATTGATCCGGAAGTGATTCAGCACACAGTCCACTTCCTAGGCTAACTGCACTCACGAGCTGAAAACACTTCCAAAGCAGGTGATGCTCATTACTGTCTGTGTAGCACTGTTGCCTCATAACACCTTGTGATAAATTTCCTACCCTGTCACGGGTCTGAGAAGAGCAGAGTGGTGTCAGTAGACATCCAGAGCAGCAGCTCAAGCTGTTGGTCCACGGTGACAAGTATTGCACCACTGAAAGCGGCCAGGATCTCTCAGTGACTCAATGACCCTCTGAAAAAAAAAAGTCTGCTTCACCCTAAGGAGCCCTCTGGCTGATGCGGTCTGCAGCATTTCTGTTTTGCTTGTCTCGTGGTACTGTGATAAATCACAAGTGTTATGATGCACTAGTTGGTTTCACTGCAGATGGAATGCATTGCAAATAAACATTTAAATGGCTGCTTTGAAACTTAACCTTTTTTTTTTTCCAGGTTTATTTACAGAGGCATGTTTTACAACAAATGTCTGCTTACTCTCACACTTTAATATTTTCAATTAGCAGGGTCAAAGAGTTCCCCTCAGGAAGGTTTAAAACAACACTTTTCCTCCTTGGTTTTCATGTCTTACACCAGTTTCTGTGCCATGTACTGCGTAGCAGTATACCTCCCACTTGCTTTGTAATTCTAAATATCCATGCCCAATTCATGGCTGGGGCATGCAGTGGCAGCCAGATCACAGCACTTCCGCGTACGCCTTTTTATAAGAGCACAACAGCGTCCATTAAAAGAAATGAAATCTCTTGCTTGGGGAGAAACAAAAACACAGAAACACACAAAAACCCGCAGCATTCCTATATTACAGTCTGCAGCTAAGTCTGAAGCTGTATGGACCCCAAGCCAAAACATAACCGCAGTTTAGGGCAGTTGGCATGTGTGCTGTAACAACCAGGTTCCACCACAATCACGCTGCCTCAGAGCCAGGCAAAGGTGAGTTTGTCTGTGTTGGCAGTGAGGATTTGTAGAGGCTTATCTGGCTGCGATTTCTCATTTCATTTAAGAAAAGGAAAATGGAAGACTCCTCTTTCCCTATTGCTCTCCACCAAAACAGCAACAGCTGCATCCCTATGGTACACCGTCAGCTGAGGGCAGCTCCCTAATGCAGGGCTCCTTTCTCTGAGCCATTTTACTGCTAGCCGTAATAAGTTATTGTCTGTGTGACACAGTGTCTGGAGTGGCAGAAGTTACCCCTTTTCCCTCTGCAGGCAGACCAAAGAGCTGAACTGTTATTATTATTAGCTGAAGGGTGAAAATAGTTCCAAAGTGAAATTAGTTATCTGAACTTGAGAGAATCAATAAGAGAATACAAAAATTAATTCATACCATAGGTGAGAGAAAATATCCGCATTCTAAATTCTTTCATTCTGAAGACTTTACAGTTCTAAAGCTTATGAACTAGCACGAGACAGTGTTATGCTAGAAATTTAGTGAGCGTTCTTCCACTTAAAAGAACAGAAGATGAATTTAAAATGATATTTCTTGGAAAATTATATGTAATATTGCCAGTGAAAATTTAAACAAACGTCAAGGTGCCCTGCTCTTGACTCACACAGTCTTTGATTTGTGAAACGGTTTTTAGATAATTTAACAGCCAAAAGTGGTTTAAAAGACAAACAGAGAAACTGCTGGAATATATACCAATTTATATTATATTATATTCTCTGTCTCAGACCTCATAACTTGTTCCTGTTCCTGTGTGACAAGCATTGATAGGAATGCTTGTGACACAGTTTTAAATTATGCTGAAACAAAACTTGTGACATTATTATTCTCCCAACTATAAAAGCTATTTACACAGCACAATTCACTTTGCTTATTAAATATAGTTTGATATTCTGGAAACAAAATGGGACTGTTCTAATGCTTTTAGGGACATGACTGTTTCTAACTCAAAATTTTCACACTGAAAGTACCTGCTTAAAATGAGTGGCAAACTATACAGTTTCCAACCCACAGCAGTTTTAGTCCAGTGCTCCGTCTCCAGCTCAAGCAGAGGACACCTTGGTCTGTCCCAAGTTCTGCTTTCTGATGGTTTCAGGGACACACAGGGAGTAGAAGCCCAGGGTGAGCTTTATCCCACGGGTTTCTTTGTTACAATCAAAAGAAGCGAGCCATGCCAACTGAAGCATAAATTGAAGGAAATGTGGCACGATGTTTGCCAAATATTGCTTGCACCCATCATGTTATATCCGTGTCCCACCATATCTGGGCAGACCCTGTGGGATGACTTTACACTATTTCAGAGGTGCCCAGACACTGTTCTGAATAAAACTCATGCTTGCCATCTGAAATTTCATTTTAGCATCAGTCCTCTAGGAGTCTTTTCTTTGCCTGTGTTCCTGCACTGTTTTCCACAGCCAGGATCTTCTGTCTGGATATAGCTTTTTTTCTCACAAGTGGGGACCATCGAAACAAAAAGTAGTTCATTTTCCCCTATGGACATGTAGGGGCAAAGAGGTTATGCCTCCTCATTTTAGTTCAACAGTGTCTCTATCAACAACAGAAGCACTTCCCTGTCTGTCTTTCTAAGAACTCCCATTCCTTTCTCAAGTGGGTTAGTAGGGCTAGATCCAGCAGCACACAGTTGGAGAACCCCACAGTACCACCTGCATCATGTACAGCAAAATGCTTCTGCTGCATTTAGCTATGTTAATGGTAACAGCTCCTTTGTTCCCTTTTTCTGTCCTTCCTCTGTGAGTCCCCACCTTGCCCCAAAAGAAGAAGTAACAGAACTTGTCTCATTTGGCACAGACACTGATCACACCACTGGCTCCCCTCTGCTTGCTTCCTGCATCTCACCTCCCATTACCCTGCGTTCAGTCATTTACCTGGCACTACAGCAGAGAATAGCTTTTCTTGCAGGACATTTTCCTGAATGTGGTAATGACCAAAAATATGTCAAGACATGGAAGATTCACAGTTTTAAATGTATTCTAGTGATTAATTTTTACTTTACTTTTTTTCTTCTTTCAGTCCTCAGATCCCAGATTGCTTGAAGAGTCCATTAGCACCCAATATTTTCTCGGCTTGAAGGTGAATCTCCAGCACTCATGTAACATTTCACTCTTATTCTCAATAGAAAAAATAGATCTCTCAAAGCCTGAAAATGCAAAACATTTTCTCTCTAGCTTGGGAAATATGTGTGTATATATATATCTACATACATACATATATATATATTTATATTTAAAATTTATATTTAATTCCCTTTTGAATCTTTCAACATCTTTTTTGAAACACAGACACATGTCCATCATAAAGTCAATACTGAAGCTGCTTCCCACTCTGTGATTCAGTGAGTACATTAGGTGTTTTGTAACAGCTTGGGATTTGGAACTCGCTTTGAACTGTTTATCTCTAAGACCGCTACTACTTTTGGAGCCATCACTTGCCAGATCCACTGCTGTGAAAGTCTGCCACCATTCTTACTCTCTGCTCATCTCTCTGCATTTGTCTATATTGAAATGCATTTTCTTTGGCTTGACTAGTTTGCCAAGCTGTATGTATCACTCTGTAAGTCTTCCTTGTTTATTTTTCTGTCCACTTTTCCATCAACCAGAAAGGTTACCAGAAATCACTTCATGAGTATAAAACGAGCACTGATCTTCAAAAAAATATACCTCCCAATTAGCAACAATTTCATATATGTTTCTATTTATTTTGTATTTACTTGTAGATTGTATGGATAAGGAATTGGCTGGATGGTCACACTCAAGAGAATTGCGGTCAACAATTCAAAGTCCAAGTGGAGACCAGTGACGAGTTCTGTTCCTCAGGGATCAGTGCCAGGACCGGTCTTATTTAACATCTTTGTAGGTGACATGGACAGTGGGATTGAGTGCACCCTCAGCAAGTCTGCAGAAGACACCAAGCTGAGTGGTGCAGCTGACATGCTGGAGGGAAGGGATGCGATCCAGAGGGACCTGGACAGGCTTGAGAGGTGGGCCCATGCCAACCTCATGAAGTTCAACAAGGCCAAGTGCAAGGTCCTGCTCCTGGGCCAGGGCAATCCCAAGCACAGATACAGGCTGGGCAGAGAATGGCTTGAGATCAGCCCTGCGGAGAAGAATTTGGGAGTGTCAGTTGATGAAACACTCAGCACATGCTGGCAATGTGTGCTTGCAGCCCAGAAGGCCAACTGCATACTGGGCTGCATCAAGAGAAGGGTGACCAGCAGGTCAAGGGAGGTGATTCTGCCCCTCTGCTCTGCTCTTGTGAGACCCCACCTGGAGTACTGCATCCAGTTCTGCAGCCCTCAACATTAGAAGGACACAGAGCTATCGGAGTGGGTCCAGAGGAGAGCCACAAAGATGATCAGAGGGCTGGAGCACCTCCTCTACAGGGACAGGCTCAGAGAGCTGGGGCTCTTCATCCTGCAGAAGAGAAGGCTCCGGGGAGACCTTACAGTGGCCTTCCAGTACCTGAAGGGGGACTGAAGGAAAGCTGGGGAAGGACTTTCTAGAAAGGCATGTAGTGACAGGACAAGGGGAAATGGCTTTAAACTGGAAGAGGGTAGGTTTAGACTAGATATTAGGAAGAAATTCTTTACTGTGAGGGTGGTGAGACACCAGAAAAGGTTGCCCAGTGAGGTTGTGGCAGCCCCCTCCCTAGAAGCATTCAAAGCCAGACTGTTTGGGGCTTTGAGTAACCTGGTCTAGAGGGAGGTGTCCCTGCCTATAGCAGGGGGTTGGAACTAGATGAACTTAAAGGTCCCTTCCAACCCAAACCATTCTATGATCTGAACAGCACAAGATGATTCAAAATGATCCATAACATGACAGCCTCTATATCTGTGACTTCTGAAGGTCTAAGATCTTTGTATTTGTTCCATTTTTCAATTAAAACTCTACTTATCTGTAAAATTTATGTGTATTGTCAAGAAATCTCAAAGCCTCAAAGAAATGAGAGATGTGGTGACAAATAGTAGTTGTTCTGAGCAGAGAGCTGCTAGCCATAGAGACACAATGGTGTAGCCTAGTAATTTCTGTCCTATAGTACCGTGGATTTAAATGTGGTATCAGTGTTTATATTCTGATGCTCTGGGTTGCTGGCAATAGTGTTACAATGATTTTAGCCACTTAAACATTATTTCCCAGTGTTCTTAGCTTTGCTAAAAATAAATTATCCCTGTCTTTGGCTTCCTTATTAAATCTGTAAGCTTCAAATCTTCTCTAGTAGTTTCTCCTTCTCTACTTACTGAATATTGATTTTTTTTTTGATCTCTAGTTCTTGCTTTCCCTTCATCAGAACCAGATGGACTTTATGCAAAGTTGTCTTGTTTCTTGGCTGAGAAATGGCAAACTTTCTGGTCCTCTGACAAGCTCCTCACAAAAAAAAACCTCTCAGTTTTCATGTAGATCTTACTTCAGAGCCAGTTTCACACAACATTATCTTTAACTTTGGGAAATCAGCCTTTTTGAAATGTCAGATATACTACTGGTTGAGATTGTTGCCCGTTTTACTATATTAAACCTACTGATGAAGTGAAATCTGGTACATCAGTGACCCCTGGTTGTAGTCTTAGTTGTGAACCTGGGGCATGTGATGATGGATCCCAGACAACAACTTCTTTGAGCTTTGCTAGTTGAAGTATCAGTCGGTGTCCTCTCAGTCTCCTGTGGATCAGTGCCCACTCAGCCAAGCGTGCATCCTCCAACCTGCACAGTTCATCCAGGAGCTGGGAGTGAAAGTGACAAGGACCTTCCCAGAGGAGCCAGGGACTTCTGACAACACTGACATTTTCTGTTTTCCAAAACCAACATATTTAAGGTACCTGACTTTCCACCACCTTCTCATTCGTAAATAGGTTTTAACATCTCTTCCAAGCCACTCACTCCAGAGACTTCAGTAATGGCAATTACATGCAATTTTTTCTCATCCATCAATATTTGATTTCCTCCTTACCTGATTTCCTACCACTGGCCTCCAAGTAACTCAGAAATGTCTTTGTTCATTGTTTTTAACACAGTAGTTCAGTTTACTCATAACAGATGGAGTTGGAGTTTGTGGAACTTGTATCCCCTCATGGTGCTGGTTTCCCTTGCTGTTTGTTCCAGTGGCATTTTCCATTTTGCTGTCACTCACCCAAGCTCTTCTCTCATGTTCTCCATGACTTCTCGTCTTTCTGCTGAAGGCCACCAGCAGCAGAACTTCCTAGCCACCAGAGCTTCACTACCCTCCTGCCTTGGCTGAGCAGCTTGACCAGAGCCAGAGCCTCACAAGTCACGGTGCTGGTGTTTTGGCTGCCACCATGCAGATAAGCACTTCCTTCAGGCCATGCAGGTGCTACAACTGCAGAGGATCTTTAGTGCACTCAAGAGAGTTCTACTGATTCCATTCCAGCCTTTGAGATACACAGATAGTACTAGACCACAGCTTTTAAACCATCTGAATAATAACAGTTCCCTTTTTTGGTGGAATTTCACTTATATAGATATTTCCAGTATCTCCAACAAGTTATTCTCTTACTGTACATAGACATTTTTCCAGGAATAGCAGAGTAGACTGATTTTTTGATGCAATCAACACAAAATGCAAACATTTCAGGTCTTTTTTTAAACATCATAAAAGAAGAAAGAAGGGCAGCAAGCCCATTTCTTCACCTTTTGCAGATCTCCTTCAAAAGAACACACAACTTAGTCAGGCAACTGAACAAACATACTATGAATATTATTACTCTTTGACCAGAATGTCTAATGAAAAGCGAATGGGAAGACTTCAGTTCATCCTATGTAGCTGGCAAAAAATTAAATGAAAACACGCTCAGCAAAATGATTCCCTGGTGTTCTTCTACCTCCTACCCTAAATGCAAGGGAGAACTTCCATCTTCTGTATACATCTCCGGGATTGCAACAGGCATCTACACAGACATGGGTGTCTTTCACTTGAGATATTTGCTTTAACATATATGTTGTAGAAACACATAAAAATGGGATAGAAATAACTAACAGGTCTTTTTTTTTTTTTTTTTTTCCCACAAAATTATGACAAATTCTTTGTGGCTGGATATTTATTCTATGATTTACCATTTATCAACTTTTTTTGCCTATTTTATTTCTGGAACTAGGAGATTATTTCAAAATGCTTCCACCTAATTAGCTCACCTGAGAGAAGCATGCGGCGATGACAGAAATGCCCAAATGATGCCCATGCTACTCTCTCCCTTCTTTGGTGACTATTATTTAATCTCCAGTCTGATGTTCTCACTCTCTTCCTTTGAAACACCTGTGCTTGTGAGCTAAGAATAGGTTCCCTATTCAGTGCTGTCACAAAGCAAAGTAGAACATCTGGGCTTATACATCCCTGCTACCTTCTGGCAAATGTTGTTCCACACATGCCCGTTTCACACTTTTGTCTTTCTAGCCTGCTGGGGATTTTCTGGGAGATTTTCACTGGCTTGCTCAGGGACAGTGTGTTTGTCGACACTGGAGGGGCAATGTTTAGTGGCTGATAACTAGACCAGCTTTCCAGAGAAGGGTGGTTCAGATTCGTTCCCGATATAACTTTGCTGACTCTAATGGGTTTTTACCAGGGATGAATTTGGCCCCATGTTGTTAGATGTGTGCGTATCAGAAACAGAGTCATTTGCTACAAGCGAAACAGTCAACATCTTATTTGCATCCATGCATATCAACAATGCAATTAGGGCAAACTTCTTTGAGAATTGGATTCAGATGGTAATTAAAGAATTGTGTTATGAATTTTAATTTGGCATTAGTGAAGTAAATTATTCTGTATTGCTCTGTTCTCACAGTTTGGGCAGAATACATTATGCTTTGCTTACTGAGACCTTTGAATTAAAAAAAAAAAAAAAAAGAAAAGATAGGAAAAAAAAAAAAGAGCCCAGTCGCCTAGTCCCTGTGTCCTTAGAATCTAATTGTGTGGAAGAAAATGAGTTACATAAAACATTTGCCAGTGATTCAAAGTCAGACAGCAGGGAACATCATTCCTTTGATTCCCTCCCATAATTTGGGGACTAAGTTGGGAGGGCTGGTGAGGAAACTCTTCTAAACAGCCATAATTTGTAAGACCTATTAATATATATATTTCTAAGTGCATAAAAATAGCTACTTTGAGAAGACAGGTGAGGCAGAGACATTTCAAAAAATCAATGTCAGCATCTATTTACATCACTGATAATGATGCATGGCCAGCAGACATGACCTTAGAAACTCTGGATGTACTCACAAAATCCTACTGGACTCCTGACACATACATAAAAGTGTATATGTGTATACATATGACTATATATGTTTGTTTATGTGCATTTATGTCCACAGTTTTAAAGGTCTAACCTCCTACACAGCACAAACCCCAAGTTTTAGCCACTAACTTTTTGCACTGGTTTTGTGTCCAGTAGCTAGTTCCTGTCCTTCAAATCTCCATCTCTGCACCAGTAGATGACATAGGGTTTTAAGGAAGACTATGAAGGATAAGGACAATGACAATTCTGGCATAACTGCTGAACAAAAGAAACCTAGGTACGTGTATGTAGGCAAAAAGGAAGTGTTGTTTGTGATCAGAATAGTATTTAATGGAACCACTGAAAGTGAACCTCCTTCTTAAATATGCTCTGTGTATATGTGGTAAAAGTCATCCTTTGCTCGCAGAATTTGCCCTCCAAGTGTACAAGACAAGCACAGAACAGAAAGGGGAGGATGCTTCTCCTCCAGTGCTAGAAGGAATGTGAATCTCCTCTCTCCAGAAGTGTTCCCTTTTGATCTAGGTCTCCAGGCTCCTGCTTCAGCAATGCCCAGATGCTCTCAGGGATTAGCCTAGCTAAAAGGCCTGGAAGAGGTAAGAGGGAAAACCTATTGTGTTCAACCCTTCTCTCCAGAAGACAAGCAAACAGTCAAATTCCCATTAGGAATTGGGAGACTCAGCTCCCAGTCTCAGCCACAGCACTGCTCCCCAGCAAGACACCAAGCACAGTTCGTGCTATGGGTTTGGTACTATGGGGCAGCCCCTCATGTCCTCCCCCTCCCATTACCATCCCTCAGTGATGTCTGTGTCCCTCTCGCCAGATGCTTCCTAACTTCCTCTTGATGTCTTCTAGTAGTGGAGATGCCACATTGCCTCTATGCAACCTGTCCTACAATTTCTTTATCTTAGTGTTAAAGTTCTTCTTTCCCTATGGTTGACCAAAACTCTTCTTGCAGCAATTTAAGTCAATCAGGCCTTGATTGACTACAGACTAAAATCTTCAGGTCCATTTAAAGTTAATGAAGCCATGCCAGTTTCTACCAGCTAAAGATATAAAACCAATAGTAGGAAGTGTTTTAATTTTTAGTCACACAGGAGATATTTGGGTTTCTTAACTGGAAAATTTAGCAATTAAAATTCCAAGGCATCAGACTGTCATACAAATGGCTAAGCTCCCCATATTTCTCATTTAGGCAGCTGAAGAGCCAGACATTTCACAAGGACTGGGTGCTCCCATGAGAAGGAATTTCTCCATTATTTCCATTGTAGATTAAAATGTTTTAGCCTTAAATAATCTTTGGATGAGGCCCTGACCTCATGTTTATATAAATATGGACTTGTTCAGCTAAAGTCTCCGGAGCTATATAAAAATAACATCAGTGTAAGAGAGGATTCAGCCCAGAATATGTCAGTATATTCTTAGCTTCATGATATTGCCCAGCACCAGCACCTTCCTGGATGGCCCTGTGTGCTTCCAAGTGTCCTAACAGAGGTATTTGCAACTGCTGTTGGAGTGCTCAGATTAGTGCTACAGTACAAAACAGATGGTATCATCATGTAAAATAATATATCCAAAGGTACCAACTGTAATAAACCTCCCGGTACTTGTGTCTTTGAGGTAAGTTTGCTACAGATGTTAGCCAGAGGACATACTACACTTATTCAGTGGATGTCTTTAGGGAAGGTAGATGCTTCACTCCTCAGAAAATCAAAAATCTTATGTTTTCTTTTATTCTTCCTAAGATTAATGTTTGTCTTCAGATATTATATGTGGGTTCTCCACGCTGTGTGGATGCCAGAGTGGGTGTTCCCTAATTTCCCACTGAGGTGCAGTGATGGGAAGGCAGTGGGTGCAGTAAGAGCCCAGCAGGGTTAACATCTTTTATCGGCAGTGTGGTGCCATAAAAATGACAGCAGTGACAGTCAGCATCCAGCAGGCCCAGATGTCCAGGCCTAAATGCTACATAACATTAAAAAGTAACAACAACAACAACAACCCCATGTTATCCCTCCTCATTAACTTTTTAAAGCTCCTGCTCACTTTGTGGAATCACCATTCTACCACATTGTCAATAATATATGAAACGAAAAACTCCTGTCCACCCTGAGCTGAGAATAAAAGCAGACAGATTTACAGGAACTGCTCAGTGCTATTTTTGGTTGTCCTGAATTCAAAAATAATAATTAAAAAAAAAGAAAAGGAAGAGCCAAGACAAGAAAATTAAATTAAAACACACAAAAAAGTGGTCAAACATTTTAAAGAGAGTTGCAGTGAGAGAGAGGTGATATTTTCTCTTTGTTCTTTTCTTTTACTCTGTGTCGCCTGCCCTCTAGAGAGCTACAGACTAGAGAGAAAGCAATGCACTTCTTTTTTTAAAATGAATTTATTGCTCATGAGAGACTCTTGCCTCTGCTACCCCTCAGCACCCAGAACTGGGGCCAAATGCACGTCCTCAATCCATCCTCCCATCACCAGCAATCTCCTTGGCCATCCCACTGCTTGGCTCTGCTGAAACATCTGTCCAATGGTGGGACAGGGCAGGGCTTTGCCAATTGTGGTCAGCACTCCAGGGCTACAGAAATGTTCTGTCCTGTGTAATTAACACATTCACGTACAGAAAGGATGATAGTGAAGGAATATATTCCTAGCCCCTTTCTTACAACGATTCCATGGTGCTCAGGGGCAGAAGAGGCTAACTGAAAGAGGGAAAGTGGCATTTTCAGTAGCAGACTTGCAAAAATTACATGTTAAGGCTGCCTGTTCCCAGCATGCCTCTCCCTGCTGCTGCAGGTTCTGAATTGCCTTGCAGAGAGAGAAGCACTGATGGATTCACATACATAGCATCTGCAAATCGAATCTGGGTACTACAGACCCAGAGAATCCTCCCAAAGCATTGCAGAACCCACCTGTTCTCCTGCTCATGTGGCCTGAATCACGGCCCGGGCAGAGGCCACCCCAGCTCCAGTTGCAGCAAGCTGGGAAATTCCTTACGGAATAGGAGCGGTGAGCAGCTTCCTAACCCTGTAGCAGCTCACCGCAAATTGGTGCAATCTGCATTTCCAGCTAGAGGAATTTTTGAGCATAATTAATTGCAGATGACTCCTAGCCTAGTTATAATCTAAAATACTGTTTTGTTTTGGCAGGAGAAAGGAGCTGCACTTTCTGCACAAAGCCAATGCCTATAAAACAGAAGAAAGCAAAGCATGATCAGTGTGGTGAGCAGGAGATAAAACAAGCTCCTTGGCACTGGGCAATGGCAGAGGAAGTCTGTTTCCTCCCTGATAGCTAGTCGAACATTGTTACCCTAAGCTGGGCTGGTTCTCCTCCCACCAGGCTGTTCATATACCATCTGTCCATGCTGAAAATTATCAGGAGCATTATGTTTCGTATTCACTTATTAAAAGGCTGAATGCAAACTTTCCAGAGCATTCAAAGTGTTACAGCTTACTGCACCGGAAACTTTATACCATTATGTCTAGTTAGGCCCCTGAGTCTCTGTTTTAATGCCTGGAAATGAGACAAAGTATAGCCAAGAAAGGGCAAGAAAAATGTAAAACTTCAAAATCAGGATCCACAGGCTTTCCCAGTTTAACTTGTTCTTTCACATAAAACTAGAAACAGAACAAATTTATACTCCTATTGCGTTTTTAAACCAAGGGCAGGGTAAGATCTTTCCCACCAGCGTTTTGCCTGTGCTGCCTTTGAGGTGTGGAAAAGCCTACAGAAGGAGTGCTGAGCGCCAGCAGTTTTTCTTTTCCCTCAGGTTTCCCATCAGCTCTTTTTCGTTAAAATGTGTACAGAAAGTCATCTTCAGATACTGCCTAGATAAGAGGAGAAATGCCATTCTTGCTATTAATATTTAAGAATGGTGTATATCTCCATGTGTTAAAACACTGTTACTACCCCCAGTGTCTGTTTTCCCTTGATGTTGGCATTTTCTGCAGTAAAGAGATTACAACATTGACCAGTCACTAGATATCACTATGACAAAATTAGAATAATAGAATCACAGAAGCAAAGAATATCCCAAGTTGGAAGGGACTCACAAGGATCACTGAGTCCAACTCCCAGCTCCACACAACACCACCGAAAAATCAGATCCTGTGTCTGAGGGTGCTGTCCAAATGCTCCCTGAACTCCAGCAGCTCGGGGCCGTGCTCACAGCCCTGGGCAGCCTGTTCCATGCCCACCACCCTCTGGAGCAGAACCGTCCCTAACCCCCACCCACCCCTCCCCTGACACAGCTTGTCAATGGTTTACGGGCGTTAGGCCCGGTTCCATGACGAAGGGGACGGGGGATTCACAGGTCCACGCCCCAGGAAAAGGGAAAAGGGGAAAAGGGTAAGGAGATGGCCCTGAGAGCAAAGAACAGCGGCAACAATCTGAGGAGAAACAAACTAATTTACTAAATAAGATATCAGAATGCAAAACAACACACTATAATACAATATAATTACAATTTAAGCTGATAAATCCAATACAGAGAGAGAGAATGTCCCAAAATCAAGGTAGGCCTTAATCTTCTACCGACGATAAGACGGCTGGAGAGCAAGGTGCTGCCAAGATGAGAGACGGGTGGAAAAGGGACGAGGTCTCGTGATCTGCAAGTTTTTATACTGTGAGCTTTTATCTTTTCCCTCCGGCTGGAAAATGGTAACAGAGGAGCAAAGTACTGTGGGGACTGTAGTAGTTCTTCTCTTCTGAGAACCAGGTATATCCACTACATGATGTTATGATGTGGAATACCAATAACTGAAAATCACAAAACCATGACACAGCTCCATGCTGTTCCCTCAGGCCCTGTCGCTGTCCCAGAGAGCAGAGCTCAGCACTGCCCCTCCACTCCCTGTGAGGAGCTGCAGCCGCCATGAGGCCTCCCCTAAGCCTCCTTTTCTCTAGAAAACTGGCTTTATTCAAGTAATGCATATGTGAGCTTAGATTCGGAATTCTGTAGGCTGAGAAACACTATGCACCTCCTGGGTAGAAAAAGGGGAACAGAGAAATGTCTCACTTGTGCTGGCAGAACAGGCAAAGAGCAAACACTGGGGAAAGGCTGAGATTCACAGCATTCAGACCACCCCTGGTATTTTTAGGAAGATATTTTATATTTCCAGAACCATTTCTAACTAGAGGTTCATACAGTTGAAAATAGGATATAAATTCAGCAGAATGTCTTTATCAGCTCTTGAGTAACTTTAACAAGTGGGAACGGGTGAGTATCAGTTCATTGAAGTCTATTGTTAATCACTTAATTTTCAAATAACTGCTCTCCCTTCTTTTAAATAATGGTTTGAAACATTCTCCTCCATGTGAAGTTGTTAATTATTTTTCAGAAGACCCGGTCCTATCCTTTTATCCATTCCATCCCCCCAGTATTAGAAAAAAAAACAGACCTATTTTAGAAGCCCAGTGTAGCTTGCTCTGCAAGTATGTTTCTAGGGACTTCAGAGAGGATGAATTTTCTTTGGTAAACTCAGTGGCTCCAATCAAGGGTGAGTTAGAAGCCATACAGCAGCCTCTGGGGAAGCTCACTTTTCTCTGCACAGGCATTGCAGAGGCAATAGCCTCACTGGACAAACGTGGCCCACAAGAAGCTCATCTTCCCTAAAGCACTCAGTGCTCACATTACCCTTCTCTGCTTATTCAATTTCTGCTTCTCACCCAGATCTGCCACAAAGTACGCAAGCATATGTCTTTCTAAGCCAGTCCCTATTATTTTATAAAACCCAGTGCAAAACATACACAAATTGATTGTGGTAGCTGTCAAGCCTGCAAGTGATTCAAGCATGTTTGCCCTTTCCTTCACTGCATATTTGGGTGTTGTATAAATAGAATAAGAAATGTAAAATGCAGGTTAAGTCATTCAACACTTCTGTGTTTTTTTCTTTTCTTTTCTTCTCCCCTCCCCTCCCCCCCCCCCCATTTGTGCCCTGTGCTGGCACCTTTTTCTTGGAAGCCTGGAAGCCACTTTCTGTCTATCAGCTAGCACTGGAACAGTTATGGTTTTGTGAGACGAAACAATAGGTTCTGCCGTGCATTTTATCATCTTTGTCAAAATCAAGTATTGAATCAGAACCAGGATCCATCCAGGTTCTTCAAAAACCATACTAGACACATTCCTCATTAGGCATCTGTTTATTCCAAAACACAAACACACAGGGGATAGAATTAGATAACACTTTTCTGGCTTACTAAATGGGTTAGACTTAGTAAATATGGTACTCGATTTTCAACTGATTCTACCATCTGTCAGCAAACTTATTGCTTTTAGCAGGGGTTTTTCTTTTGGTAATTTTTGGGATTTTTTACCCTCTGTTCTTTTCATGAATATACATGCCTACAAAGTTTACAGGAAAAGTAATACAGAAAAATTAATTAATCCACAAAATATGAATAGTACAAGTTAGATTATAATCAGAAGGTACAAAAGACTTGTAAATTGCTATTAACAAGCAGCACAGGGAAAAAATACCAACACTTCTCATGTGTGGAAGGAGCCTTCTATTTTTTCATGTCCAAATCCTGGAGTCAGTATCAGGGCAAGAGCTGTGTGCCATGTACAATGCAGCAGCAGCTGTGCAAATGGGCATAGACTGGTGTGAGAAGGACAGAGAGATAGGGCAAGGCAAACGCCCAGAGAACTGGCTGACTGCGATCAGCTTCACTGAAGTCCAAACATAACATTTCTGTTGTGTTTTCATACTAAAAAAGATAATAAATGAATATGATTCAGGCCCATTCTGATGCTAAGCAGGGGCAGAGCAAGGGAACAGCAAGTTCAGTAGCTTGGTCTTGTAATCCTTGTGGTTCATCATCTCCCAGACTCCAGCACTGTAAAAAACAAGTGCCATCCATTGACAGGTTTCTGGTAGACCTTCCAGATCAAACTCCTGGTTCTGTTATCCCAACAAGAAGTAGTTCAGCGCATTCCATTAATGTGCAGGTAGCACTGCATAGTGATGCCTGTTCTTGGAGCACCAGCTCCATTGGTTTGAAGGTACTACAACAAGCCCTGCTGAGCAGTGTGGATGTGTTGCTCCTACTCCAGCAGCCCTGTATCACACAGGCAGTGCTGTGTTGCTGTTTGAAGAGCTTGAAGCATTTTGCTGCTTCACAGGAAAGCTTGTCCTCTTTGGACAGAATGGAAACTTTTCATTATTTCCAGTGGGTTTCTTAGTGGCAATTCTTGAATGCTTTCCTGGAAGAGGAATCCTCATCATTTTTTTTCAATGCAAATTGCAAGGAAGGAAGGCATTGTTAGGAAAGTAAACTTTTCATTTTATATCTCCTTCCCTTACCCCATAATCCCAACCATTAGCACATCAATAAGATCCAGAAAACAGAATGTGCAGAAAGAATAAAAATATGGCACCAAATATTGTATGTTTAGAGAAGGTATTGCTGGAACGAAAGAATTACTTCACACTTGGAGGGTAAAAGGAGGATGAAGACACAGCCAGAGATGGGGTGGATTTAGTTGCAGTTCTCCCAGGGTATCTCCAGTACATCCTTAGTGACACAAGGATTTTCCTCTATTCTTCAGGAGTCTCCAGCACTAGAACTGCACCCACCACCATCCTTCTCCTTTGCAAAAAGAGGTTGCTCTGAGGGAGAGAAGACAAAATGATCTTGTGCTTCCCTTCCCAGTTTCAGTTCATCGCAGTATACTGGTTGTCAAACACTGTACTCTGCCCTTTGCTCATTCACAGTGTCAGGCGATGTTTGTCCTCATAAACTAAACAGCCCTTTTACTCCAGGACTTTAATAAAGAAGAGGGTAAGGCATGAGTTAGCCATAGATAACTTATGCAGAGGGGTCAGGCTGTTGCAATTTGGGAAGTGATTAACGGCAAGGAAATGGAGAGAAAAATGGCAAATGCTCAGAGACCTGTATAGGCAGATGCGTTGATACATCCATGACATTAAGTATAGTTGGAAGAGGCAAGCACGAAGCTTGAAACAATTGATAGAGTGTGCAATGAACAAAAGTACAAAAAGTAATCAGGAATGAGATGAAGGCTAGCACCAAGTATAAAACATCAATACAGGGGAGGACTGGGAAGATTATAGAAATGATCATGAAAGATGATAAGAAAAGGGAAGGTGAAGAATGAAAAGATAAATGGGAAGACGTGTTTTGAATAAAGAAGGAAAAAGAGAAGGCACAAGAGGTGGAATGAAAGGTGGAACGGGTAATACATTGGCAGAAAAGGCTGACACTGTAAAAAATAAAATGTATTCTTTATTCTCATGTTCACAAAATGTGATGGAGAAATAATCAGATATTTATTTTCTACAAGAAGGAGAAAATACACCATATTAAGTTAAGGCAACATCTAAGAGGAAGTCAAAGAAAATAGGAGATCAGAATGTTTAAATTAATGGTCAGCAACAAAGACTCATGCCCTACTCAGAAGAAAAGGAAGAAAGATAAACTCAGATATATTAGCACACATACCACATAAAAAAATCTCTTAACAACAGGAGAAAATATCAATGAAATAGCAGGTATCAAATTTAATACCTGTACTTTTAAGAAGGGATTTTATCTGACATTCCTTTTATTCAAAACAACACTAGGAAAGGTAATCGGGTGAAAACAACATTGGATGAAAGTGCTGTCAGAGAAAATATTAGGGAAAACATGCAAGAGAGAGCTATAGTGACAGTTCTTGTTTCAGTTACAGCAAGCATGATAGACTCACTAAAAGCAGAGAGTGAATCTCCCAGACGAATGCCGTGGCCAGAAGACCTAACATGAACCTTTCATGGATGAACTGGGAAGCAGAAATTAATGGTAGAGATATTGATTTACCTTTGTAGTCAGTAGAGGCAACAGCATTGCTGCAATGAACTGTATGCTTACTCCACATGCACTTATGAAGGACAGTAGGAGTCAGGAGAGGGCTTAGATCTCAGGAACAAGGATGCTGTGACAAGTGAGGGACCTTCATAGGGGTGAGGGACTTATGCTGGAAGGAGGGAGCAACCTACTCTAAAACATGAACAAACTTTCCATACTCTGTAGGGAAGAAATTCTGAGAGCATAAAGTAGTTAAATCTTGCACATGGAAACAGAGCAGGCTGCAGTGTCTAGAGGCTGACATCAGTCAAATTCAAACTGGATTCAAACAGCAAATTCCAAAGTGGGCATTTTTCACAGCAGCAATTAGCAACTAGAAATATATGACACATGGCTGCAGACAACTCTTGAATAAAAGACTGGAAACCTTTCTAAGAGACATACTTAGGAAGGGGTGGTCTACACTGACATAAGAAATGCTCGATAACATTGTGTAGTTTGGGTCATGTTGAGCGTCAAATAAGAAGTCCCTTCTGGTGTAAAAATGTATAAATCTATGAAATGCCAGTCAAATTCTGAAAGTCAACAAGCTTACCACCTGGCATCTGCTGACAGGAAAAGGAGCAGTGTTTGTAATACAGTTCCCTGAAAAAATGCTTGATGTGATTATTCTAGCAGGGAATATAGAAAGAATATTGGATTTCAGAGTGAATTAATGGGAAAGGGTATTATCAGAGAGCCACAAGCTTTATTATTAGGGCCAAGGTTTGTTGTGTTTATTTATTAAAAGATGGTTTAGTCAGGCAGTGGTATTTGTAGATGATACCAGGCTTGGAGAGGCAGTCAATAACAACACAGAGTGGATTACAGTTGAAGCTGGTGCTGATACACTACAGACAGGGAGTGACATAGACAGATCAGTGTCTTGTAATTGATTGCAAAGAAATTTAAAGAGATGAAGAGCTAAAATGGAAGAAGAATCCTCAGCAGGCATAGAAGAAAGGAAAAAAAAGGCTAAGATAGAGCCATACGTTAAATGTGAAGCACTTTGACAGTGTTTTTAGCAGTTATTAACATAAATGTAGAAAAGTGTAAGTAACCCTGAGAGACATCTTTGTGAGGCATTTCAGTGAGATCATGTCATAAGTTCTGAACACAGGTACAAAACCTGTAGCCTCATTATCAACAAAAATATAACAGTATCATGTTTTATATGCAGAAGAAATTTAGTCCAACTAGATTTAATAAATGAGAAGAAAGTGCCTAAGTATTTGTGAGATCCAAGGTTTCTGTCAGATGCTGATGGATAGAACTGGGGTGTATTCACAGCCTTATTACAATGACAAAAATGTTATTGCAGAACGTTTTGTGATAGCTTCTCTCACTCAATGGCTGGTGTAACATTCTTGTGAACACATTTCATTAAATGGCAGAGTCAGGCCCAAAGAATATCAACAAATGGAAAATACACTCAGTAATACTTAGTACGACCAGATCAGTTTTAGAGTTTCCAGAGACAGTACTCTGTTTGCCACTGACTTCCTGGCTGCCTCATCTTTTTCATTCAGTAGTTCCTTTTGGCCACATTCAGTGGTCAAAAGCTGACTGTGATGGTAGTCCAACAGTGGAGGGTAGTCTGATGATTCTTCAAGAGTTGAATGTAACGGTACAATGGACCCATATGCAATGTTTCTAAAAAAATGAGTATGTTGTCAAAGATAAGAGATGAACATATCTAAGAAAATGTTTTCCTCATAAAAGCAAAATACACGCTAGAGGTCAGAAGTTAAATCAGAATGTAAGTTAGCACAGATCTCTGTTCCATGAGCAATCCATTAGTGAAACCAGCTCCAAAAAGAATCATAGAATCACAGAATTAGCTAGGTTGGAAAAGACCTACAAGATCATCCAGTCCAACCATCCACCTACCACCAATAACCCCACTAAACCATGTCTTTCACCACTGTATCTAAACGTTTCTTGAACTCCGGGAGGGTGACTCAACCACCTCCCTGGGCAGCCCATTCCAGCACCTGACCACTCTTTCAGAAAAGTAGTACTTCCTAATGTCCAGCGTAGATCTCCCCTGGCACAACTTGAGGCCATTCCCCCCTGTCCTGTCACTAGTTATAAAGGAGAAGAGGCCGACCACCAGCTCACTACAACCTCCCTTCAGGTAGTTATAGAGAGCAATAAGGTCTCCCCTGAGCCTCCTCTTCTCCAGACTGAACAATCCCAGCTCCCTCAGCTGCTCCTCATAAGGCCTGTGCTCCAGACCCCTCACCAGCTTTGTCACCCTCCCCTGAACATGCTCCAGGGTCTCAATGTCTTTCTTGCAGTGAGGGGCCCAAAACTGGACACAGTACTCGAGGTGCGGCCTCACCGGTGCTGAGTACAGAGGGACAATGACTTCCCTACTCCTACTGGCAACACTATTTCTGATACAAGCCAGGATGCCATTGGCCTTCTTGGCCACCTGGGCACACCGCTGGCTCATGCTGGCTCGAGCATCGACCAACACCCCCAGGTCCGTTTCCTCTACACAGTCTTCCAGCCACTGTGCCCCAAGCCTGTAGCATTGCCTGGGGTTGTTGTGGCCAAAGTGCAGGACCCAGCACGTGGTCTTGTTGAACCTCATCCCATTGGCTTCAGCCCAGAGATCCAGCCTTTCCAGATCTCTCTGCAGGGCCTCACTACCCCCAGGCAGATAGACACTTCCTGCCAGCTTGGTGTCGTCTGCAAACTTACAGAGGGTGCTCTCAATGCCCTCATCCAGGTCGTCAATAAAGATATTGAAGAGGACAGGCCCCAGCACCAACCCCTGGGGAACACCACTCATGACTGGTCACCAGCTGGATTTAACTCCATTAACCACCACTCTCTGGGCCCAGCACTCCAGCCAGATCCATACCCAGCAAAGAGTGCACCTGTCCAAGCCATGGGCTGCCAGCTTCTCCAGGAGAATACTGTGGGAGACAGTGTCGAAGGCTTTGCTGAAGTCTAGGTAGACCACATCAACAGCCTTTCCCTCATCCACCAGGTTGGTCACTCAATCATAGAAGGAGATCAGGTTGGTCAAGCAGGACCTGCCCTTCACAAAACCATGCTGGCTGAGCCTGATCCCCTGGTTGTCCTGCAAATGCTGTGTGATCTCCCTCAGGACAATCTGCTCCATAACCTTCCCTGGCACCGAGGTCAGGCTGACAGGCCTGTAGTTCCCCAGATCCTTCTTACGACCCTTCTTGTACATGGGAGTCACACTGGCAAGTCTCCAGTCTTCTGGGACCTCTCCAGTTGACCACGAACGCTGACAGATGATGGAAAGCAGCTCGGCTATCTCCTCCGCCAGCTCTCTCAGTACTCTCGGATGGATCTCCTCTGGCCCCATGGACTTGTGGCAGTCCAGGTGGAGTAGTAGGTCCCTGACCGTTTCCTCCTGAATTGTGGGGGGGGGGTTATTCCACTCCCCATCCAAGACTTCCAGGTCAGAGAGTAGAGTACTCTGAGGATAACTGGCCTGACTTTTAAAGACAGACGTAAAGAAGGCATTGAGAACCTCAGCCTTTTCATTGTCTTCAGTGGCCACATTCCCAGCCGCATCCAGTAAAGAATGGAGATTCTCCTTGGTCCTCCTCTTACTGTTAATATATTTGTAAAAGAGTTTCTTGTTCCCTTTTATCCCAGCAGCCAAGCTGAGTTTGAGCTGGGGCCAAGCTGAATTCGAGCTGGAAGCTGAGTTCGAAGAAGCATTCCTATGCGGAAAATGGGAAGGGTGGTGTCTGCATTGCAGGTGTGCCTGCAGGAGGGAGATCCCCTCTCGAGGTGCACTGTACAGCCAGCAGGCATTGGCTCCTCATGGGAGCCATGGGTGATTGTTCCCAGTGCTTTGGGCTTCAACGTGGTTCTACGGAGCTCAGGTCCTGCTTGGTCTGGCCAGGCTCCTTCTGCACATAAGTTAATTTAACCCCTCATTGTTCTCCATCTCACAGACCTTACTGGTGTTTTTCTTCCTACTAAACACAATTTTTATTCTTGTTCAAATTATTTATCCCAATACACCTAAACTTTTGCTCAGTCCCCTGCTGAGTTCCTGAAAGATAATGAACTAACTGATTTCTGGGTAATTTATGCAGAAATTTATATAGTGAGCTGTAGTTTAATCAAACTGCTTTGCCTTGTGTAGTATAATAGCAATATCTAATGAAAACATATGAAGTATGTGTTTCATAATTACCTCAGACAGCTCATTTCGATTCGCTTCCTATTTAAATCCCCAAATTCCTATCTTCTTGCATTGTAAACACTTTCCTTCCTATCTCATCAATCTGAGTTATGTAAATGATGTGGGGGTGGGGGTACAATTAAATTTTTCCCTCCGTGTTATCAAAGGCCCTATTCTCTCAGAAACATCTGACTTGGGTGCACAAAAATACCCTGTTTTATTAGACTGAAAAACAAAGTTAATGCTAAATCACAAATACTGGTAAACACGAGTAGAGTGGTATCACTGGACTCAGGACATATGCACTCCTAGATTAATTATTCAGAAAACACAGACATCAAAAATCTGCCTTTGTGATACTATACCAGAGATAGTTAATAAGAAATATGTGCAGCACTGTGGACTCAACTCTACTCTAAACATCAGTAAATCAGAAGTATCCGCTTTGAAGCCAGTGAAGATACAGCAATGCATTTGGGTACCAGAGAATCCAGCACTGCTTTCTGATGTCTCAGAGAGATCTCTTTTTTCATAGCATAGGGGGAAAAGAAAATGAAAAACTAATATAAAACTAGGTTTAGTAAACATCTCCAGTAAAGCTCTCATACAATCATAGAATGATTTGGGTCGGAAGGGACCTTAAAGGTCATTTAGTTCCAACCCCCTGCCATGGGGGTTGAACCCATGCCCCCTCACTGACCTCTGAGCAAAAAAATTTCCTCCTAACATCTGATCTATATCTCCCGTTTTTTAGTTTAAAACCATTCACCCTGTTCTATCACTGTCTGCACATGTAAAAAGTCAATCCTCCTCCTGCTTATAAGCTCCTTTCAAGTACTGGAAGGCTCAATGAGGTCTCCCCACAGCCTTCTCTTCTCCAGGCTGAACAAACCCAGTTCCCCCAACCTTTCTTCACAGAAGAGTTTCTCCAGCCCTCTGATAATCTTTGTGACCCTTGTCAGGAGCCACTGCAACAGCTCCATACCTTTTTTGTGCTGGGGGCCCCAGGCCTGGGCACAGTACTCCAGATGAGGCCTCAAAAGGGAGAGCAGAGGGAAACAATCACCTCCCACTCCCCGCTGGCCACTCCTCTTTTGATGCAGCCCAGGATGCAGTTGGCCTTCCAGGTTGAACAACCCCAGCAGCCTCATTCTTTCCTCATAGGAGAGGTGCTCCAGCTCAATAAAATATTTAGAAATCGTAACATCCTCCAGCAGAGATGCAGATATGTTTTTGTTGTATCCAACAATAGTGAACTTGAAGCTATGTGTGATGGCATTAATGCAACTAGGGGAAGGGCAAAGGAAAAGATATTTGTGCTGATGCCAAATCAAAACAGAAAGAAATTGGGAGTAGCTGACAATCTGTCATCCATCTAGTGCTCCTGCTTTGAAAAACTATTCTTTCCTGGAATTAATTCCAGGCATTTACTGCTTAAGTGTCAGCTTGCCTTTTTTTTTTTTTTTTTTTGTTTATCCCAAAGAGTACAAGTCAAATACACAATCATGAAATGTAGTTACCTCTCTGACAAAACTGCAAGAAAATAGTACAAAGCGATATGCTACAAAAGCAGCAGATGAAGAGAGCCCAACCCCAAGCACTGCGATAAGCTCCATGCAGTTGACGTCTTTCAGCAGTTCTGTTTGCTGCACAAAGAACAAAGAGTGCTGGAGCAGCTCCTCTGCAAGTGCAAAGTGAGATCCATTCACACCTGCTGAAGTCTGTCCCCCACTATCCAGTCTAAGACAAATTATCTTATATTAGAAAAACTGCTGAATCAAAGAGCAAGAGTAATGCTTCTATAAGAGAAAGAGAGAAGGGATAAGGAAATTTGGGGTGTATGAGGTTTCAATTCTGAACTGCAGAATTTTATGAAAATAACAATTGCCTCCTCATGTCTGGTTTCTTTAATTGTACCTTTTGCCCCAGTGTTTTTTTTACTGAATGTTGAATTACTGGTGGGTTATTTCCTTGTCTTGATCCACTCTTCTTCCATCCCCTGCGGTCACTGTTTGTTCCTGCCAGGTCATGACATCACCATCCTTCATGTCACAAAATTGATCAGCAGCTGCACTGCTTACATTGAAAAAAAACAAAGAAGGTGGTGGAAAAAAAAAAAAAAAGATCTCTGTATTCCATTCTTAGCAGTAATATGTAAGTAATAAGCTACAGGGTTTTGCAGTGCTGGGAATAAGCAATTTATCAAGGAAAAATTAACAACAGAGTACAGCAAATCGCCTGTAAGGAGATTTTTATCAACTAAGTATCATCTAATTCTAAATTGGATGATTTTCTCCCAAAACTGCATTACAATAAAATCCTGTATTTTCCTCCTAGCAAACAGTTACTACAGAGTAAGCAGTTCTACTAGTTCAATTTTCAAACACTTCTGGTAGAAGTGTGGATGATACAAGGAGAGTACAATTCTCCAACTGTGTTCCATGGACCAGCCATGGGAGAACCTGAGTATGACTGGGTTAAATCCATCAATTGTGATAAAACCACATTATCAAATCATTCATTTCTTGAATTGGGAGGTAAATAGTGATGAATCAGAGACTGTAACTCACTGAGTGACAATGTGCAAGGATGTACATTGATTTGTGGCACAGGTTGCTCAGAGGCTGTGGGGTCCCCTCCTTGGAGATGTCCAGAAGCCACTTGGCCACGGGCCTGAGCCCCCTGCTTTGGGTGTCCCTGCTGGAGCAGGGGCCTGATGGCTCCAGACAACCCTTACAACCTCAGTCATTCCCTCATGGGCTCTGAAGGTGCATAGGAACCAAAAGGGAACGAGCAAGATGCAGTCAGCAGACAGATCTTGTGATGGAAAACTGGAAGCTGCACTACATCCCTGTCATGAGGTGCTGATGATGTTCAGTAATTATCAAGCTACTGAGACACTTCCAAAGGTGATATTCATGTCTTAAAATCTGGGTGTCTGCATCTTCTTCTCACCTCTCCTCGCACCCCTCAATTTGTTCTACTACAACCATAAAGGTGCAATATTTTCCTTCAAGCTGGCGATGTTGCTTTCTTTGGAAAACAGCAAAAATGTCACTGCCCAGAGAGGTCTTTCTGCTCAGGAGCATGGAATTCATTTGAAACACTTGCCAGCTATCCCAGGGAAGATAATCTAGCAAATAAAATATAATGTAAAGGACAACACTGAAGGAGGAGGAGCAGCATGAAGATTATCACAAAGGAAGAAGCTCTGCAGTGGTGTTGTCTGTTTTGTATGGTGCGTGCATTACTGAAGCAGAGCTGCTGATTGCTGTTTGTCCTTCCCAAGCGGGAAGTGATTATACAGCATGTCAGGGTATGCAAAGGACCAGTTTTAGAGGAAGAGATACAAGAGGATCCATAACCATTAGGCCATAATTCTTTATATCCTGGAAGCAAATCTCATATTCCTGAATTCCAGCATTTCTTAGTTGTTTAGGAAATGGGTTTGAAACTTTCTGTCAAAGAAGAGCCCATCTGTTAGAGTTTGCCATACCCAGCAGCCCAACAGAGCAGATCCATATCCCCAGGACCAGCTGGAGGTGAGGCTGCGCATGTATTTCCAATAGGCTCTCATGCACACACATTCACACAATACATATATATGCATAAATGTCCATGGCTGGCCACACAGAACAACACAGACAGAAAACATAGCACTTACAGACACAAGTAGCACCATGGCCTCATCCTGTTCCCCTCTCTAGCCAATTAGGATAACACCTCTTTCACGGAAAATATACACTCTTGTACACACACCATATGGATCCCTCCATTAGCTGATGCCAGACAGTCTGTCTACCCCACAGCTGGCCATGGAGCCCTCATCTCTTCACCTTAGACTAGACACAGAGAACACAATGCCAGAACAGACTTAGCTTCACTGGTTCTGGTGTTGAGGTAGACCACTGGTTTCACTGAGTGTGCAGACAGGATTGTGCTGACTGTGTGCTTGATTATTTTCTAGGCCTGCCATTCAGCCCATGGCCCTTTCCAATACACTGCTTCCAATCCCGTGCTGAACATACAGCTAGTATTTTACTTCAAGGCTTCTTCATAATGCTAATCATTCTAGAATCTAAGTGATTCAAAATCTTTGATAATTGTATCCATATAGCAACCTGATGATGGAGAGAGGTGTAATTATCTCCTTTGACTAGTGGGGAACTAAAGCTTAAAGAGATTAAGATGAAAATAGTAAAAAAAATGCCCATTAATTTTAGGCATCCACTTTAGGATGCCTAGGAATTAATTTTTTAGAGTACTTAGCATGATATGGCTGCATATATTCAGGAATTTCACTGTAGATATGTGCTTGGCATTTTTATGCAGAAACCATAATCTGAATTAAGCACTTTCAAATAGAGAAATGTATAATTATTGGCCATCTGTGAAAGAACCAATCCAAGTGGCTTTGCCCATCATCACCTGAGAATTTGGCGGTGGAATGAGGGAGAAAATCCAATTTCACAAGGTTTCTGTGAGCTGCCTCCCAGTGAAACTCTCACCTTTCTCTTCTCACGACATCCAGCCTCAAGCACTGAATGTATCCTAACAGCAGCCACAAAGAAAGCTAAGACCCTGCATGTAAAAAGCCTTTTCTCTATGTAGACATAACATGCATGTTATATTTAGTTCTGCATCCTGCCTTTCATGAATTGAGCAAGCCAAGAGACCTTTGGAAGGTAGTAGGTGATCGTGTGAGTACAGACCATGTTGCTTCACAAGGTCTCTGGCCAGGACTTCATAGTTAGCCTGCCATTCTCATCATGCCCATCTCCTAATCCCTGCTCTCCAAATCCTCTTTCTTCAATTTTTTTAACATTTGATTTTACAAACAACAAGTCTTCTAAACAGAATGTTTCCCCCTCATATAACACAATGTATATGTAGCATATGTAGCATCAAGCATATGTAGCATCAAAACAAACCCTAGGAATCTCTTTTCAATTCAGAAATATGTCATTTCAAATACTGTTTTGTAGATGACAAATACTTTTTTAATAACACTGATATTTATTTTTTGAAGTCTTAGCTGAATTTTGCCCTTGATAAAAAACTTTGTTTTGCTGTCACCATTCGAAGGATGGCAAAATAGCTCATCACAACAAGCTCTGAGTGGGCATTCGGCTGCACTGCAAAATGGTGCATCAGCAAATCATCTCATCATCTGAAACTGTGCATTTAAGTCTCTGGGTTTTGCTTTCAAGGCATTCCATTTGGTCATAAGCATTCC
Source organism: Numida meleagris (assembly GCF_002078875.1). Taxonomy (NCBI): domain Eukaryota; kingdom Metazoa; phylum Chordata; class Aves; order Galliformes; family Numididae; genus Numida; species Numida meleagris. The sequence goes on from NC_034410.1 coordinate 124,251,275, forward strand.
CCTTTTTTCAAGGTTGCTTTCTGATGTTGGCTGAGCCTATCCCTTTTTTTTTTTAATTTACCTGCTTTCCAGATTGTAGAAATGGCAATAGTGCTTTGTTCTTTTTTTTTATTATTATTACTATGATACCAGCTCATCCAGATAGAGATGACGCTTGTCATGCAGCACCAAGTATCACTGATCGGTAAGAATCTTCCTGCTATGCAAGGCAGTTTCTAATTTCACTCATAAAATATCTAAGAGATCCAATAACCTCGCTTTTATACACGAAAATAAGAACATGAGTAGGTCATCTACCCAAAATGATTGCTACCATTTTGTATTTTCTCTTGCATGTTTGCATGTCTGTCCCATCTTCAATGTGAAGTACAAGCACAAAGACACTGGTTTTGTTTGCAACAACTATTCATTTTTAAAAAAATTTCTTCTCAAATAAATAAATAATAAAAGTGTGTACTAATTAAGGCAGTTTTTACTTTTCAAATGGTATATATGATGCAACAAATACAGTTGTGAGAGATAACACCCATGTGAGTAGCAAAAGTATTTAAGAGTTGGAAGGTCATCTTGTCTGCAGAGTTGGAATTCCTTCATTTTGATTTAAGAATAAAGTAATAAAAGAAGACAAATGAAACAAACAAACAAACAGATTAAATTCTCTAGTATTTGTCACAAAAAAAAAACCCAAAACACTGAACAACTGAAAGAAGGAGTTGACTCACAGGGTGTGTCTTTACAAGGTATAAACTGTGATGCTGCTCCTAGCAATTTATACTTTCATCCAGTACGTTGCATTTTACTATAGAGTATATACTGCAAATGAACCACATCATTTGAAGGCATGTCCAATATTGTAACTGAAACCTGTATCAAAGGAAATATTTCCATTCTGGCTTCTGATTTAAGATATTCCCAGAATATTCTATGATGAGAGATACATGTTGCAGTGCTTTCACCATCTCTATGCTTCTTGCTCAAGAGACAGTCCACAGTGGCTGTTCCTGAAGAGATGGCAGGAAGTGCTTTCCCTACTCTGATACGAATGCGTGTGTGTACAAGCAAGGAAGCATGGCATGCTGGTGCTGCCTCTACATTGGTCAGCAAGAGCAAGGATGCTCAGAAGAGCCAGTGGTGTCAAATAAAGCAGATGGCAATGGGGACTTTCATTAAGAAGCTGCATTGCCCTCAGCAAGTCCTCAGCACAGAGATGAGTTTAGGTGGTGTGAATTAGCCATAAAGGAGTTTACTTGAACACAACATACACAATGGCCATTTCTAGAAAATGAATAACCTATACTTAGCATCATTACACATTGGATAACTCCCTCCCACAACAATAACACTTTTCACAGCATTTGCCATGTTTCCCAATATGGGAAATGCCACTGAAAAAATAAACATGACAGCTTGGTAAATAGCCAAAGCAACTCTTACAAGTTATTCCTATGTCAAGTAGTATTTTTGACCTGATTTGCACAGTGTGACTGAGGAAAATAAATATTTTATTTTGAAATTTTTCTGGGATAATAATGAAGTGATCTGAAACAGATCTGCAAATGACAGTCTGTTAATTTAAAAGTATACTATTTGATAGGAAACATCTTTTCTAATTAACCAGCCATGACTGCCCCGTATTTTGAAAATACTAGTAAAATACACCAGTCTAGCTTTGTAGATCTGAAATGAATAGCCAGGAATAATTTCACCCAGCTTTACAGATGCACACTTTGGTCCTCTCAATTGGAGCCCATTGGTGAGGCTCAATGGCATGCTGGATATCCATGTGTTGTACAAAGCGTATGTCCTGGGATAGGGTGGGAACTTCCAACTAACTTACAGAAGAGTCTAAGAATTTGCTCCCTCCTGGGATGAATGTCCTTGAAATGAAAATTTGTATTCTCGTCTAAAATCTTACTCTACAAAAGTGAAAGACCATACACACTAGTACAAGAGTGTGTGACCCAGAATCAGTTTTGTTTTCTCTGTGTGTGCACGTATGCATACAGATAACACTTGCCATATCTCTAATGAAGCTACATCCATACATGATTGTGTATTGCTATTTCCAGTAAATATTTAAGAAAGAATTAGTGAAAAACAGAGATTCATTTCAGCAGTGATTTGATGCTTCCAAAGAAAGGAGAAAAAAAAAACCAAACAGAAAAAACCAACACCAAACAATGACAACAACACAGAATGAGTGAAAAAAATGGGTGGACTAGTCAAAACAACAAAAAGGAATGACTCGTTTCAAGATGTCTGTATGTATCATGACAATAATATCTAATTAGGTTAAGTGTTCTATTTAATAATTCACTGTGTAATGAGATAGAGTAACAGAGAGTAATGGGATTTGTCAAAGCCCAAGCCAGTGAAGTATAAAACATGTTAGATATTTAAAACACATTTAGAATAACAAGATCAATTGATTTAAAAGCCACTTATGATGTTGTGCTGTTGTGAATTGCCACATCCTTTGGGTTATCTGAAGAGAAAGCTGTTTACTTGACCTTTTAAAACTTTTTTTGCCAGTGACTTTCAGGAGGAGATTATCTCTGCGCACTAGGCAAGATGCACAGAAGCAGGAAACTATGAAAGTCTGTATTCTTAAGCCTTTCTGATACAGAAAAGAAAAAAGGAAAGAAAATATTCCTCCTCCTAAAATAGCCAGTACATAATCTCAGAAGTTCATTATAGCCTTGAGCACACTGGTTTGCATCCCAGATTAAAGGATTTTCAAAAGGAACTGTGATTGTCTTGTCACGGTTGAGCTAGATATTAGTTGGCTGAGCTGAGTATCAAATATGGGAAATTAGTTGCCATTAAAAGCTAGCTTCAGGCAGTTCATTTCTCATCAGCCAAGCTGTGTGAGCCTCCTGCTGTGGACAGCGAACATTAGCTTACTAAATACTTTTGCTAATCAGACACCGCATTGCTAACAGAGGTGCCTGAATTTAGAGGGGAGGAGTTGGACAACAGCAACTGAAAATCTGTCTGAGGTAAGATTAACTTGCTTTCCTTTATCACAAGGGTTAACTTGCCTTTTCTCCAGGCCTCTATTAAAAAAGATAATCCCAAATGCTTCCTTGGTTTTGTTACTGCTTTTTGAGCCAATCTTTTACTATTATTTTCAACCCTGGGAAGTCACAGAGGAGAGAAATTGAGCCATGGTAACTAGATAGCAGGAATCTGCTCTGTTGCCTGGTAGATGGAAGACACTGCGTTAGACAGGGAGATGGAAAGGCAGCGGGAAGATCAGGCCAGGAGGTGCAGCATTCGGGAGCAATGGAAGGACTGAAGAGTGGGCCTATCCCTCGTAAGAGAAACAGTCATACTACAAAAAAACTGCACTGTAAAGCAGACACTTGTCTTCTAGGACAGGGTGCAGATGAAGCAACAACTAACACCGCTCTTGCCACTCTAACTTTCAATTCAATCCAAAATCTACTTTTGTTCTGTTAATGCCAAAGTAAAAGGAACTTTTAAATATGAAAAATTTTGAGGAATACTTTTCGGATTTCCATTGTCACCTCTGCCTGCTGTTTCTAGAGTTTTTCTGTGCAAACCTAGTGGATGTTCTGAGCTTCAACCTGAGAAACCTGCAGCAAAATTTGTCCCTCTGGCTAGGTCCCCAGTACTTTCTGATTTTAACACATTCGCATAGTTTGGCACGGACAGTAATCAAAACCACTCGATGGTTTTGTAATCTTAGGTTATTCTTTTTAATCTTTATAGGAAACATTGTTTACTGTGATTAAACTTGTGGGACTTCTCTTGTGATTCCTTATGTTAGTAATATAACAGCTTAGAAAATTGCATTCTAGCAACAGTGATACGTATTTATACCAGCCACAACAGATTTCTATTTCAGTGCCTGTGTCACAGAAATAATAATGAGCAAGCATATCCTCTGTATCCAAAGCAATGTTTTCAGAAGCATTTCTACCTTACTCAACAGCTTCTGTTAAACCAAGAGCAGAGCACATATTGATGCAGATGGAAAAGGAATACTACAAAGACATTCAGCTCTTGACATGGGTTTGAAATGCCCACCTTCCAACCAATCAACCCCAAAGGTCTTTAGCATTTCTGAAGTGTTTAACATAAGATGCAAGAACAGCACAGCCAGTAAGTTAGAGCCCAGATTCCCATACATGTTCAGAATTTGTGCTTTTTCTTTTTTCCTTCTCTTGAGGTAATCTTTTTTTTTTTTTTTTCTCTATGGTGCAACAGCCTTTGCTGAAACAATGCTAAACAAACAAAATGCTGAGGCAAGTATTGTGTCTTAGGTGACTGAAATGGTGACTCCACCTTGTTGGCACCTCTGAACATATCCTGTAGGTAAGCACATCCATTCTTTATGTCTCCTTTTCTTCAAGACATAGATAAGTAGAGATGCAAACCAAGCCCCAGAGATGAAACAGGTGGAAAAAAGCCTGCTTCTTGCCTCTAGGCAAGCCCAAAAATGTATCTTTAAACACTGAATGATCTTTAACATCAAAATCAGAGGCAGGTAAAGACTTTATTGAGCAATAAAGTGAGGCCCAGAATTAAAATTATGTGGATGTAGATATCAATATTTATAGCCAGCACCAAGGAACACCCAGACAGAACAAGCAGAACAGGAAACAAGAAATGCCTTGCTGACCCCATGTAATGGTCCATTTGGCCAAGTGTTCTGCCCCAACAGCAGCAGGAGGAGATGTCTGGCCCCAGCCTCTAATCCATTCTCAGCAGCCAGTGGATTACACATCACAGGAGGGGCATCTGTTGATTCCTCTTATTATCTGCTTATAGCTGTTTGTCCATGAATTTGTCCATCTTTTCTTTGAACCGTCTGAAGCTATCTGCCTCTCTACAAGCGTGCTCATGGCTGCCTTCTGTCTGTTTTGAACTAATCTATTTCTACTGTTACTGAGAATCTGCATGACTGGTGGAATAAATGACTGCTCTAACCTCATCTGGTATCATCATTGTTTTATGCTCCTGGAGCTTCTTTCCCACTCAGCCTTTTCCTCTGCCAGAGTTTTAGCTCCAGCCTCTCCTTATAAGGTTGATGCTTCCTCTCCCTAAATAATGCAGTCTTCCCTATTCTTTCTCTGCTTTAGAAAGACTCCTAGAAATCACTGGAGCTCACGTTTGGAAATTGTGGGGCACACAACAATTTTGATGGGATCATCACATTTTTGTGTTGTGTATTCTCCAGTTATGCTGCTTTGCAGCTGCCATTTTTCAACCAGGTACAAATACATACAGCACCCTCTAGAGTTAGACAGGTCTTCTCTGGCTGTTGAAAGGGTTTTAAACATGACTCATTGATGACTTTGGCATCTTCGGAAGGTTCTCCCTGGTTAAAAATGTATAAAAGCTAAAATTTTTCAGAGCGTTTTTACAAACTTTTTCATGCCTGTAGTTTAATTCAGTCTGTCCCTCTTCTTGTTTTTGCTTAGGTGACCGTCTTCTCATCAGTTACATGGTCGGTTTAAAACATGTCCCATTTGTCTGCAGCAAGAAAGGGATTCTTTCATCCTATGGAAAACTGCTGTAAACACTGTAAAAACTGTAAACACTGATTCGTTAAAAGTTAGTTACTGAATAAAATTTAAGGATACTAAAAATACCTAATCAGCAACTGTACTTCCAGTGTTTTAGCTGTTCTTTCATGGTTAGTCAGTACGAAACAAAATGTGTCCAGGTTACTCTGACTCATTACTTAACAGCTCTGCATACATTAATGATTGCACTTACTAAAAGCTTTAAATTGGTACTGGTTTGATGGAACCTGTCAAGCCTATAGTCATTGTTTGTGATAGTATTATGTATTTCAAGTTATTGTACCACTTAGTGCCTTGTTTCCTCACCTAATAGTTTGATGTTGGAAAGGCTGTTTTGTTAAAGAAATTTTTACCGTATGGGCTGAGAAGAGGATTACAGTTTCTCCGGGTGAACTGATCACAAGAGGGAGGGGAAGTAGGTCAATTCAGCTTCCCAATTCAGGGAAGGTGTTTTATCCTCTACATATGGTGAATGTAAATTTTATTGAAAGCCCTGAATTAACTGCAGGCTCCTGTTGAAACTATACAAATAATGTCATATGTGCCCTGGAAAGAGAGGCTTCATTGTTTGTCTTCTGGTAGCACTCTGTTTTCTGGAGCCTAGAAGACAATTACTTCCTTGCAAACACAGGCAGATTAAATAAGCCACATTTTGTCCTTTTTGCCATCTGCCCCTTGCTTACTTTATTTTAAGCTGCATGACTAAGCTTTACTATCTGACATGTGAAGGTGGGACATGCTGTTTTTCTGCTCAGCTCCTTGAGACTTGTAATGAATCCGAAGAAGCAGAACTGATCTGCAAGCGGGTGAGTCAGAAAATCAGTAACTGTACAATAATTACTTGCTGTGCCAAATAGCAGGACTTGAATTGTAATATAACAAAATCTCCTCAAGGAAAAGTTTTGTGATGGAGGAAAAACATATATATTTATTTCTTCTAAAAAGAGCCAGTGAGCCTGTCTCTGCTCCTGATGCAGCTACACCAGTGAAAGGGAGAGCAAAGGTTTAGCTGGTACTCACAAAAACCTATTTTGTGAACTGCTTAGAGCAGTTGAGAAGGAAGAGAGGAAAATAGGAACTAATGGGCGGTTAATGATGAGCCCCTCATCACAGCTGGAAGGACTGCCATCTTGCCAGTGTGTGGAGCAAAGTGTTAAAGCCTCTCTCCAACCCTGGGCCAGTGGGGAGCCTCATCTTTTCTCTAAAATTGGACTGACAGTTATATAATAGCTGGAGCAACTGGTTTATTTCAGCAGACTGAGTTTAAGGTAATCAGGGAACAGATAGAAAACTGAATTAAAATCAGTTAGTGAAGGGGAAGGTGAGATCTTCTTTGTGCATTGGACTTCTGTTTCCATATCCACTTATCACAGAATCACAGGGTGGCTGAGGTTGGCAGGAACCTCTGAAAATCACCTGCACCAACACCTGCTCCAGCAGGGATACCCAGAGCAGATACTCAGAGCTCATGTCCAGGTGGTTTTTGAAGATCCCCAAGGAGGAGACTCCACAACCTTTAGGCAATCTGTGCCAGTGCTCCAGCACCTGCACAGCACAGCAGTGCTGCCTGGTGTTCAGAGGGAGCCTCCTGTGCTCCAGTTTGTGCCTATTGCCTCTTGTCCTGACACTGGGCGATGCTGAAAGAGCATGGCTCTACCCTCTTTGCACCTTCCCTTCAGGTATGCATGGACATTGGTAAGATGGCCCCTGATCTGAGGCTCTTCAGCCTGGAGAACAGTCCCTGCTCTCTTTGCCTTTCTTCATAGGATGGGTGCTCCAGTCCCCTGGAGAAGAGCATGTTCTGGGTAGACTTTACAGATTCATGCCAGTCCCTGAAGGGCCCTGCAATAAAATTGGAGAGGGACTTTTTACAAGGGCATGTAGTGATAGGACAAGGGGTAATGGCTTTAAACTAAAAGAGGAGAGATTTTGATTAGATATAAGGAAGAAATTCTTTACTCAGAGGGAAGCGAGGCATTGGTCCAGGTTGCCCAGAGAAGCTGCGGATGCTTCATCACTGGCAGTGTTCAAGGCCAGGTTGGGTAGGCCTTTGGGCAGCCTGGTCTAGTAGAAGGCATCCATGTCCATGACAGAGGAGCTGGAACAAGATGGCCTTTAAGATCCCTTCAAAGCCAAACCGCTACATGATTCTATAGGTCTAAGATCACCAAGTCCAACTGTCAACCTGACTTTCCGAGTCCCAAACTAAATTGTGTCCCTTACTGCCACATCCACATATAATTTAAATATCTCTAGGGATGGGGACTCCACTACTTCCCTGGGCAGCTGTCATGGTTTTATGAATCGGAATCGGGCCTAACGCCTGTAAACCGTTGACAGCAGCCCATTCTAATGCTTGACCACCCTGTCCATGAAGAAGGTCTTTTCAATTTCCAGTCTAAACCTTCCCTGGAATTTGAGTCCATTTCTTTGTATCCTATCACTTGTCACTTGAAAAGTCAGAACAACGCTCTCCTCTCTGCAGCCTCCTTTCAGGTGCTTGTGAAGAGCAATGAGGTCCCCCCTCAGACTCCCTTTCTCTAAACAACACCAGTGATTAAACAGTATTTCTTAGGATTCCATTTGGATTGATCAGTGAAATTACAAACAGATAAAGGACAGACAAGAGACATGTACAAATAAAGACTCATGCTCCCTTTTGTAGTTACATAGAAGTCAGAGTAGCCTGTCTGGGTTCATACTGAACAGTGTAATCAGACAGCATCTTTGACATCTCCACTCTGCAGGCAGAGACTCCTGGAGTGAGGCAGAGAGTCAGGACCACTGGAACCCAGAATAAGGGCGGTCTTCAGCCCACCAGCTGCTGCTTGCTTGCTTGCTTTACTGGGCTGAATTATTGAACTGAATAGCAACTTGAGAACTACAACTTTGTCCTGAGGGGAACATTGGCTTCTGTTAAAGGTCAGTTCAACCTTTGTATCTGTACCTTAAAGAGCAAAACAGCCACAGGCAATTCCGGTTTTGTCCCTTTCCATTCCAGTGCCCAGGTCAGCAGGGCCAGGACAGCAAAGGTGATTCATCTGCCTATGGGTGGGTACCACAGCAGGACAGAAAGCATCCCCCCCTCTGAAGAAGAGAGCACCCTGGAATCATGCCACTTGCACAATTTCTATTCCTCTCTGCACAGTGTGCACATATGTCTTCCTATCCTAAAGTGACTTTTAACTGTACATCTCAGGGGCTACGTATTGTAATCACACAAGAGGAAGTCTGGAGGATGGTGAGGAGGGTTAAGAAAGGCTTGCATCTGGTGGAGCTGTAGTCCCTTTATGCACAAGAAAAAAATCTGCACTCAGCTGTCATGCTGGGAACTATGTCTTCAAAAGTTCCTTCTGTGGTCTTAAGAGGGTCAGATAGCTCCCCAGGGTGAATCAAAGTTTAAGTGGACTGAAATGACCTTGGAGCTCTTTCCTTTGACTACAGGGGAACTATGGAGAAGCATGGTCTGTATTTTAGATGCTTAAAAATAGACTGAATCCAGGCCTCTACCTGAAGAGTGATGACAGCTTAGTAGGTGAGCAGGAAAATCATAGTAGAGGAGATAGACCTTTACATGCTTTCAGCCTTGAGCTCATCTGGATGCTCAGTAAAGACAGAAAAGTACAGGATCCATGATACATTTTTTCCATTCATTCTGGCACTGACTTAAATCCTTTACTCTTTGTGTGCCCACTGACTCTGCAAACCACTGTTGTGCTTAATATACTAGGACACATCTCCAGGTATGCCTGTCTTAACAAGAGAAATTGCTCTAGAAATGATATGCACTGTTAAAATGATAATATTATTAAAAACAAGTTTGGGTACTGTCATATTATACTACTTTTTCAATCTCATTCTTATCAGAGGAACATTATCCAGAACACTTCAGAGGGAAGCTATTCAGTACAAGACTATCAAAAGATCTTAAAGTTCTTCTCTGTATTTTATTGCTTTTTGATACTGGGAGATTTGTTTATATCTTGGAAGGCCAACAAGTTGCTCTGACAGTGCGTGGGATCCTGCGGCTCTGAGGTTTAACATCTCTCCCAGCCAACACAGATAAGAGCAATATGAGAAGACTCCGCTGTCACACGAGCAACCTAGAATAACAAAACCCAGGCAGAGCAAATATCGTTTCTGCCTTCGTTTGAAGTGCTGAAGAAGTGCAGGTCAGAGCTATAAACAGGGAAGGGAGGAAGGAAAAAAACATTTCTGTCATTCCTTCAGGAGTTGTTACTACTCAGATAAACTTGAGTAACTTGAAAGCTGTGAGCAATCTTTCTTTTGTTGAGGCACATAGGCTCTCACTACGTGGGTCAAAGACCTCTAATATCCAGCAGCAAAACAGGAATCCAGTGGGATTAGGTAGGGTAACTGTATTCAGATAATACCCTTACCTTTTCCCTCCCTTCCCTAACTCGTGATAGTCTGCTTTATGAAGCACCATCACAAACATGGTGGATGTGATGCAATCTGACAGCTCCTGCTCATACAGAGCAAACCTCACTCACTACATTTCCAAGTCCAAGATAAATCCACCCTATGTTTCCCTATTGCAATATTTCTCCATTCTCATCCTCACATAGTCCCCACTGAAAGGAAGCTAAGGCCAGCTGTAGTCCGCAGTATACTCTTTATTGACATTTAGATATGAGACATAGCTGTGCCTTTGTGCTACGCTACTCTCTGTTTGAGAAGTTACATATGGTGAGAAACCACCCTGACATCACTTCATGATTGGCAACCGTGCTCTGCTTATTGGATGTCACCCCCAGTTTGCATCTGAAATCATTTTCCATGTTGGGATGGAAGCACTGGATTATTTGAGCACACAGTTCCAGAAGGAAATGATCAGTGAGGATGACTGAAAACAGTGTAAAGTTTTCTATGGGCAAGCGTAGATAATTTTTGTTTAAAACTCAAAAAGTTTTTTCATTGTCACCCTGCATTTATGAATCTTCTCCCCACTGAGGCACTGAGATGACAATGATCTTTAATGACCAGGTTTCCTAAGGAAGATCAGTGCATTTGGCAGCTGGGTTTCCCTTCACTACCCATTACCCCAGGATACTAACATCACTATGAAGTCTGGGAAATAGGTCCTGTGCTAGTAACTAAACAGATTTGGAGGCTGGCTGCCTTTACAGTTCAGGCTTCAGGATAGCAGTGTAGTGTTTACCTAGCTGCTGTTCCAGTTTTGCAACTAAAACTATACTCTTCTGTATTCCTGAATGAATTGCTGAGCCAATGGGCTAATGGTCTCAACTCAATCAAAGTCAAGTGAAATTCCTTGCCAGCAACAAAATCATGAAGAACTATGCTTTCACAATGTTTTATTCCATACTGAAGAACCATCCATCAACTCCTTGTTACATGCCTTTCCATAATGCTCCCCCCCCCCCCCCCGCCCCAAACCTGATATACTTGGAAGAATTTGCTGGGGAAAATAAGAGTCCTGGCTCTTACACAAGCAATGCATTATTCCAAAACACTTTCAGTTTGAACCTCCCAATTACAGCTGTGGAGTACTGCAAGGAGAGAAGGCACTAATAAGCTGGGCCAGACCATTTAGGTTTATAAAGGTCAATGCCATCACCTTGAATCCTACCCAGGAGACCACAGGGAATTGCTGTGGTTCATGGCACAGTGGTGTTAAATGTTCCCTGCTTTGATAAGTGGGATAGCTCACGCTTTTAAATTCCCTCTAGGAATAGCTACAAGTAGAACACATTGCAGTTGTCTGATCTCAAAGCATCATGGATAAGCAGAAGAGGATTCATGCCCAAAACAAAAGGTTATAGTCACATGAAAAAGTACAGAAACAGAAATGCAATTTTCAGCACAAATTACTTCTCAGGCATTCAGCTTCTCAGTTACTAGAGATCTCGCCTAGATGACTTCAGTTCCTTAGATCCCCAAAACCCCACAGCAGATAATACTTTTATACCAGCGATTAAGAGTGGAGATATAATTCTGGATGACTTCTATTTTGACCACAGCAACCTTACCAATGCCTGGTAGTTCATGAATTGGGTCATTTGTTCACACAAAATTCACCATAATAGAGACATTCAGAGGCACACCTTCTTCACACTGCAGGCACTGTAATCCCATCTCCTAACTAACCTCTGCAGCCACCCCATGTTTGTTTGAATAAGGAATAAAACAGAGTGAAGCTTTGAGTTGACAGAGACCTTCAAATGGATGAATCTACTGACCTTTGAGCTTTTGCAGTATAAAAATGCAGCAAAACCACTTCAAAGCAAGTTCCAGCTAGTGCTACGAAGAACCATCAGCTTGTCAAAAATATTTTAAGATTGGCTCAATCTGACATTTCTGGTAAAATCATGTTGGAAGTGTTTTACTCATGTTTTTACTTGATGCCATGCAGAGCTCCCTGACCAACAAAACTGACATAATTTCCGACCCCTGTCCAGATACATAACTCCCCAATAATCTCTACTCTCAAACACAGAAAAAGAGATCCGATAACAACAGCTATTTCAATCACGACTATCAGCATTCAATAACGTGAGCGGAGGTCTTGACAGGCCCTCCATGAGGCAACTTGTGTCCTTGCTTCCAACTATAGAGACAGTGACAACCCCCTGCGTCTCACTGCCAGCAGGGAGCCAGGATCGACGCAAAAGCTGTGACATGAAGACCTCCAGGAAGAGTCAAAATGCAGACTTCACACCTTCATGTGGCTGTCCTCTTCCTGAAGATGTAAGCTTGGTGCACAAATACAAAAGATGGAGCTATTCAAATGGCAAAGGAGAGTATTCACAGCAAGAAAAATCCAGTTTCTCTTGTGTCGATGCTAAATCTAGTGATCTAGTCTATTTGATTAAAAAATCTTTGTGCTGTGTTTGACTAAGCCCATGTGCTTATACATATCTTTTTTATTCTTTTTCCTTTTATTTTACTTTGCCCACACATCTCTGAACTAAGACTTCACAACTTTGTTATGCCTTAGATGGTCACATTTTCTATGAGCATAAGATGCTCATGCCTGGCATTTTAGCTTCTTTCCTCCTGTGGCATCATTTATGACTCATCTGTAAGCGAGCATGAACAGCTGAGCAAAATTAGGGGAAAGGGCCTTTAGAAGAAATTGTGTCCACAGTAAGGGTGGAAAGATGTCCATATTAACCTACCAGGTTTTCCACAGAGAATGTGATTACCATGCAGCCTCCTGATTCCTCTAGCTGCCAGCCTTTAACGTCACTTACACCTTTGCTGAATTTTACTCAAAGAGCAGGGTATGATGGAAACAGAGGAACTTCATTTCTCCCAGCATATCAGGCATATCACATAGCTAGTAAGAAAGTTAATAAAGTAGTACTTGTATCATTCTATCATACTACATAGAAATCTCTAACATTGCAGGAATCTGAGGAATTCTCAGTATGAAATCAGCATGGTCAAGCAGCTGTTTCTCATGACAGTTTGACTAAGCCCAGTTTCATTTACTGAACTTGGGATTGGCTACGGATCGAATAAAACATTTTCCACCTAATTCTTCCTTGCATTCTTTTCTTCAGTAAACTTTTGTCATGGGCTGACATAAACAGAACAAGTGACACTGATGTGAACATGAGAGTCCAGTACTAAATAAGATGAATGAAACTCCTTTATTTCTCTTTGTTGTAAAATAAAAGTTCATCAGTTCTCTACTCTTTCTATTTTGATAGAAATATTTCAGATACTTTTCCCTGCCCATCTCTTTGAGGTGGTGTGAGGTTGACATGTCCATTTAATAGTATACCAGACCTTCACATACAATATCTTGGTACAAGCAGGACATGTCCTACTTGTTGGAACATAAGTTCCAACAAGTGATCCAGAGAATCCACTCCTTAAGTTACTTTACCAAGATAATTTTGCATTTTGGATGTAGAAGTCAAGATTATTTCCTGGATAGGCTGTAATACTTTCCTAAAAATTAACCATCTTTAATATAGCTATGAAGGAAAAACACTCAGAAGTAAGGGAAAAAAAAGTCACTGGAAATAGCCTATTAAATGAAAAAAAAAAGTACAAAGCAGTTCTTAACTAAAATAGTAGAACAGAAGCAAGGACAATGGAGTTAGAGAAACTAGATCCTACAGCCAGTATATATGTGAATGAGGAATCCATCAGGACATAGGGATATTGCTCTGGAGAGGTCTACACTGCCTTGGAAATACCTTATAAGGTTAACGGGTCAAAATAAGCATAAGTAGTTCTCAGTAACTTTTTAAAGAGATCAAACCAAAGCTCTAAGTTCATCTTCTATAGTTTTTCTGCACTGTAAATGTTAGTTTAGTTTAGTCAGGTATTTCCACTAACATTTCTCATGGACCAGGAAACACATCTTTATTCTCACCACTGCCTGTGAAGCAGAACCTGTGCATTCCTGCACAGATAATGGCTTATAGGTTCAGCATTTTTTTGATTTCCATGCTCCTAGTCAAACTGCTCTCCTGCAGCTATCACATATACCTGAGCAAACCAGTGCTCTTGTTGGTAAGATGATGTGTCTTAGTATCCACTCCTTAAGTTACTTTACCAAGAGTAGGATGCAACTTGATATGCGGTACACAAAGGTGACTGGAAAAAACAATGACAATAGTTTTTTAGCTACCAAGAAATAGCCATTTTTTAATTGCATATGACTTACTTTTATTATGTAACAAGCAGCAAGTTGACAATCTATAAATATGGATATGTATCTATATATGTACCATTCAGATCAATGAATAAGAAGCATGTTAAAGTAAAACTGAAAGTTTAGTCAACTCAAATCCAAGATGAACAAACAAAATGGTGAGGAAACATAGACTAACCTAAGCTTCAAACTAAATTCAGTGCAAATTCAGTAACAGTTGGCTAATGCAGTTCCTCCTTAAAGTACAGTACTGAGGGACATGGTTAGTAGACATGGTGGTGATGGGTTGACGGCTGGACTAGGTGGTCTCAGTAGTCTTCTGCAACCTTAATGATTCTAGATTTCTATGATTAACCTAAGTTAAGAGACAAGATTTGTACAGAAGAAAAGAGGTGAGAAACTGGACAAAAATTCAAGTAGCACTTCTGGAAGGTGTTGGATTTGAGTAATTGTAGGAAGCCAGATAGAACATAGAAAGTGCCAGAAAGATGAAAACTCAGTACGCTGGGAAGAGAAAGAAGGTGGCAAGCTACCAGATCAGAGAAGAGAAGAACATGATAATACAGAGATAATTTGGCTTTAATCCTAAACTAGAGACCTACAAATAGTGATGGTCTGTATCACAAGGTGTTCCTTGCACTGAAGGAGACAGAGGTGGACATGGATCCTGGCAAATGTCACCTGAGTCCTCAAACTAGAATTCAGCTTGATTCTGCTTTCTTACTCCCAGAAATTTTTCTTTCTCTTTTCCCACAGCTTTGCCTTCCACCACATTATCACCACTCCACACCTGAAGCAAAACTTTTGAGTAAAAATAAGGTAAGGCATAAAGGCATCCTCTGTGTTGCCTGCTCAATAAATTAATCACTAGGTCTACCATCCCAGTCTGTTGAGCTCTCCCTGGAATTAATCCCTTACAATATTGCAAGCACCACAATAGCACTCCAAAAAACAGATGGAACTTATAATATTCACAACAGATATTACAGGCATTCCCACATCCCTCACAGAGGGGATCAAAGAAAGAGTTGAAGGAGAAGGAGACTAAACAGCATGGGTAAACAACACATCCTTAGATCATGGAAATGGAAAGGAGGATATAAAAAGGTAGCAGATGGATGTTTATTCTACCCATGAACAGCAGCATTCAGCCCAACTAAGGCACTATTTCTTTGCATTCAGGCCAAGGATTCACACCTTTCCACACAGCAAAGGATGGCAGCAGCAGGGGTGTAGGCAGGGGGAACTTAACATTTCTCAAAAATCAGGGTTACCCTTTGAATTAATTAAGGCATCAGGCTCTGCTATCATCCTCCATCCTTATTACTATCCTTGGATTTTGTGCTATATTTAAAATCATGCCATTTCAGAATCCGGTATGAATAAATATGAATGTCAAGACCTCTGTGCATCTCTTATGCACACAAGACAGTACAGTACATCATGTACTCACAGAATCTTATTAAATTTCTCTGAGACACATAATCCTGTGAACCTCATTCTGTAAACACAGGCAGCAGTTGTACTTCATTTCTCTCCTCTACCCTCTACAGCCTCGACTACCTTCTCCCTTAGTCTGTAGCTGAGAACTGAGCAGAAACTAAGCATCCATGTAAATATGTAAATAGTGTACCTGAAGACATGTATTAGGAAAATAAAAAAAGCCTGATCAAAGAGGAAAAATACCGCATTGATCATTTGCTGGTCAATTAAAGAGATCTGAGTATTAAAAAGAAATGCAGACTACTGAAAGCAGCATAAGTGGCCCTATTTGGTTTGAGTGGTTTGTATTTTTAGGGATTTTTTTCTGCATAATTATTTTATACATGCAATTAAAACTAAATGGCAAACTATTCCATTTGATTGATTACCCTTCACAGTTGGCCTGTCAGCAGCAGCAGCAACAGTTTGGAACAGTTCTGCCATTGAATGCCTCCTAACTGCAGGTGCAGCACCAGACAAGAGCATCTTCACAGGTGAAAGCAGGACTGCGAAGGCAAAGAAGCACTGAGATTTTGAAAGGAAAATGTTGCCTGTTGTAAGCTTTGCAATGTCCATTTGCGCCTTGAACATTCACATGGGTCTTTGCATTAAGATCCCCAGCAAAAATGCACAGTCCTAAGCAAGTAGGTTTTGGGACTTCAGTGATGAGTGAGAAGGCCTTCAAAGTGAGAGCATTCTGCCCCAGTTGACAGATACAGAGCAAACAGAGAAAAAATCAGCAGGCTAAGCCTGTTTTATTATCAGCTCAAACCTGATACTGACAGGGATTTAGGCCAAGTTTGGCTAGGCATTCAGCACGTGTGTAAACTTGAAGACAGGCATTGCCCTCTTATAACAAGAGTTACTATCCAGCTGGAAGTAAGGTACAGGCTCCAGCATCACAGAGAATGGGGAACGGGACCTCTCTGCTGCAGCTACACTTGATCCCACCACATGAAAAAGGGCACCCACCTGCATTCATCTGCAGAACATGAACTTTGCTCTTTTAATAGGGATGACAAGAATTGGGATTATAACAGCCCAGAAGCAGATCCTGAAATTACGCAGCTCAGGCTGATCGTTCTAATCACCACTGATTAATAATGAATAAGGTACATTTGCACCCAAGAAGGATGGGAGAAAAAAGGCCCGCACTTTTCCTGCATGGTTGTGTGATCTGTGCCCCGCAATACACAGCTCTTCCAGTACATGGTTGCAGGGTAAGGGAAATCAAGAGACATTCTTTTTATTAGTTAGCAGTAATGACCTTTTATTTTTGATTATTTGTGCATTAACAGCATGGAATGGAGATGTGCTATGTAGAGAAGTTATTATTTGCTAATTTGCAGCTTTTAAAATACACAGCACACTATCTATTATGTATCATGCATTACAATTACAACAACAGTTTAATTAATCACCAGCACCCTGTTTTGTATCAGTCTGCTGCTGAATTCTGGGTAATGGCGTTGTTTACCATTTAGCAAGTAGCAACATTTCACTCTGTTTCACTACATTAAACTGCTCAAATAAAGCAAACGGATATTGGAAAGAGTTGGCCATCTGCCTTTATTTTCTTTTACTTTTGTTAAGGAAGGGGGAAAAAAAAATAAACCCCACCACCGCCTCTGAAAGAGAAAGAGCACAGCCATGAAACTGATAGTGACAAAAAACACCCTTTTTTATCAGGTCAAAATCTCCTCTAAATGCAGTTCTGATGAATGGTAAAAAGCTTGCTTTGTGGATTTGGAGTGGGTCTCAAGACCAGCAATGAAGTCTAATGATTATTTAATGGTGCCGCACTTGAAGCAGGATTATGTGAGACTCTCTCCCCCGTTAAGAGTTTGATGAATAGGTTTTGTGACAGCCATTTAGGAATAAACAAGAATTCATCAGTCTGCATAAGAAGAAGCCAGTTTATAGATTAAGTTTCTTGAGGTAATTCATGAGGTCAGTCCCATTTAGATGTAGACTATTAGGGCTCAGCTTTTGAGAGTGGCCATACAAGGGAGTTACTCCAAATGGACCCCGCTAATACAAAGCCCCCTTTCAGAAGGAAGCCTGAAATTTTTATGACCCTGCTGCTAGGAAGCACATCAACTTGTCACTGTGAAGATCTGCTGGGGCAAGACCTCATCACTCTATTAAAGAGCTCTGTGACCCTATTGATTTGAAGTATTTAAAGCAGGGGTGAAGTTCAAAGCAATTTCTTTTCTATACTATTACTCAGCCACTCTGTGTCTTGGCTCTAAAACATCTGCTGTCAGTTCCTCTCTGGTGTCTGACTCTGGAATCTGTCACTGGAGAACAGAGTAGTTTTATTTAGAATAAATTGGATTCCTTTTCAGTTTTCAGCATTTCGTATTGTGATCAATGGTTTACACTCCTTCATGTGCCAGGAGACTTAACTGCCACTGTATCCTTTCATGTCTCTTCAGAGCAGGACTCAGCCGGAGCCGGCTCCCGAGGCTCTGTAATCGAATCTTTCCATTCTAACAGGTAAGCAGCCACCAGTTTTTCTAATTGGCCAATCAATAAAAATAATAAACTTTCACTTTCCCCAAAAAAAAGAAAAAAAAGAAAAAAAAGGAGAGGAATAAAAATCCCAGAGTGTCACTCTGGAAACAAAACCCTAACAGGATATTTATGCTGATTTGCTCAGAGAGGAAAAAGATACTGAGTAAACAACTCCATTATTTTTAAATGTCAGCAGGTAAACCCAGTGGTTGGCTCTCAGAGGCGCTTG
Source organism: Numida meleagris (assembly GCF_002078875.1). Taxonomy (NCBI): domain Eukaryota; kingdom Metazoa; phylum Chordata; class Aves; order Galliformes; family Numididae; genus Numida; species Numida meleagris. The sequence continues at coordinate 124,269,711 of NC_034410.1, forward strand.
CTGAAAACCACACAGCCTCTTCCACCTTCCTGCAGAAGCTGCCAGCACCAGGGCACCTTCTCAATGGATAATAATGCTCCAGATTGGGTGTATTTATTACAGATACAGTTTCTGACATGAAGATAGTTATTAAAGGCTGTACAGAGCACAAGATTAATATTCGGTTTGATGATGTCAGACAAAACGGGTGTGAGATAAAAGACTGAGGAATAGGATGGGAATGGTAATGAAACCGTTACAAAAATATTTAAGATAATGATGCATGGCAACCAAATGAAATGAGGTGGGGTTTTTGTATGGGAGGTAATTATGTACAGGATCTATCTGTTATCTTCACCAAGGGAACTAACTTCTGATGTCATGACAAATGTGCCTTCCCGCTGGAGCTGCTTTGTCAAGTCACTATCGTGCTCCTACCCTACCTCTACCATTTAGACACATTTTATCACATATACTAACAAACCACTTAATATAACTGAGATAACAGGGTTATATTTTAGCTGGTGAAAACACGTCCATTGTTTTCAGCTGATTTTTACAGATTCACACTGACTACGAATCTGTCCATAATATATGTTGTCATCATTTTATTAATACTCTCGCTTCACACAAAGCGACTTTTAAAACCAAATGTGTTTCTGGGAGGAATGAATTATGTTTATTGCAAGATGGCAACGGCACCGTTTATTCAGCAGTATCTGTAAGAATCTGAAAGTCTGAAGACAGATGTACCTATTGCTTGTCAATCAAAACACGCGTCCCTTGCAGCTTTGTATTTTCTTTAGTCAGCAAGGAAATCAAGCTGCTGCTGGCTGAGGTCAACGGTAAATGCGCCAGCAGAAGCCCTGCCTGAGAATTTTCAATCAAGAAGGCACTGCAGATTAGGCAGCAGATAATAGTTTGTGTTCTGCTCCTCCGAGGAAACGGGCGATAAACAAAATCCTGAACCATTTCTTCTATCTCGCGCATTAAAAAATGGGGCTGGTGGAACTCACTGGCAACAGAACACCATTACAAGCTGATATCATCTTGAGTTCATGCTGCTGAATATGTTGGCATTTACGGCACATTCTCCCAGGGCACATTTCAAAATGAAACTGAAACTTGATGGACCAACTGTACTCCATTAAAAAAAATTATAAAAAGCCTCTTTCTTTCTTTTCCCTGCAGCCTAAAGGAATGGTGAGTTTCAAAACACTGCTTTCTGCCGTATAAATCTACATGTTGAAGGTCAGCACAAAGGCAACAAATCAAAGCATTTTTTTTCTCATCTTTTATTTTAGATTATGAATGATGCAAGAATTTATAGAGCGTGCAAATTTATTACCGTGTTAATAGGCCCCCCTGTTTATATCCGGCAACATATGTTATATCCAGAGTCACTAGGAAGCAGCAGCATTTTTAGGGATGGAGGGGGAGGCAATTAAAGAATTAGGCCTAATTACCATGAAAAATCTCTGAAAGAAACATACAAAAATCTTCTGCATAATAAACACAAAGAAAGCACGGAAATATTCTTTAACCTGACTGTTGTTGTGCACTGTATTTCTAATCCACACATTTGTAACCAAAAGGCGAGCACAGCTGTAGCTCCATAGCTCTCCTCGTTTAATGAAATGAAAAGAAATAGAGAAAAAAAAATGTGCCTGTGTAGAAATTTTCTCTCTCTGTAGACATGGAAATAAGACACATGTGCATCTTATTTCTAAGAACCGACTGAACTGAGTTCTCACCAGCAACCAGCATCTTGTTCAGTGCAGGCTTCAGCCCCAGCAGGGGGGCAGAACCTCTTTTCAGTCACTGGTACAGGGACATGAGAAGAAAAGTAGTGACGGATGCAGCAAAGATACCTGTGTTTCACCCAGAGAGGTACTCAGTGGCCCACTTAGGGATCCCAGACAGCAGTTTGGTAGAGCTGGTAGGAAACTTCTTGCTCTGAGTATTTCCTGCAGGTGTGAAAAATTGGACTTGTAAATGTAAAATTTTAGCAAACAAAGAAGCACGTAAGTCCAAACTTGAAAATCTTAAACGAGGAAACTGAGATGTTTGGGGAAAAATTAGGTAACTCCTACCACTTTATTTGCTGTTCTTCTGAATGGGCCAGGCTCGCAGCTGACCTCCCTCCACAGCATACTGTCCTCAAAAGAGGGGAAAATGTGAGATGCTGTGAGAAGTGTGGAGTGAGAATACAAGCACAAGGAAGGCGAAGGGCTGGCTGTGTAAGGCATTGCAGAGAAATTTCATAATGAAAATCTAAGGAATTCCAATTTCCTCGGGGAAAGAAAAAACAACATTTTTTTCCTGAGGAAACATGATGACCTCCTCTACAATTTTCTGTTGCTATTACAAGATGGAAATAAGATGTGGGAAGCAAAGTGCCTTCTGACCGTAGGACCAATCACAAATATTGGGATTTTAGCATTGACTGCTATCACCAGAAAGCAGGCCTCTGCAAGATGCTTGCTTTAATAGGAAAAAAGGAAGGGGGAAACATGCCTGAGCTTTGCCAAAAGTACTCAGTAATTCACTAATTCTTTAAATACATAAATCATTGCTTGAATTTGGATTTGTTGAAGCTGCATCTGAGATTGGGGTTCTGCCAGGGAAGAGTTTGACCATGGGTTGTTGTTCCTCAGAAATCTGATCTCAACCCAACTCCGGGGCACACAGCTAGCTCCTGTGCTAGGAACTCCAACAAGGGCTGCTCATATCAGGGGGAGCTCGCAGGACCAGGCTCTTAGGTTGTTTCATATCCTAAATATTGATCTCCCTTATCTGTGTGTTGCTGCATGTATATTTGTTCTTAAATCATTCTTCCTCTACAGGTGGGTTATCATTTTCCAATGCCTGCGTATTATGAGCTTTGCCACCAACAGAGATAATATCTCTCCATTCTAGGTTGTTTAGTGTGAATCTTTCCCATCCTGAAGTATTATTAATCATGTTGTCATCACTTAAATACATAATAATCAGCAACAATTATTTCTATTTTCACAAAACCACTAAAATAATAAAAAGCAAAGCTGATATTAATTATTAATAAATATGAAGGGGACATGTGTCTTGTTGAGACTGGATTTCTATTTTTCATCTGTATTACAGTGTCATCTAGAGGTACTAAATAGGATGAGGGTATTGCTGTGACAAGCACTGCAGAAACTCCAGCTTCAGTGACCCAGCAGGACATGGAAGCAACAGGTAGGACAAATAAATAGAGCCAGAGCTAAAAGCTAGGCTTCCTGATTCTGCTCCATCCCCTACATGGTGCAGAAGTGCAGCTTTGCAGGAGGAGGGCTCGTACAGACCTATCCCATTCTGTCTGCACTCCTGTCTATCCATGTAAGCCCACCTGGGGGATGGAGGACCCAAAGTTGTCACCCTATTGGCAGCACTTCAGCATCACTCTGTCCTCTCTGGTCAGCAGTGTGCACTCATCTTGTCCCTGTGGTGAAGATGTGTCTTTTCCTCTCCCTGTTCTGCTCACCAGGAACTGAGCTCTATGGAGGAGGAACTATTTCCTCATCATAGATGTAGTCACTTTCTTTCTGGTTTCTTGCAGATCAGAACTTCATGCAATTGCACCAGGTGTTTATCTGTGCCTGTTTGTGCATGTGTTTCTCTCCTTTTCTCTGCTACCAATTTCTAGACCCATTTGCCATGTTCAGCTGCATTTAATAGAGAGGCCAAGGCTTGGAGACATTGCATTTCTGAAGGCTTTTGAAGGAGAAACATCACCTTAATACCTCCTCAGCAGGAGGCAGCTGAGCTTCACCTTCAGCTCAAGCTCTGCCAAGGAACACGTAAAGGATGAGCAGATCAGATACAGGAGGGGAATGCAGGACCCTGGAGTGATGGAAGACTTAGGGGATGCAAATTTTTAGGCAGCCATCTTCTTATAGTCCCACTATTCACAGAGTGATTTGATTATGTGGAATCTGAATGGTTTCGCGTGTTTTATTCAAATGTAGCTGGACACAAAAGAACACAGATGGGGAATGCAGCCTCCATGCTCCCAAAAGAGGACTCCTGCACTGTCCCACTCAAGTGCAGAAGCAGAAGATTGTGCAGAACCAGTGCAGGCTGCCTTACCTCTGGGGATGTCCAGCCTGACTGCAATAAAGAAGGCAAATCACAGGCTCTGCTTCCTTAGTCAGAGAGGAAAGAGGTCTTATCTGCAGACAGTTCAGCTGATGTGGAGCAAGGGTGCTCCAAGGTGTCCCTGTGCAGCCTTAGCTCGTGAGACCCATCACTTGTTTAGAAACATGGCCTTCTTCTATCACAGGGGCAGAGAAAAAACATCATTTCAAATATGACCCATCTGTGGTTCCTGTGTTTGGAAAGTACTGGTGCATCTGTAAAAGGAGCTGAGCGAGCTGCAGGAGCATTTGGTCTTGTGTGTTGATCTCCCTGCAGAAATGAGCCAACCCGCTGCCACCTTGTGCTGAGCTGGACTCTGTGCTCTGTGATCGACAGCAAGTTAGTAGGCCAGAAAGGTCTGGGTTGTCCAAGTTGGATTTGTGCCACAAGAGTCACAGGCCAGACTTCACAGCCAGGATTTGCATGTGGTTTGTACTTCAGATTTACCATTTCCTAATACTAGAGGATGGTGGTACAATCTTTCCTCGTTTTTGGAGAGATGCAGGGATGCTTGCACCACATATTATCTTACTGAGAAAGGGAGTGGAAATCCACTAGCATGGCAGTACAGTTGAAAATATTACCACATTTGCTGCACAACATTTCCATATGTATTCTGAGGGCATTTCTGTGGACAACAGATGGGGGAGTCACTGTCAATCTGAGGAGGGCAGCAGGGAGATCTTTGAGATAATTTGGAAGAGAATTTGCAGAGAAGGCAAATGAATGTCCTTCAGCTGGACAACCTGTTAGAAGTCCTAACAAAATACCTCACATTTTCTCTCTCTGGTGTATTTTTATAAGAAGGGGAAATTGAAGGGAAAATAAAGATTCCTCTAATCCTTACAAGAGTATTACTTTATTGCACATTCGTGATAACGCAATAATTTCTGTTTTCAAGAAATGAAATTCCATATGATGGGTTATTCTGAAAAATGTTGATAAATACAATCCTAATATAAACCTTAAAACAATACACTTATTGGTGCAATGGCAAATAGTATCCCAACTTTCTTGAAGTATTATTATGCTTACTACTATTTTTTGTGCCTAATATTCTATTCTTTTGAAAAATAAAAAATGACCTCTTTTACCACTACTGCACCTATTTCTCTATAGTTATTTGATGCACAGTGCATACCACTGTCCAGAGAGCCTCTCCTCCATTTCCAAAGTCATCTGTCTCCACTGGCTTACATCATTTGCTCTTGGTGAGCTCTCTCCTTTGGAAAATTTGAACAACCTTTTCCAAACTGCTCTTATGCTCTTTGCCAGCTGCCTTTGTGAATGGAGCCTTTCCCAGGAAGATGTGACCTCACTTGGAAACGACACAAAACCATGTGTCTTTGGTTAGTGCTGCAGAGCCTGAGCTGGTAAGACCCACCTGCAGATATGGTGAAGACTTGTCCATGCCTGGCCTTCTTGATCTTGCAATCTTTTCTTTCTTTACCTTCCCCAGTTCCAGTTATGCAACATATTCTTTTGAATCTCTGTGTTGTTTTCCATCAAGGTATCAGAACAGCTGAGACAGGTGGTGAGCCATGCTCAGGCTACCTTTTCTTCTCTTTGCTCTCCAAACTCACTTCTGTTTCTCTGCCTTTCTATTTGGGGATCGTGCCACCTATCCAAATTACAGTTCTGGGCTGCTTCTGTGATGCATTCTTGTGAGGAGTCATGATCTAGGAAGATAAAACTTATGATGGAACAGCATTTGCAGAGAAAGTAAACTGATAGCACCTCACCTGGAGAAGTTGTTAAAAGTCCTAACAAAGGACTTCATTTTTCTCCAATATATTTTCTCAAGAAAGAACTGAAGGGAAAAGAAAGACTTCTCTGTTCCATACCATAATTGCACAATACTCCACATCTACATCAGAATCGTAATGTAGAAAGGCTGCTCCAAAAGTAATGCTTTCTATTGTATTATGTTAACCCACAACTCTGTTGGTGGTATGGCGGTATGGGCTGAACCTTCCCATGAATATTTAGTTACATGCTGTTGCTGTGTGACAGATGGCAGCAGAGGGGCAGTCTGACAAAATGGCATCTGATATGAAAGTGTGGATGAAGCAAAGGTGTGTCAGTGAATTCCTCCATGTGGAAAAAATGGCACCCATTGACATTCAATGAAATTTGCTGAATGTTGATGGAGACCAGACAGTGGGTGTGAGCACAGTGAGGTGGTGGGTGGTGCATTTCAGCGGTGGTGAAAGCGATGTGAAAAACAAGTTTTTGCTGCAGCTATACAAGTGCGGCATGCAGGCTCTTGTTCATCACTGGCAAAAAATGCATTGATAATGGTAGTGACTGTGTTGAAAAATAGTGTTTTGTAGCTAAAAATTTGCTCTATTGAATAGTGTAATTGTGCTCTTTGTATCTGTTGTAATTTCCATGGAAATCAGTAGGAGGCATTACTTTCAGAGCAATATATACTGTCAGGTTCTAATCCCAAAGTGTGGACCCTTAAAATCTTTTCCTCAACCTCAAAAGATACCGAATTCCCCCTCACTTTGAGTTCTCTTCATGTAGCTGTTCCCCAGGTGCCTGAGGAAACTGCCACCACTGGGCATACACAGACTTTTTATATTTATTATCCCGGCAGAGCTGAGCAGAGCAGGGTTTGCTTCATACAAGTGTCCAGTGGGATGTTCCCACCCAGCAAACCTGAAAAGCCTGAGTTGCAGTGACCATCAAAAAGACAAACCTAAAAGAGGAGCTGGTGGTAGTTACTTTATTTGAATAAATAGATCTGTCAGTGAGCTTAGGATACAGAAAACCCAGGGTCTTCACCTAAGATAGTCTAAGTAAACTAGTTCTCCTTTTTTTTCTGTAAGAATGTAGATATTATCTGTCTAGAACCCAACAAATATTTAAAGTAGAGCAGTAGAGCAGTTTCAGCAGAAAAAACTAGGAGGAAGTGCCTCTGTGGAACACCATATGACAGCAATTAAGGAGGTGCCTGCTTTAAGCCCAGAAAAGGAGTATAAATATGGATGACTAACAATTTAGGTGAGAGTAGATGTAGCTGATGATTTCCAGACTGAGTTTTCACCCCATTAACAAATAAGAAGTTCATCTATGAAATCATTTATATCGACTTAATAGTGGTTTTAATGAAAAATGCAAATTAAATTGGATTTTTGAACAGAAAGATCAATGGGGGCATATATAGACGTATAGAAAGGAGAAACACTTAATCCCACATTACTGTTGTAAATGTAATAATAACAAGAATGTCTGAGGTAAAAATCTCCTGAACGAGCAAGATGCTAATCCTGCTGTTGGTTTTTTGCCTCTTTGCTCTTCTCTCTGAGCTTCTCATTCCCAAAGCACCTTCTGCTCTCACAGGTGCAGCCTGCAGCCAAAAAGGCTTTCTGGTGGACCCACAGCTGGTGATGTAATTTCATTATTGGAGAAGGTTCAATTCATTGTGTCTCATTTCTGTTTACATGTTGTTTATAAATGATGCTCTGGAAGGTTCTAGATGGCTGTAGGGGTTTGCAGGATAATCATTTCAAATTAATGCTTGGCTTGGAGCTGATTTTCATGTACTTGAGAGCAAGTTTTTCATCCTTTGTATCTCATCTATTTTGTTTGAACAGGGAGGCATGTGGAGGGTTTCTACTGCCTGCCTGGATGAGCTTAGTCCTTGGGTAGGCTACAGTCTTCCTTCAAAGCATGTGTCTTTTTTAGACAAGGGTTTCTTTTTCAGCAAAATCCTGGTCAAGAATATCTGCAGAAGAACACAAAAGGATTGCAGTGGCGTTATTTTTACAAGTGTTCAGAATTTACAGCATTTTTTCTTTTCTCTCCCAAAAGGTATTTTTATCAGGCTCCTGACACCCCCACTGGCATCACACTGCCCCGGATTCTGCAGAAGCATTAAAAGCGGTGGCAGAGATGCACTGGGAACAGCAGACAAGCTTTAATGCTTAAAATGAACTTTAATTTTAAACTGGATTTTACATAGTGAGAAAGTGCATCTTACAGGGACAGTGCTCTTATGTAAATAGTTGCAATGTTTATACAACATCTATTTCTGTAAGGGACCTGAATAATGGCAGAGGATTAAATATTTAACTTGAATGTATTTATGAACCTTACCTAATGCTAAGACTATATTTAATCAGTGATAAAAATGTATTTTTCAACTTACTTTACTACAATTCTTTTAACTTCTCTCTCTGCATGCTGATTCTCTTCTGAAATTGTGAACTGGCTTATTTTACACATTAAACTGAGCTGGATGATGAGACCCGGAGGAGCATCTAATGCCACTACCAAGCTTTTCATACACATAACCAGACTGGAGCTGTTCTACAGCAAAACACATGAGAGGCATATGGTGGACACAGGGTGACCACACTATTTTCCTTTGGGCCACCCATGTCAGTAAGGACAGAGCCCTGGGCCCCAAGACCCCAAATCACTGCAGAAACACATGAGTGAAGAGGTGAAATGAAAGGAATCATGCGGCTGACGAGTCACACTTGGATTCACGTGTCCCACAAATGCTCCCCAGCAGCAGGTGACAGCAGTCTCCATTGCAGCTTGTTGCCTGGCCACGTCTCCTTGCTGAGCGCCATTCCAACTGCAAGCCCCACCAGTTCTATCTTTGTGATGGACTCAGACCTTACCCCACCACAGCTCAGAAGCACCAATGGGATGTGTACTGTTTAAATTCATAGATATCTAATAGCCTTGCATATGGTTGATTAGCCCCCGTGTTGTGCCTGAAGAGGACCACTACTGCAGAACAGCGGTGGGAGGACGCAGATGTGCCCCAATCACCCACTGCTGAGAACAGGCAAGTTAACTCCCCTTAGGCAGGCTGTGGAAAACAGGCTCAGCCGTTTGCAGGGGTTGGCCAATATTTTACAGGTATATGTAGATGTTTCTCACTAGTTGTTTTGTATTCTCAGCTCTCTGTCCTGGGAAGTCTGAGTTTATTAGACATCCATTATAATTGACACATTGTTGCAGTAGGGGTGAATAGATGCATTAGACAGATGATCTTAATTGGCTTTCATCCAAAAGAATTAAAATAAAAAGACAGCTGAATTTCATTCACATTTTCAATTAGTAAAACTTCCTTTCATTATTATAATGCCTGCTGAAACAGCAGCCACATCAGGGTGACAAATCCCGTTATCATGCTTTCTGCAATTGTCTTCCAAAAAGACGTCTATTGAAAGCATTGTCTGAGCGTGTGTATAATGCTGACAATCAAGCTCAGCTCAGAAAGCTGGGGGAGGGTGTCTGACTGTGATCTATATAGAAATGCATTTCTTTCCCGTGCTGCTGGTTCTTCGGTGCTGCGTGCTTGTGTTGGGGCAATGTACTCTGACAGACTATGCGTACTAACAAGATCAATCACTGAGCATTAGTGGAATTCGCATGCTTTCCACCTATTTTTCTTTCCTTTCTTTATTGAGCGTGATCCTCTGCAGGTGTTATTTGTTTGTCAGACTGTTACATAGCAAATGTGGAAATAATTTTTTTTTAGAGAGTAGATAACAGCTGAACTCATATTGCAGACAATGGTTACACACTGAAGTGCTAATTGAAAAGAATGTGAAAATAATTCTTGAGGCACAAGAGGAAGAAATAAATGGCTTATTGGGGGCGGGGAGCAAACAAAGGGGCATTAGGGTGTGTTTTTTTTTTCTAAATCCTTTCTGAGCAGCTAACCAACGTAATGCACTTGTAATGGCACCTCAGATTCGTAGCTTAGCCGACTCACCTATGTTAACCGACAAAACAGTGTTATTTATTTGTTCCATGTGCGGCTGTGAAGGGAAACATGTGGATAACCAAGAAAATCAGTTCATCTGGGACTTGTGTTATCCAGTTTCCTTTCACTGAGTTATATGCCAAGAGCCAAATGTATTGCCTGAGGGCTGTTTTCCTTTTATTTCTTTAACTATTTACTTATTGAATTGTTCCAACTTACATAATTTCCTACATCATCTAACTTTTGACAGCCATGTTCTCTTATATCATCCTACCTGAAACCACACATATGGATCACAACCATCACATTGGGGGATGATGTTTCAGTTTTCCACATGCAGAAGCTGGGATCCATTAATTTCAAACATCCTAACAAGACAGTTTGTCGTTGCCAGAAATGCAGTTAACAGGCTGAAAGCTTGGCACTCTTATGCCACAGGATTTCTGCAAGTGACAGCCCTTGCACAAATGAGAGGCGTTAACACCTCTTTTGAAGTTTATCTTTACAAAAGGATCTCTAAAATCTATTCTTCCTTTGAAACTATCTGGTTCATGGATTACAGATTACACAGGATTTTGAATGCCACTACCTTTGCAATTTTGTCACTGTGAAGTCAGAAAGAATTTCTTAGGTTGTGCCTATGGTTTCACTGTGCCCAACTTACAAAGGTTTCAGTTACGGCATGAATACGATGGATCTCAGTAATTCTTTATGGATAGGCAGAGAAGATGATATGAATCAATTTAAAGGATTGGTCATGAATGGTATACTTCTGTACTGGAAACATATCTCTGGCCCATGCTTGAAAAGCCAGGTGAGCTGGCCACTATTCTCCTGGGAGCTGTTTTATTTCCTCAGTGCAAAAATACTGCTGTAGAAAGCCCAGGCAGAGACCCATCACCGGAGAAAGGGAGGCTGCAAGGCAGCAGAGAGAAACTGCAAGTCAGGAGAACTTTATTTCAACTACCTGCTTTCTATGCAGTCCTGCAGTTCCCACTGTTAACGTATATGTTCCTGGTTGTTATTATGAGATACGTTTTGACAGTAGTAATTCTCAGAGCATCTGTGAGACTTCTCAACGCACCTCCAATTCTCCTTCGTAACACCTGAAAAGATAAGCTCCAAGCAAGATGGGAAGAATCCTAATTATGACCCATGATAGAAAACCAGGAGAGAAAAAAAAATAAGATGGTCCTTTGCAGGGGTGGCAATAACCAGGCTTGGTTCAAGCTCCTGTGGAAAAATTGCTCAAATTCTGTGGGTTCCCCTTGTGATTCTATGCTCTGCCAACCATCCTGAACATCAGCTCAACATCGCCCCACTGGCTGTCACATCCATCAGAGACATGGCACCTCACTCTGGCTCCTGCTATCTTGAGGTATGCGGAGGAGTATTTCCTCAGGAAGACTCTACTGACATTTTTGATCAGCAAGTTTGCTGTCACTTAATTTATAGAGTTCCACCTGGGTCTTGCCATTCATTTTCATAAAGTATTATGAGCTCCTGAGCTGGAAGATGCTAAATTAATGCAGTTATTACCTGGAGAATGAACTCCAGGTTGTTTTCAAATTAATGAAGTTGGAACTTTTTGTTTCCTCAGATTTTTTATTTTTTTCTCTCATGCCTGTAGAAACCCAACACAACTTGGCCCTACTAGTCTGGGAGAGTTTCTCACTTCTGGCCATATCAGTTTTCTTTTCCACTTTTTCATCTACTTGGCCGTCTCCAAAGGATTAATTAAGCATCTGTCAGCATTTCCGTTAAGTAAAACCAAGACAATTTTGCTCTTGGTCAGGTTTCTGGTAAGGAAGAAAATGTGTTTATTTTTTAATGGCTCAGCAGAGTTCCCAAAGTTGCTGTAAAATATTCTTTATAAAGTGTGAAATGTAAAAACAAAAGAATAAACCAAAGCCTAAAACTAAAACCACGAAGGAATAATGATGAAAAGGGAAGAACGCAAACCATTTCTCATCCTTCCTACTAGAGACGCATTTTATAGCTAATGCATTTAATGAGTCAACATTGACTTATATCGCCTGAAAGCTCACTGAATTATTGAGTATCTGTGGTATGGATTATATGGAAAAAAATAGTTTGAAATGGCTTTTTCCTCTGTGCAAATTTAATTTTATTTATATTCAGCTACAGTTATTTTCTGAGGTTGTTATTAGACGAGTTCATCTTTCCTGTATATTTTAAAGAGCTGATGTGGTTTAGTAAAAAATAGACTTCTTACACAAGCTTTAGAATCTCTGGGGTTTGAAAAACACCTGAGGAAAGCTTAACTGAAAGAAAGACAAAAGAATAAATCAAAAACAACAGCATTTCTCTAAGACATATGTCTACTAATTTACCCTGAATAAAGCGTCTGCCGTATTCTGGACTTTCTTGCAGATGGATAAATATTGACTTGGTTTGATTTTTTTGATGTCCTCTAAATAAATAATAACAATCTGAATATTTTATTTTTTCCCTTGGGTAGGGGGAGGGCACACTGCTGGTGAACGAAGATGAAGAGGGAGCTGCTCCAGGCGCAGGTACAGTGCATCTTTCACTGCAGACCTGTTTATTAGATTTTCAACTTCCAGTCTTAGGTGGTAGATTGGTTTGGCAGAGATTAGAGAAACTGTAGAAAGGAAAGCTGTCTTGTTAACCATTTCCCATATGACAATTTAACATTGACTTGGCACTGTTCTTTAGTGCCCTGCAAACAGACAGTTTTCCAAAAGGGATGGTGTCTGCAGCTCATATGCAGATCTTTCTGATAGCTCTGCTTAGCAGACATTTCTCTGAAAATCTGGCCATGGATGAAACACCAGTGGGAGCCATATTAGCAATATCATGCTTGTCAAACACAGCTTTGAGAAATATTATGTAAAGGGCTGGCTAGAAAACAAATCCATTCTGTGAAAAATGTTCAGGTTTCAAAAAGTGATTTTATTCCACATCAGAATGAAAATGAGAGCTGTCGAGATTGTGTGAAGGAAATAAAGATCCCAGGGACTGTCCATCAACTGAATTATTGGGATATGTACCCAGGACGTGGAAAAACAAGGCCTCAGTCTGTGTTTCTTCTGAATCTGCAAAGCATTCCTGATTCAGAAAACAAAAGCAAAAAAAACTACCACAATTTCTCATGAAAAATATGTATCATCGGTACTTTTGCTACAGTGATTCTGGGTATTCACCTAATGCAAACAGCTAACCTCTGCACCATGCACTCTGTTCTCCTCTCTTTCTGCCTGGCCAGTTGAACTCTAGCTTTGTTTCTGGGTATCCATCTTGTGGTTTGTGAGTGAACCAGAGTTTCTAAACAACGAGATTTGCTGTCATGGCCAAACATGTCTGTCACCTTCCTTTGAACTGTGCTGTTTTCTAGATCTGTGTGCCTCAATATGCTGGCGCCTCGTGATGGGCAAAGCAGAACACACTAATTCCTGGGTGCAGCTCTACAAACTTCATAACACATATGGTAGCATGGCTCTTGTTCTCCAGGAAAAGTTGACTTCTCTGGACCACAGCCCAAATAAATGCAGTTTGGAGAAGAAAGCCTGTATGTATCTGATCCATCTGAAAGTCTGTCTTTCAAATCATGTTCTTGTCCTCTGCAGACAGTTCCTGAAAAGACATCCTCATTTGCCTAGCTTTCATATTCCTAAATTGGTGGAGCTGCCCTCATTCATCAGGCTAGTCCAATGCACTTTGCCACATGAAGGCGTTATATTGTAAAGTTCTTTCTACAACTTCTTTCAGTACAGGAAGTGATTACAAATTGTGGACTTATTTCCCATTCTGAGAGTGTGACACAGCGGAGCCCTAATTCTTCTGGTCATTACCACAAAGTAAATAATGGGTCATCAGCAATGAAGATCCAGAGCCACTGATGGTGTGACAGCCAATTCATTTGCATAAAAAGTGCTGACAGAGAGGGCTCGCTCACAGCAGAAGTGAGATATTAAAAAACCCAAACTTTCATTAGCAGGAATTAATTTGCATGGCCCTGCCAGGCCTGCTGCAGAAGCCTACAAGTTATGTAAATAAGCATTACTGTCCCTCTGTTGTGGCTGGGGAGCTTGGTATAATTTAGAGATGCATTTGTGAGCTGCCTGTGGCTATGTGGGTCTCACATGCTCCACACCCCGAGATGTACTTTGAGCACCACAGCATGCTGCCACCCTGTAAAGCATGAAATGAGGCTTCTATAGTCTCAGTATACAAAATGGGTATCCTTGCTCAGGGCACGGTGACCTAAGCAGGTGCAATAAAAGAAATCCCTAGAAAAAAAGGAAAGTGCATACCAAGCAAGTGGCTTTATTTTATGCGCCATATTTTAAAATTCATTTTCTGCTACCTTCACAGTCTTCTTATAAGTCAGGTAATTAAGACCAATTGTTCTAGTTGCCAGAGGTTTCTTGTCTCTGGTTTCTCTTTGCTGGCAACACAGAGGTGAGAGGCAGAGCGACGTCCAGGAGCAATCACCTCTTCAAACAGGGCTTTTGCTCCTGTGGCTGCTTCCTATACATGTGAAGCCCAGGAGGAATTTGTCTATTTAGCCTACAGATTACTGGCAGCTCATCATAAGCTTGACAGGCAAATCCAGCTTCCCCAGGGACACCTTTTAACATTTCAGGTGGCCACAACAAATGCACTTGAACAACAAATACCTGTTGAGGGCAAGTGTCAGGTCTCCATTTCATTTCCAAAAGGCCAGCATGAAGCCAGAGGCTTATGCAAAATCCCCTGCTCAATTGCCTGTGTTTTTTGGAGAGATGATGGGACTGAAGGCCCAAGTAAGGTCACTAGGAGCTGCTGACTGATCACCTCCTTTGTGCAGACAGCCCTCTAGGACTACTGGGAGCTTTGATCTGCAGACCTCATTGTGGAAAATTCCCTAAACCATTTCACACATAGTGATATAGTCTAGAAATGGAGGCACAATGCTGTAGTCTGGGGCACTGTTCATCTCAGTTTCTATTTTAGCTGTTTTCATTTGTTTTAGGTGTGGGGTGTTCTTGTAATGTGTTATCCTACTCTGTTCACAGCTGAAGTTTAAAGCAAAAGTGACAATACACAGGTCACACAATAAACACCTATGCTAAACCACATGCTGAATGAGGCTCTGTGTCATTCCAAGGTTTCCTAAAATTACACAGTGAACACAACATGATGCATAATTTTACAGTGTATTTGTATAACATTGCTCTTTTAGGAGAAATACAGTTAGAAATACTTTCGTAAAAATAATTCTCATTTAAGAATATACATATTTTTTTAAAATTAAGCCAACGCTGCTTCACACAAAGCTAGGGGAGTCCTGCTGAATACGCTGTTACCTCTCCAGCACTCACTAACTGGGCTGCCAGAGCTGTGCCACCAGCCTTCCTCCTTTCCATTAGTCTGTGCATGCATCCAGATGCAAATACAAAGTGTAGAGCTCAAGACAATCCTTGCCACTTCCAAACGGCATCAGCTGGAGATAGCATGTGGCTGATCCATGAAGCAGGAGCACCAAGGAGAGAGAGGAAGGAATTAGCAATACAAATCCTGTTGGATCACTGAAAGCATCTGGATAGGGACTCGTGTTTTTAAGATTATCCTATATTATATCATAAGGTAGACAATCATTTTTAAAATGCTTTATGAACACCACATATTTGACAGGCTGCACAGAGAGGTTGTGGAATCTCCTTCTCTGGAGATATTCAAAACCAGCCTGTATGCTTTCCTGTGTAACCTACTGTAGAGAACCTGCTTTAGCATGGGGGTTGGACTGTAGAGCTGTTGAATTCCAGAGGTCCTTTCCAACCCCTACAGTTCTGTGATTCTGTGACTTCTTAAGGTATTTAATATTACTCATTTTTTTTACTTCTTTAATGGTTGTTTCTCCACTCATCTCAATATATTTTTTACTATTCATCATTTTTCAAAAGAAGGCTTTAAAATATACAGACATTAGTTCAGTGCACTCACTCTGTCCAAAAAGTGATTGTGTCCAGGACAGATAAAGGTCTATATTTGAAGTATAACTGACAAGTATCCATTTTTGCATCCACACAATAAGGAACTCATAACATTCATAAACATGTACTAACTATTCTTAACAGGAATTGTGATGCACCAACTGCCAACACTCTTTAGGCCTTGCTACCCTAAAGAGATTGTAAAGGTGTCCCTTTCTGAAGACAGAATGCATGCCAAGCTATGAGTCAGAAGTGAATCCAAATGATTCTTCTCAAAAATTGATGTACTAAAGGCTGGAGCAATACTGAATGAGAATAGATTGCATTTCTGCTTTTGCCTTACTTTTGTTATTTTCAGGATTAATGTACATGAATATTAAACCCTTTGCATTTCCCTGGCTTTTTTATCACTAGTTGATAATGATTTACTGCACCTATTTGGCTGTGGTGTCCTTTTTTCCTAAAGAACATAATTATGATATTTTATTAGCATAAGCACTCATACTGTGTCCAATCTCTTAAAGCAATTTATACAAATCCTAATCACTTGAAAATTTTATTCTGAAATTAATGCTTTATGAGTTTTGATTAATTCTCTAATTTCAAGATTTCTACTTTAAATACTTTAACAGTGTGCATTAGCAATCTCTGTCAGCCAGGATGTATATAGTACATGTAACACTCATGAAATCTCAGCTGAACTGATTAATCTAACAAAGGCCCTACAGCATTCAGAAATTATTCATAGTCTGGATCCTGTGAAAACACCATGAAACTTATCAGTCACCACCTTCAATCCCACCTAAAAAGTAACTAAATTCAACAGAAATTGACTCCAACTAGGCACTCACTTTACTGTGCAGTATGGGTAACAAACAAAAATCATAGAATTGCTCAGGTTGGAAAAGACCTTCAAGATCAACAAGTCCAACTGCAACCTAACCATACTACCCTAACTCTAACAACCCACCACTAAATCATGTCCCTGAGCACCACATCCAAACGGTTTTTAAACACATTCAGGGATGGTGACTCAACAACTTCCCTGGGGAGCCTGTTCCAGTGCTTAACAACCCTTTATGTATATAAGTTTTTCCTGATATCCAACCTAAACCTGCCCTGGTGCAGCTTGAGGCCATTTCCCCTTGTCCTGTCACCTGTCACCAGTGAGAAGAGACCAGCCCCGCTCTCGCTGCAATCACCTTTCAGGTATTTGAAGAGAGCAGTAAGGTCTCCCCTCAGCCTCCTCTTTCCCAGACTAAACAGCCCCAGTTCCTTTAGTTGCTCCTCGTAGGGCATATTCTCCAAGCCCTTCACAAGATTTGCTGCCCTTCCTTGGGGGCAACACATGTGTTTCCACATGTGCAGTGAAATCCTGAGGCACAAAATAGTGCTGTCCAACAGAAAAGATGAGGAAAAGATATGAGTGTGAAGGCTCATCTCTTCAGACCACAGTTAGATTTAAGGTTTCTCAGAAACAGATGCTTAGTGTAGCATGGAAATCTTGACAAACAGAAACCAGAAATATCTACCTTCACTCTCGTCTGCTTACAAAGGGAAAAAACTCATGCCTTGCTATGGTGGGAAAGGACAATGTCAACATGTATTTCACAGAATCATAGAATCACAGAATGGCCTGGGTTGAAAAGGACCTCAAAGAGTTTCAACCCCCCTGCTGAGTGCAGGTCCTGCCAACCCCTGGTCGCCAACCAGGCTGCTCAGAGCCACGTCCAGCCTGGGACGTGTTAGACCCTTCTGTCTTACTTTCTGCTTTCACTGGGACCACTTAACCAAAAACTGGTAGGTGCTCTTTGGTTTCACTACAGAGCATGCTGAGGACAGACAATGGTATTTCACAGCAGTTCCCAGATGCCTCCTGGTTCACTCTCTGCAGCTGCAGATGTCCTTTCAGCCTCTGTTCTCCAAATGCAGTGAATGTGATGTGAAATGCTAAGGGGTACCACAATCCCACTGAGATTTTGTTGCTATCCCACCAGCTGTCAGCATTCCTCACAAGGGACCTGCTCTGAAGCATGATGAACTTGGTGGAAAGGCCTATAAGGATATTTCATTAATACTCTTGCTGCAGCACACAGCCCATCTGTGGAAACAGGAAATGTATGGGAGAAACCTCTCAAACTCTAGAGATTATCTTGTTTTTGAATGCTATGAATGCCAAACTGGTACAACCTACACAGTATTCTTGGCTGACAAGCTGCTTGGTTTATGGCCAGCAGGTCATGCAGGGTAGACCAGGGCAACTATGATGTCTCCTTCCATTTTTCTGCTAGGTGTGCATCTCGAGGTTTCTGTTTTGCCCAGCAGAGCACATACCATTTGATACATAGATGGCAAAGGGCCAAGGGTCAGAGTTAAAACTGCTTTGACAATCTGTGATCTCAAGAGATACATTTGAAACAACTCAAATACTTCCAAAAGCACCCAAGAACGTAGGAAATAAAAACTGTATAGCAGTAGTCATAAAAGAACAGCATATGTGGTTTAACTGAATTTGTCTGGAGTCCAATTAAGCAATAAGACATGATAGGGTGTGTCGTATTACTGGGCCATTAATGCAAGTCTCCGGAGCATTGTGAGGCATAAGGCCAAAGAGAAGTGCATTAATGGCCCGGTAATACATGCTTTGTCATGTTCCATTGTTTTTAGAGTATGATAATGCGCATCTTTTGAAAAGAAAAAATAACAAAATATACTTCCAAAATTTTGAAACCAAAATCAACTTTTTATGTAAGTGCTAATCAGAAAGGATGAGCTGCACACTACATGTGATAAATTCAATCTAGGAGATGCAGGATGGAAAACTTCATCGCCTGGAGCTTCTCCATAGATTTCACACATTTCACTGATCACTTCCTAACCTCTGACTGAATTCATCTGGCTCACATTTTAGGTGGAAAATTAAAGGCAATTTATAGCATTGAAATATTTTTCCAAAAATAGATAGAAATATGTTAAGGAGTATTTACAAAAATATAGACTTCCTCAAATCACCACATCTGGCAAGATACTAGCAAGTGTTTTCAACTTGCTGGCCAAGAAAATCAAGGCATTGTCTTTCCTTTATGGTAGGGATACTGGAAAGACTGTAGAGGACTAGAGGAGGCCTCATATGAGAGTAGTAGCTGAATAATCTGGTGAGTGTGACATCAAAACTCAGGCAAATTAATAGATCAGCAAATGAGAGGTTCAATCGATACAGGTTTTAATGATGATAATAAATAATTACGTCAATCAATATGGTTTCATGGAAAATACATCTTGTCAAAACCATTTAATCATGTTTTTGATGAAATTACTATTTATGTTGATAAAAGTGATGTAATATATTTAGACTGAACACACTTCAGCTTAGTACCACAAGAATATTCTGATTAAAAATTAGCATCATACAACATCGATATTTCAAATAGTAAGTGGATTAAAAACTGACTACATGACAGAATTCGGAAAAACACGGTTAATGGGCATGTACAACCAAGTTACAGGGTTTACAGAGGGATCTCAAAGGTGGTGAGTACTGTAATGCAGTTCAACATTTTTTTAAATGAGTTGAGGAAAATAACGGAAGATGTTTACACAAGTAAATAAATACTGCTGAGGAGAATTAGTACATGTAAAACAAACTAGAACACTTGGCTTAACTGAATTTAACGGAACATCATGTAGCTTAATGTAGTCAGAGATGCCTAAAACTTACAGAGAATGTCCTCAGTGCCTTCACTCAGTCTTTCACACATGCACAGAAACATCTATACTGAGTGCTCACAGGTTGTATCTTTCTCTAATTTTGATGGTTAAAAGTATTTCATCAGCTCCCTTCTCCATTCTCAGCAAGCCTTGGTTTCTCTGGATTGCCACCTTTTAAGATTCAATTACCCTCTCTCATTTTCACTGCAAGGCTTCACTCTCTACAAATGAAATCTGGAGAATATAATATGACTGAAAAGCAAACACCATTAAGGAGAGAGAAATAATAAAAATCATCCCGTACAGATTAGAAATGCCAACATAAAAATACTGAAGTTAGTTTTGGCATGGAAAATGAAAGATAATATGTACATGGGAAATGGAAATGACTTCCACCTGAAGAAGAGAGTGTCAATGAAAAATGAAGGAAACTGGAGTGCAGCAGAGTGGAGAAAATGGGATGAATGCACACAGTAAGGTGGACGTAAACTGAGTTTGTGATCTGGTAACATGAAAAAACAGCTAAAGACTGCCATACTGAAAAATGTACCCATCTTTTCCTTTTCTGAAGAACTGTAAGTTCACTGTGTTTCTCTCAGTTTTGTCCCCCATTTTGCCTTCTCCTTGGTCACCGAAGTAAATTCTGACCCTGTGATGTTTCAGTTACTTTTTCCCTTTGCAGTGGGGGAGTCCCTTATCTGCCCAGTCATTCTTCCTCTGCAATAGCAATAGCATACTCACCTGCATTAGGCAGCCCTTCTGCACAAACCAGCTCAGCACAGCAGCACTGGCTTCCCACCAGCACTAGTCCAGCTTTCTGGTACTTGCTTTGGTATCAGACCCAGGAAAATCCAAGGGTTGTGATCAAAGACCTCAACATTACTCTGAGAATTTGTCACTGAAGTGAGATTTTGCCTTTTTGCCTCTTTCAAGGAACAAATTAGATAGAAGAACAGAAGAGAAATATCAGTTCTTCATCACATACTTACACTATTAAATAGGTATATATGGATGTGTATAGACATGCACGCACATAAAAACATAAGCAAAATTTACTAGGTGAATAACAGCCTAAACCTGTTAGCATACACTGAGAGCCACATGTGCATGTGAATACGCACACATTATTTAACTTTGGTTATGTAGTTGAAATCACTACATGAAAATATTAAATTCAAAACTGTTTCCATGGGAATATCGGGGCTTGCACATCATTGTGAAGAAACATCTGTCCTGATTTGGGATTTCACCAATGTACCTTAGCTTTTCTCGCTTAATGTTGGTTGAGATTTTACAGTCAAAAGGCCTCAGGCAAATGAAACTTGCCATGTACACCCTCAGGGAAATGAGACTTTAGTTACATGCCTGATACCAATTGATGCCAAGTAGAACTTCATGATATTAATGGATTTCTATAATTAAAGAACTATTAATTAAAGTGAGACAACCAGTCTATTGGAAGTCTCATAATATTTTCTGAACCTAGCTTTCTAATGTAATTGTATTTCAAGATGCCTGAGAGTCACTTAGAAACTGGTTGGCACATTTTGCAAGGATTGAGCAGAGTCCTTGCCATGCTGTTCACTGATTTTCATGGTAGAATAGCAGCTCAGATCCCAAGGAGAGATGAGAAATTTCTCTCACAAAACTCAGCTAAGCTTTTCACTTAAGTACATATCGTCATATCTGCATATTATTATGCATTTGCAGGATAAGGGCATCTTGTACAGGACATGGGCTCTTCCATTTCCAGTTTGGAAGAGCTTTCTAAATGCAGATAATGTTTTAAATCTTTTCCTATGAAATAAGATACCCATTATCTTATAACACAGTCCCATTAAAGACAAGTAAGTGCTATGAAGGTGTGAGCTGCTTGCATAAATTGCCATGATGACCAGCAGTATCCCATGCTTATGACATAAAAGGCCAGTAAGGACCATTAGCACCATTGCCCCTTACCATGACCTGTGTACTTTTATGCTGCACCAAGAGCGCCCACTTCCTAGAATCAGGTTATTTTTTAATGTTAAAAGCTCTGATTCTAACTAAAAGAATATTTATAGCTCATGCAGTAGTAAAAATGCAGAAAAAAGCTCCCAAGAGTAACTTCAAAATTCTCAAAAACTTGAAATAAAATAAGGAAACTCCATTCAAATTTGATTCCTGATGTACAAAGCATAGGGCTGGATAGTACAGTTCACTTGCCTACAGCCACAGACTAATAAAAGTTAAACCCCACTATAGAAAATGGTAGATCAGCAGTGTGAGCACAAAGCCAACTAAATTTCTCACCCTATGGTTTATTTTTTTTTAAAGGTAGAGAAATGTTGCCTGGTATTTTCTGTGTTTTAAATAACTTATTGAAACGTAAGATCATATGCGGTACCATGTTAATAATACATGAATAATACCTCAGTGACAACATCCCTTACCACACCACGGCTAAATACGGACTTTCTTGGGATTTTCTGCTGTTTGGATCGGAGAACACATGTGAGATACAGTGGCACCTGCAGAGAAAATGAACCACAGCACTGCCAGGCTAATACCTGGTGGACTGAGCTCTGAGATCATAGGATAGGATAGGATAGGATAGGATAGTTGGAACGGAAAAGAATCACTGAGTATAAATCCTGGCTTCACAAAGGTCTACCCAACACTCAAAACATTAATGAGAGCACTCTCCAAATGCTTCCTGAACTCTGGCAGCTTGGGGCTGTGCCCACTGCCCTGGGCAGCCTGTTCCATGCCCACCACCCCCTGGAGCAGAACCTGTCCCTAACCCCCACCCGCCCCTCCCCTGACACAGCTCCATGCCGTTCCCTCGGGCCCTGTCGCTGTCACAGAGAGCAGAGCTCAGAGCTGCCCCTCCGCTCCCTGTGAGGAGCTGCAGCCGCCATGAGGCCTCCCCTCAGCTCCTCTGCTCTGGGCTGCACAAACACAGGGCCCTCATGGTGGGACAAGCCCTCCCCTCACCCGCTGGCAGTGCTGGGTCTGGTGCACCCCAGGGTATGGTTGTCCTTGTGGTTGCCAGGGCACACTGCTGACTCGAGTTCAACTTGCTATCAGCCAGAACCCCCAGATCCCTTTCTGCGGGGCTGCTCTGCAGCATCTCATCCTCCAGTCTGTACATCTGACCACGGTTGCCCTCTCTTAGGTGCAGAATCCAGCACCGAATGGTTAAATTGTTAAATTTCGTGCAGTTGGTGATTGCCCAGCCCAAATGAAGTTGGCTAAAGAGGGAACCTTGACAAGGTAGCAGCAAGGTGTGTATATGCCCAATAGCATAATTTTTAGCTGTGTTTTCAGAATAAAGTATGAAGAAGACTGATGCAACCTCCTCTGGCCATCTCTACTGATAATCAAGATAATGAATTCTGCAGTAGCTGCAATTTTAACACTTAGTTAAGGCAATTCTCAAGTAACCTACATGAATTTAACACACAGAAATAATTAAACATGCTATGGAACAGATGCTGCACAAACAATGACAATCAAACAATTTACACTTAGCAGACCTTACCTAGCAGTGAGTTTACTACAGTTCTGAGTGACTGAAAGACAAAAGCAGACATAATGGATATAATTTCAAACAGAGCACACCTGACTCGCACCATTTGGGAAAATTCAATGATTTTGAGCTATTTTCATTTTGTTAGACTCTTTCATTCATGATAGTTTTTACTTTTTTATTGATATATATGCAGGCATAAATACACACACCATAACCTTAGCAGAATCTGTTCCAGAAACTATTATTTTGTATTTCATCTCAACAGAACACTGGTAAAAATAATAATAATGATGATAATTAAATCCAATTGCAGAGAACTTGGATTCTGGTTTTAACATGGCTTAGGTGCACTTGCCTGTGAAAAAGGCACGATTATGAGCCCATCAAAAGCACTCATGATTATTCATACAGACTCATCAACTGCAAGCCAAAAGAGCAATCTGTTTTATATATATATATATGTATATATAAAAATTATGCAGACTGTTCATAGATCATGTCACAAATATATACAATATATACAAATTGTTCACATGCATGGGAATTCAGTACACTGGCTTACTATCAAGGTATGTTATTAAGGTATGTTCATTTTCTGTGCTGGCTGCCTTCCAGGTATCTTGGTGATAGTCAATAAATGATTATAATGTAATTAACCAAAAGTTTGGAGCATCTAAACCATTTTCTACTCCATTCTTACCTTGACCTAGTAAGGACTGAGCTAGCTTGAAAGAAACCAGTGTACTGCCCCAGTAAATAGGGGGAATTGTGGGGGGGGGAAAAAAAAAAAAAAGGAAACAAAAGTGGTCTGATTTACATGAAACTTTCAGATTGACTTAATGTGCACAGCTCCCAGGGAAGTTTCAGGGCCAAATTCAGCAGTGACACAAGTGATAGGGTAAGTTAGATAGGTGTCAATCACAAGAAGAGTGTCAATCGGGAGAACTGGCAACACGCTTTAGTAGCACTTCCATGGGGTGATTCGATGATGGATGGTTGTGAGAGCTAAACTGTAATTTATGCACTGTGGCAACTGAAGTGGAGGTTGGCAGCACAGAGAGTAGATGACAAGGGTGAAAAAATAAAACAGACTTTCACCTTTAGTGACAATATCTCCATCCTTCCAAAAAACACTGGGGGGATTCCAGCTTGCCTTTACCAGGGCTGAATGTAGCCACAGTGAAGCCATTTATAGGTGCCAATTATAAACGTTTTGCTGATTTCCTAAATTATCTTTGACACTCACTTCCTTTTCCTGATTGATTTCACCTGAACTGACTTAGTAGCATTTCAAGTGGGGGAAATGTATATGTGAAATGTGAAAGAAAAAATAGAAGGTAAAATACTATTATTCTCTCCTTTCCTGATGCACTAATTTCACAACTTTATGTGGTGGACCTGTCCACCACTTAAGGCCATCTCTTGAAGATGTAGTAAAGATCAAAACAACCCAGATGGCAGCAGCTCTTTTGTTCTGCAAGGCTCTTGCTGCAAGAGGAACGACTGTGACACAGCCTTCTGCCAAACTGTTTTAGTTGACACAGGAAGAGATGAAGAAGCCAGATCTGTCAGAGTTGAAGAGACAGAGAGCCACCAGTAATTCTCACCATTACTGATCCTTTGTAGAGTTGCCAAAATTCTCCATTAAAGCTGCTTTTTAGGCAGAAAACTGATTTTTTTATTATTATTTTTATTTTTATTTTTTTTTGCATAAGCGAGTCTCTTTGTTAAAGGAATATCTGTTTTTCCCTTGGCTAGATAAAGTTTTCATTGAAACAATGTACACTTCTATTTCCTAGAGTTTTTTGTTGTTCTTTTTTTTTAAATCTCAAGCATGGTGTAAAGTCAGAATCAAAGCAGTTTTGATGCAGAAATGCTGCTGTGATACCTGATTCCCGGTCAGAAACTTCTTGACCTTACTGACCTGTACAGACTGACTTCCTTAACGAGATCAGGCTTTTGACCACACTCCAAGTCCAGGGCCATCCTCAGGCAGTTCTGATAGGGCTCCAAACAAAGAGAATCTATGGCACATCTTGCGGTTTGCTCAGAAAGTCAAGACCTTAACGTGGATGAAGGACCGAGCTGTAACATCATACAAGTTGCTGTGATATTTCTGTGTTTTGAAATTGCATAGTTTACCTCTTTGCTGAAAAATTTTCCACAGCAAAAGCCCCTGCATTTTTCAACCAGACAGAAGCCTTCAGTTTAGACATTGATTTCCCTGCATTTTCTGTTCTATTGTCCTCACCCAGAGGCTGGGAAAAAAAAATGAACAGGCATTTTGGAGTATGGAGCAATTGTGTCAGGGAATCCAGAAATTGTCTTTTGTTTTCATTTGGTGAGAAGAAAAGGAAGAGAATTTTCTGCTCTGCACCACACGTTATAGCTGGCTGTGATGTGATAGGTGTGCTAATGTTTGGGGGTTTCATCATTTCAGTACTGTCACTTTCCTTTCTACAAAAGGGTGCCTAGGATATCAGACTGATGCTTTTTTATGTAGCAGTTATATCCATAATAAATAAAATTTAAACATTTATGTTGGTGCTAAATTGAGCCTTAACTTTGAAAAGCTGTTTCTTAAATCGGTCCTTTGCAATACACAAGTGTACAAGAAGCAGTTTGCTCTCACCACCATTCCTTGAAATTCAGAGAAATCACTTAAAGAACATGTAAGACGTGTGGCTGAGAAATCAAAGTAAAAACATAGAGAATGTACTGAAATGAGAAAATAAAACATAAAAATTAATAAAATCTGTCAGGAACAACCGATAGTTCTCTAAACATTTTTAGCACTGAGCTAAGTGTTTCCTTATAATGCATTATTAAAATGAAAAATTGGGCATGTATGTATCTAAAGTATCTTTTATCTGAAGACGGGAAATGCTCAGTATGTTTTATGATCTTATTACAGAGAATTAATCAGCAGCAACATCCGAGGTGAAATTGGGTGATTATGAAGTGGCACCAAGCTACAGCTCACAGGACTTCGGGACAGCGAGCAAAGGCTGTAGCATCCCTGATGACTTTGGGCAACAAAGTGACAGCCCAAGAGAGATGCAGCATGTGCTTGCTGGACCGGAGGCCCCTGCAGTCTTTCTCAGGGTCCCAGTAGAAGATTGCGCTCTTTTCATTTGGAGTATCTAATATGCAAAATTCCTCCAAACTATCATTCTGAATTTTCATCTCTGACATACGTTCAGCAAATAGAAAAAATTAAAAAGTAATGAGGAGAGTTCCCAACTGCTTTGAGAAGATTCCACATATGTGCTAATTAGCGATTCTGTCTGAAAATATTCCCTGAAAGCTGTATGGGTAGTGCAGCCTGGGATAAATAATGCAAATGCCCCATGGCACTGTCACAAACACCACAATCAGTGCTGTTTGCAATTTCAGTGAGACTCTCCGAGTTCTGCACCTGAGACTAAAATATTAATGAAGTAAAACTGTAGTAAACAAACCGCCATCCCCATTCCCCACCCACCGCCAGCACACACACACACACTCTCGTTCCCTGCACCCACTGGCTTTGCTGGCACAGGATAAGAGGTATTTTAGGGAGACGCGAGCTGACAGGTGAATGTTTTCTTTGTACATAAAACTGTTCCTTCCCCCACGTGCTGCACCAAGAGTGTCCTCGTCACTGGACTAGTTCCCACACAGAGCTTTGATGCTGGACATGGAAGGAGCGCTGCTGCACACTGATGATAATTCCAGCAGGTTGTCTGCAACCTAGACTCACTGACTAGAACTGATGAAATTAAAAATAAAAATTAAAATTAAAAAGCAAAGAAATCAATGCTTCGCACTTTTCTCCCCTCAGTACAAATGCATCAGTCTGTTGTATGACCAGAGAGCTGGCAGAAAGCTGTTACTGTAGATGCCAGGCAAAACCCAGATATGTCAAGGTCTGCTCTGCATTGAGACCTGAGGGAGTAGATTAAGCAATCATAGAAGTCCCTGACAAGGCTCCATGTGTCCATGATGACACCCTATAGTTCTGGCTGCCCACAAAGACCGTCAGCAATTGCGAGAGACATTGGCAAAGCATGTCAAGGGACAGCCATGCAGAGAACAATAAATATAGAAAGATATCCCTGGGATGCTCTCACCTTGGGCAAGCAAGTAAATCTTCAGGTCTGAGTTGTTATTTAGCATATGCTTTCACTTACTACAAATCCAAACCCAAAAGTGACACTGGCCTCTACATACACAAATCTCACTGACTTGTAAGTTAAAAAGGTGCCTAAGCAGTACAATCTAGCTATCTAGTGGGCTGCCGTTGACTTCTGAGGAGGTTAAGTCTTTAATCTACTTAGATGCTTTGGAAAATACCATGCTGTTAAGTGCCTAAGCCACTTCTGAAATAAGAGCTAGGATGTCAAAGCTGCAGAGATGCTCTAAAGAACGTTATGAAGCATTCTCCTGCCACACAAATGCAACTCTGGAGTTAAATTTTGCTCTTCTACAAATACATCTTCTCTGCTAACTTCATCATGGCTATTGCAGGTACGTGGCCATAGTGAAATTCAGAGCGGATTTCAAACTCTAATGACTGCACACAGACTATTGTCCAGGTTACAAATACCTATTAACCTGTCCACTCATATTTTAGTCTATAGTCTCATACTGCAAATAATTCCTTTCTAGATAATAGGGGCTGTACATTCTTCAAGCTTCTTTTATGAAATTACAGCCCTGCTGTTTTAGCCCAGTGTTACAATAGCCCTGCCCACACTCTCCAGCACAATTCACTATCAGAAACTAGTTTATAAATGTCAGCCTGTGAACAGCATCCAGTAAAGCCAGTGGAAAAAAATAACTTTTGCTAGTTTGATAAATGAGGGATAAGTAGCACCATTAAGGGAGTTTCTACCTGTACAGAAACCTGTTCAGACATTGGATATCTTAGAAAAAACTCTAGGTGATCCCAGGCTGCACCCAGAGTCCACAGGCAGGCCCCGTTTTGGCTGTGGGATCTGTAAGCTCTGGTCTGCAGGGTGACTGTATATGTCAGCCCATCTACCCTGAAATCACAGAATCATTTGAGTTGGAAGGGTCCTTTAAAGGCCGTCTGGTCCAAATGCCCTGCCATGAATAGGAACACCTACAGCTCGATCAGGCTGCCCAGAGCTCCCTCCATCCTGACCTTGAATGTCTCCTTCCTGTGGACCCTGGTGTACTCGCCAAAGTGAAAACAAGACCAGATTCCCTTCCTTACTGCTTCTTAACTCTGTAACTCAGGAGGAGACATCCAAGGCTATGTACGTTTGCCCTGAGAGCGTTAGTGCCAGAAGCATTGTGTTTCTTCTACCACCTGTATTAGGGACACCTGAATTTCCCTTCAAAAAGCCATCAGCCTTTCCCACCACGGCCTTGGAGCCCACCTCCCCCTCCCTCAAGCACCTCCTGGATGCCCCCCAGCCCAAACCATGACTGCAAAATATCCCTGTTGTATAGCTGCCTTCTTA
Organism: Numida meleagris; assembly: GCF_002078875.1. Taxonomy (NCBI): domain Eukaryota; kingdom Metazoa; phylum Chordata; class Aves; order Galliformes; family Numididae; genus Numida; species Numida meleagris. Next base: position 124,298,235 of record NC_034410.1, read on the forward strand.
ACCTCATTTAAATTCTTCCTTCAAGCAACCTACACTGCGATGCCCTCAAATTACCACCATCTTTTAATGAGAAGGATGCTCTGCATACCCGTTTTATTGTTATTGTATTCTCTGAGCCCAGCTGCCTTCCACCCCAGCTCCTGCCTGTTATGCAGATTGTGAGCTCTCTGGGGTGCCGGCTGCTCTCTTCCTTGCATGTCTTCACAGTGCGTGTCATGAAGGAGCCCTGATCCTGCATCGGGGTCCCCTAACACAAACAAACAGATGAAAGAATAATTTGTTAGCCTGGATTGCAAATCTTCTTCTACAAGAAAAATGAAGTGATTTCCCCAGGCTGCCAGAGGCGCTTTCATGTGTTGGTGCCACGGTCCTGAGCTGGGGGTGTCAGTGGCGCATTGCATTGCCAGGCACAAGAGAAGGAAGAGAAGGGAAGGTTTGCTGTGCTGACATGAGCTCTGCATGCTGCTGCTCTACATCTCACCAGGCCACAGAGAACCCAATCTTGTTCTAAGGGACGCACTCTGGGAAAGGCAGCCTTCTATGGGCTGTTGTTTTTAGTCTGGGGTGAATATGGGGGGGCAGCCTTTGATGGGATTTTTCCTGTGTATGATCGCTTTCCTTTCAAGGGATGTGATATTTGGTTTGTGTTTTGATTTTATACTTCATAATCATGAAGGCAGAGGCTGTGCAAAGTTTGTTTGCACAGATTTATTATTAATTACAGTTCTGCACTCCAGGTTACGTATGCTGAAGTGAAATCACCACTGCGGGTCCGACTGTGAAGCATGCAATTTATATCTACATTCAAAATTCATACAAAGAATATTATATTATCAGAGGATATGTGATCTGTCTTCCACTTGTCTAGAGCAGTCTCAAAAATATTCAGCTGCTGTACCTTTTTTCAGCTCCCTCCTCGGGTAATTGAATCCAACCATTAACAGCCAGGTAGGAAAGTTTTTGTCCCATAAGGATTTCACTTCTTGGTACAAAAAAGGTCAGCTCAGTCAGTAAGAACCATTGATCTATGCTGCCAGCACCTCACATCAGTGCTTTCAAATACTCCAGGGTCTGACCATAAATACATTTTCAAATAGGACTTAACCAGTGGCATCTCCTTCCTCTGGAGAAAGTGAAAGAATTTCCACTCAACAAACACAGCACAAAGATGTACTTTGCTACTGTGAGACAAGTTTGGATCTGCATCTTATATTGCAAATAATTCACACTTCATTCAAGGTTTCACTTGTGCTAACTTGATGTGTTTCATGCTGAATTTTATACTTTTTAATTGAAAATATAAAGCTCAAGAATCAGCATTTTCAACATAAAATCCTGTTTTTTTTCCCTGCTTGAAAGGACTGTCGTTTTCTTGATGTTTTAAAGCACATAAATATCCTGAACCCATTACAGTGATCCAGCTGAATTTCTCGGTAAAACAATAGCTAAACAATTAATTGATTCAGCTTTGCAAAGGAAAATATACCGCATTGTCTACCGGGAAAAAAGTTTCAGCAACTCTGAAAAATTAAAGGAAAATGGTAGTGGTTCAGACTCCAGCATCTCAAATATCCCTTCAGTGTACCCACAAGACTCTGCCCGACTGACATCTGTCACAAAGATGATTGCACTTCCCTTCGTGTTTTGTCCCACGTCTATGCGTAAGAGGCTGGTGATGTGCCCTGTCAAGGCTGCACTGAAATCAGTAACAGTTCTCCCATATAATCAAAATTCAGTGGTCATTTTCCACCTATTAACCAGGATGTGATCACTGAACTGCTTACTCTAAAAACAAATTTATCAGGGATGTTTGAGCCTGTTATTGCATAATCCATCCGCTGTTTCGGTTTCTTTAGTCTCTTCTTGAAGACTGTTTCTTTTGTCTCTGACTTGAGTGATAACATAAAGAATGGCTTCTTTGGATTTCTGTATGTGGTTCCCATTTTACGCAGAGGGACCAACAGGTTACAATACAGTGTTTCTAGTTTGTAAGAGTCTTGCTAACAAATTTTCATGTGATTATTGCACACAATGCTTTAACTATGCGCTCCGGTTTCAAGCAAGTGCCCCAGTTCATTGATTCTTCCCTGATTGCCAGTATTTTAATTTAGCTGCTTCCTGCGGACTGACGATTGGACTTTCTAAGCTGATGATTAACATACAGAAATTGTACCATAGGTTTTTTTTAATTCGATTTATATTTTCAATTCAGTTGAATTTTCCTTCAAACAGGAAGAGGACAAGTCACTGATTGGTGCCGCTGGGAGGCTTGTTAGACCGATGTTGTTTCCCAAATATTGCTGAGGTGCTGCTGAACTGACTGAACCTGGCTAGAACTCTCTCTGGTTTGCATTTGTTGGCAAATGAAGCTACAACAGAAGGAGAACGGTGAGTGCCCTGGCCACTGCTGTGATGCTGTCTGGCAGACCACGTCCGCCCACAGCCACCGGCTCTGCAAAGGAAAGGACTGAAGGAGAATGTCAGGCTGCTCCCAGGTGCACCAAGGGTTTTTGGGAGCCCTGGGCTTGGGGAGACCATTCCTCAGAGCCACAATTACTCACTGGAGGTGCTGGAATGAGGCAATTAGCATTAGTGCTGGGACTCACCAGAAAATTGTGACCTCTGAGTGTAAACGTGGACCTGTCAAAGAGAGACACTGCTCCTCAGGGGCTGTGGTGGGGGAGAAGGGGAGAAGAAAGGGAGATGAACTTTCAAAGCAGGAGGTTTAGCTGTGGCTTGTATTTTCTTCTCTACCCACACTGCAGCGCTTATTTGCTGCTGGGGCTTATTAATTTTTCACTTGTGCCACGCTAAAAATAGTTAATTATTGAAAATGCATATCCGTCTGATGGTGAAAGGCTGTCTCTTCTAAACAGGTGACTGGTTCAGATAACCCCAGAAGGCACTTCTGGGTCTCCTGGACCCTTGATCAAAATTTCTTTTTTAATTTAAAAAGAACAGAGGTGATTAAAACTGAAAATGATGGTGAGGCTAATGAAAGCTTCCTCCGTCCCTCCTTCCCCAAGAGCTAGTGTAATGGACTAAGGGCTTTTTATTTATTTATTTATTTCATTCTTTCTTTCATTCTTTCTTTCTTCTTTTCCCTTTTTTTCTCAAATGAATATTTTCACTATATATGTCATGCTAGTCCTTTGATATTTTAAAAAAAATCAGATGTAGAGCTTTTTCTGTAACAATAGAATGAATGTGTGTGGATAATATTACTCACAGCGCTGCTTAGAGCTCAAAGGCTGGAATGTCCAGACTAAATACACAGCCAAGAGACTTGTTCTTTAACATTTCAATTAGACAGAAACATGAAACAACAGGCTTGTGACTTCAGCTTCTCAAAATTAAACAGTTTGACACAGCACAGAACATGCATCGAAATTCATTATGCCTTCACAGTTTAAATCTCCTCCTGCTGAAATAGTGGTGGAAGTCATTCCTCCAACATAGGAGTTACTTTATAAATGCAGCAGCTCCTATCCTTGGCAGGGATGGGTCACCCTTTGCATTTCAAAATCCAGAGTTAGAGCCACTTTGAAAGAAAGAGATCCACGTGGCTCCTTTTTGCTGGAGAAGAGCTGGAGCATCACCTGTTCTGGTGAACTGAGGGGTCAGCAGAATGGGAGCACTGCAAACACAGAGAGAGCATCCTCTCCCCTGCCTTGTGTTGCTGCGCTCCCCTGGCAGCTCTGTGCCAAGAGGGCATCACCACATTTGGCCATATCTGGACACATCTGGCTGGTGGATGCCCCAGAGCAGGGAGTGGCATGTGCTCATACCTGCCCAGCCTGCTCTGCCCCCTCCTCCTATCCAAATTCACTGGTTCATTCATGCACCTCCAACCTACCTCCAGTTTTGATTCACTTCTGACTGCAATGCATTTCCCACAGTGAGGGATGCAGAAATGCAGGCACCATGGTCTGGAGCACAAGTCTTATGGGGAGTGGCTGAGGGAACCGGGATTGTTTGGTCTGGGAAGAGGAGGCTCAGGGGAGACCTTATCGCTCTCTACAGCTGCCTGAAAGGAGATTGTGGTGAACTGGGGGTCGGCCTCTTCTCCTGCATAACTAGTGATAGGACTAGAAGGAATGAGAGATTCAGATTGGATGTTAGGAAAATTTTATTCTCAGGCACCGCAATGGGCTGCCCAGGGATGTGGTTAAATCACTGTCTCTTGTGGTGTTCAAGAAACATTTAGATGTTGTACTAAGGGACATGGTTCAGTGGGGAGATATTGATGGTAGGTGGACAGTTGGACTGGAGGAACTTGGAGATCTTTTCCAGCCTTGGTGATTATGTGATTCTGTGGTCAGCTGTAGGATTTTGACCCTCTGTGCAAAGGAATCCCTCACCTGTCATCTGAAGGGTTGTCAGCTCCTATGTCCTAAGCTGCCACCGCCATTTGACCCAGGCATCATATTTCTGCGCTAGTACAAAAAACAGTTAAATTGTTTTTCTAAAGAATCTTAGGAAAAACTCCTGATACCTCAAAGTCCACCATATAACTGGTAGAGTTACTAACTAAGCGTCCAGGGTGCATATCTCAGGAGTAATAGCCAATAAAGCCTCTGCACTGCGTCAGCTCAGTTTCACATACCCCTTTGACATGTTTGCAGTGGCAGCTGAAACATTATAGCTCCCTGAGAAAATATTTCAGTTGTAAGGCATACACACAAACATAGTCTGAGAGTTCCTTTCATGTTGGAAACAGGATCATGGAGTTTGGGAGAGAAACAGTGATGGAAATAGAATATATCTCTAATTTTAAAGCAAGGAATGACTCAATTATCTCAGGAGAATGAGTTATCAGTTACTGTAATTGTTATTTTATGAGCCCTACTCATGGTCCTGCAGTCTTTGTCCCTCAGTATCCATTCTCAGCACAAACCAGCAGATGACAAATAGCTGCAGAGAGAAGGGAACTAATAGAAAAGAAAAAAAAGAACACTGGGCATTTAAATAAACTGGAGTTTTCGTTATCTGGAAAACTCTCAAGGATATTTTGTAGACATCACAAAAAGAATTTTTGAGGATGGACATGAAGAAGAGCAAAGAGAAGACACTGAGATGTGTAACGAGTTTCTTGCCTATGGCAAGGGATAGCAAGAGACAAAGAAGAAAGATATTTAGTTCAAAAATTGAATGTTTTAACAACCAGACAGTGGAAGATGACAAATGTCATCTCCTTTCCCTAAGCAAATTATTCATGAGTCCACTCCAATTCTTGAAGATGTATTGGTTATACATCATCTTGAGAAATCACATTCAGCTGCTCAGATGGTTCACACATTACTTAAGCCTTTCTCTGTTTTTCAGTGTTTATGCCTGGTACCCCCAGCACCATGGCACTACTTTGGCTTCCAAATATGTTGAATGATAAAATTATCCAATGAAGAATGGTGAATGTCAAGCAAGTCTTGTTCTCATAGGATTATGTGTATTTAGCTTTGCCAAATCTTTGTTGTTGTTGTTGTTGTTTTTCATTAGCTTCCCAGAAATACTGAAGGAAATTTGAAGATATGATCCACAAGCATTTAAGTCCAGACTTTAGTCAAATCACTGTGGGCCGTCTGGTTTCCACCAGAACTGAGAAATGGGCAGGTGCCTAACTCTGTGCAGGAGCTGGGCTCACACAAGAGTTGGCCGAGTGCTCCCACTGTGGCTCCCATGTCTAAAGAGTATCAGGTTGACGAACCTCAGTGTCCTCAGGTTATCGTATAAACCATTTCTTCATACTAGTCTTTTCCCGAAGAACACCACTGCCTCACATACTGTATATATATATATATATATATATATATATATATATATATATATATATAAAGAAGACTCTGAGGAATTAAGACAAGATTAAAAAGGGAAAGAAGTTTTCTGTTAACGATTCCCAAATGATAGCCCAAATCTCTCTGACTAGCCAAGTGTATTACCTCTTCACCTATTGTATGACACTCCTGTGTGATGAAGAGACTAAACAAATAGGGAAAGGAGGGCTTAATTCCCCCATGCTGACACAAAAATGCTGACTATTATTCACAGCATCGTGTCAGCACCCCACTTCTGTTTCCTCTTCAGGAGGAACTAGAGATAATAACACTGGCTTAACTGCTCCACCAGGTACCATTGAGATGAATTGGTTTTCCAATCACGCGTATCCCCAACCACTATGTTTTATCATGGCATTCTCCCCACTCCCCAAACTCTAACTCTTGTGCTCTGTCAGTCTCCTTCACCTCTTTCTGCTGTAAGGTTACCAATACAGCAAACCAAAGGTCACTCATCCCGCCAGAGCAGTAAGATTAAAAGTCAAGTTCATCTTGCTACTTTCTGCTCCTGCAGATAGCAACAACTGTTGAAACAAAAATGGAACCGGAGCTAATTCAGCATTTAGATGTAACTACACTTCTGCTTCACACTCTTACATATTTCACTGTCTCTTGTCATCCGTATCAGACAGATACCTAACTATACTTGCCAGAGTACTCTTATGTGGTACATAGCCCATGCTATAGTCAAAGCCATCTGCTCAGACATATTCTCCTGAAGAACTGAGACTGGAGAATGAGAATAGGCAATTAAAAGCGATCCTGTGAGCAAAATCTGCTTTTTAACCTGACTCTTTGCAAAAATGCTGAGACAAGTATGGGGTGAGGTATTATCTTGGATTTCCTACTTTAAAAGAAGCCAAGTTCAGATTCCTTTATACTGAGCTCACATCTAACAAAGCAAATCCACACTGACTTGGCTACTGGTGCTCTCTCTGCAGCACTTTTGAACTATATGCAAGGGTAAAAGCTTGAAACACACACACCATTGAATAGTTTAGTTAGTAACTGGAGATCGAGAAGTGAACACAGAGGAATGAGTTTTTGTTGGTCAAGGCACTGCAGTTTTCAAATCTATGTCTTTTTGGTGAAAAAAATAAAGACCTGTGCAGGGCCAGATGTGAAGTCTTGTCGTTTGAATTCAACATCTTTAGGTGCCCCACTGCGATCTTATGAGACACAATAATGTAAATAAATGTGATCTGTCCAGCAGTGCTCTCATGCAAACAGAAACACTAGTTTCATAGGAATAATAAATAGTCCCTGTCTGCCACTGGGCTAAACAAGGAGAAAAAGTGCAGCGTTAACTGAAAAGAAGATACAAGATAGATGAGGAGGATACAAACATGAGTTTGATAATGACAGATTTCCATAAGAACCAAAGTTGAAGACAAGACAGAGAGTAGCTAAACAGAGAGGGTGTTGTGAAATTAGTCTGAGGAGGACTATGACTGACCGATGTGCAGAGAAAAAGTCAATAACAACATCACAAAGAGTGTCCATAAATCACAAACCAAAAGGCTTGAACTTGCACACACTTCCCCAAACATCCAGTCCGAGACAGAGCCAAACAATAAAAGAGAGAATCAGACAATATAACGGGGTGATGTCTCCAGTTAGCTGGGCGCTGCCAGCAGTCCAACAAAGAACTGCCCCACTCAGCTCAGTGATGGGTGTGAAATCCATAGGACAAAGATTTCCATACATATGCCCACACTCCCAAATAATCAGCTCTTTTTGAACAAATCAGAGAGGTCCGTACTCCCTCCCCAGCACGCTTCCCATCAGACCCACAGCACCCTGCTCCCACCACACACCAGTGCCAGACTGGTGTGAGCCCAGTCCCACGAGGAGCTGATGCCTTCTCAGGCTGAGCTAAGGTGCAGCAAGCTCCAGAGCTTCCATGCCAGTTTTAACAACCAGGTTATAAACTTCTGAAAAATATGAGTTCGTAATGAAAATACTAGCACATCAAATCCTATAATACTCACATTTACTGTATGTAGCTTTATATTATCCCATAAAAATAAATAAAACATGTCAACTATCATAAAACCGTGGGGGATTTTTCTTATTTTGTTTATTTGTTGTTTGTTTGGTTTTTGTTTCTAACAGTTGACTCCTTTGCATACAGAGGAATGGAATGGGGGTTTTTTTGTTTGTTTTATTTTAAAGTTGAACGTTTTTCTCCTTTTTTTTTTTAGCAGACTTTTGCTATGTTGTTTGTAATCCAGCTCTCGGGCTACACAGTTTCTTCTATATACTGTGATCAAATCCCAACTGGTTGGTCTAGTTTCTTCACATATATCTCTTGAGATAAAGCCTTTGCAGGAGGTGGAAGATAGAAATAGAGTTGCCACAAGCCTAGGATTTGGCTAGTTTATCTTGCACCCTGCTCCACTTTGCTGAAGGACATTAATTGTCCTGAGGTCTCAGCGGCCTATGCATTTTTTTTCCATTTTTTCCCCTCTATTACCCTCCCACCAGCAGAAATCATAACCATGCGAGCAGCAACTGCCAAAAGGCAGCAATTCATAATCAGCAGAGTGATTACAAAGGAGCCAGCAGCAATGCTGAAGTTTACAGCACTTCCTGCACACAAAACTACACGGTAAAAATATTTGCAGCAGAGAGTAAACAGGCTTAATGGGCTCCAGTTTAATTTCTTTTTATAATCCTATAGTGTGAGTATAGCACTTGGATAAAGCGCTGTACTGACGGCACAGAAGATGCAAGCACACTGCTGAGCTGCACAGCACATACGGCATGGGCACCAAAACTTCCCCATCTGGAGCTGCACCTATGCAAGAGTCAATGTGGCTTATCTTATCTTCCCCTGCAGCACAGACCATCTACTGGGAGGAGTAACAGCCTATAGAGGGCTAAAATTTCTGTGTAATCTGATATGCTTTAGGGAAAATATTAGCTTCTACTTCATAGGCATTGCCAAATCCAGTATGTATTCTCAAAGTACCAGGGTTTGTAGGAAAATTATTGGCACTAACAAGTGGCTGTCTTCTGCACAGCACCATGGAGAAGATGTATCACACTCCATCACTGATTTTATTATGTGCACCCTTCCTCATTCTTGCCAAGGGCAAAAATTAGATAAAGAAAGAAAAAAAGAGAACTTCAAACAAAAATAGTAGAATAAAATAATATCCATGTATAAAGCAGAAAAATAGAGAGATATCAAAGGAAAAAAAACCAAACACACTTTATACTCTCTCTGCTGAAATTTAGAGATACATTTCAACTTTTCACATCTGGAAGAATATTTATTTATCAAACACAGAGACTGCAAAGGATTCTCTATCACTTAATCTTCTGGGGTGAGAAGAATGCAAAACCTCTCTTTTAAACAAGTCTGTTCCCACAGTCTAAGTCTGCTTTTCTAAGAGATCGAGACACTTATACGTTTAATCTCATGTGATAATCGTGGAGCTGCTTAACTGTAACTGCTGCCTGAGACTGACCTGAATTCATTAAAGCTGCAAGGGCTGCTTTCCTAGTGAGGGGATGGTGAAGAGTGATCCTAGGGTGATGTAACCATCCCAACCTTATTTTCCCAAAAACAATGCAGAGGGATTGGGCAACTCTTTCATCAAGTTTTACAAATACAGGCAGTTTTACAATTGTCTCTTGCACTTAGTACTTATGCAAAATGGCCCTTTCCTTGGAAGGTAGCTGGCATAGGGAATGGTTTACCTCAGTTTCCCTGGGAGCAAAGGGAAGAGGCATGAAAACCCTTGGTTTGATAAGGACAACAATCCAGGTGCATGTTCAGCCTCAGACACTAGAAAGAGTGTTGATAATCTCTTGGATATTTCATGACAAATCATTCCCATTGCTGGGGATAAAATGTCTCAATGGCCACTTCAAAAGAGCTGACCTGTAATCTTGGGGCCACTGGGATAGAAGCAAGCACCCACTGCCTTCATTATTCCTGGGCTGGCAACCCCCAAATATTCCCTAGATTTTAGTTTTACCATCTAAAGCAGAGACAGCGTATGGCATTTCCTATTGCACTACCATGAACGGGACATTTAGCTACAATAGAGCTAAATACAATAGAGGATTAATTCACCTTCAACCATGAACAACTTCGAAGGATAATTAAACAACAGGAAAAACAGTCATGGAAAAAATGGTCAAAGTGAAGCATCTACCATGATTCCTTCAAGAAAAATAAAGGAACGAAAAAGCCATGAAAAGAACTTTGCCTCTCAAAGCAGGGTATCTAAGAACTTTGTGGTTGTAGACATGGCATAAATTTACTTTATGAATACTGTAAGACTTACAAGTTTTCATTTTTTCATAGAATCATAGAATGGCTTGGGTTGGACGGGACCTTAAAGACCATCTAGTCCCAAACCTCCTGCTGTGGGAAGGGTTGCCACCCACCACATCAGGCTGTCCAGGGCCCCATCCAACCTAGCCTTCAACACCTCCAGGGATGGGGCATCCACAGCTTCTCTGGACAATATAATCCAGTGCCTCACAACTCTCTGAGTAAAGAATGTCTTCCTAATATCTAACCTAAATTTCTTCTCTTTTAGTTTAAAGCTAATCCCTCTTGTCCTATAACTATTAGACCTTGTAAAAAATTGTTCCTCCTCCTGCTTATAAGCTCCCTTCAAGTATTGGAAGGTCACAGTGAGGTCTCCCCAGAACCTCCTCTTCTCCATGCTAAACAAGCCCAACTCCCTCAACCTTTCATCACAGGAGAGGTGCTCCAGCCCTCTGATCATCTTCATGACCCTCCTTAGGACCCATTCCAAAAGTTCCACATCCTTCCTGTACTGGGGGCCCCAGGCCTGGACACAGTACTCCAGATGGGTCCTCACAAGAGCTGAGTAGAGAGGGACAATCACCTCCCTTGCCCTGCTGGCCACCTCTCTGTTGATGCAGCCCAGGATACCGTTGGCCTTCCATGCTACAAATGTTTTCAAATGTTGGAGTTTTTTTCAATGTTTTCACAGAATATATATCTGGAGTGTGAATGGGAACATGAACAAGTGCTGATGAAGAACCTTAATTTTTGCTACAGGTTGCTTTACTTTCATAAAGTTGAGATATCTATGTTTACAGATTCAGAAGGTATTTCTGCTGTTCTGCCAGACCAGATCACTATGGTTTGTATATGTCTCTTTATGTATTGCTTCAGTTTCACATTCACAAAATTGCTACTTCCTAATAAAAAAAAAAAAAGACGAGGACTAATTTTTTTTATTGTTGACCATTGTTTACCATCTTCAAAATGTAATCCCAGTTTCACCCAAACATTCAGCCTGACGTGAAGAAATTTCAAATGATTCAGCCATAGGCTGATCTTCACAGCTAAAAACAGAGTGAAAAGCACTGGATATCTCATGAGGTGCTGACAAAGGTACATAACCTTGATGACATCCTGGTATGTTTTCTGTCACTCTTTGAATGTGTCACAACTTCCTGCAGCTGCAAAAAGGAGAAATGGACCATTCATGGCCTCTGTTAAAAGAGAGCCCTACAGGGAGGTAACAGGAATGAGGGAAAGGCTAAAAAAGAAAGAAGAAAAAGAGAGATTCCTTAGAAATTTCTAAGCAGCACTGCATAAGAACAGTTCCATCATCTGTTCAAGAGCTTCTCAGGCTGCATGGTCCAAACTGGACCCAATTCTTGCAAAGAACGACCCGGCAATGTAGCAAAATCACGTCCTGAGCAAACAGACCTAGCAGTGCAAGGAGAATACACTTAGGATGTCTTCATCATCTCTCCAGGAAACTTTTTAAGTAACCAACTTCCCTGACACATTTTAAATAAAGATAAATAATAAAGATCTGCAAAAGGAAGAGCACCAGCAAAGCAGATAAATAATTTTATTTCAGAGACATAGCCTGAGAATAATTGAAATACCTGAATAAAGTGATTCCAGAACATTGTAAGTTATGATTCACATGACAACACTGAGCAGTCACAGTTCAGGGTGATAAGAAATTGATTATGGAATGCCCACTTTTAAGCCATTACAGAGGCTGAATTAATTCACATGCAGGGTTATTTATTCAATTCCTGTCTGCAGTCATTGGTGGAATAAATACAGAAAGCTGGGAGAAAATTGCTCTGTTTGAAAATGTCCATATTCCTTGTCTTAGTACCTAAAACATCAGTCACAACATACTACATATTTTCTACTGAATGTTTGAAGAGAAATACACCATCTTGCAGCACCCCAGTTCTGCCATCATACAAATCTTTACATCCTGCTCCACTGCCTAGACAGTAATGGGACAGAGGGAAGTAGGAATGGAAGAAGACAGTAATTGCAATAAAATATCAGCAGTTTTTAAGCCAAGTGTCTGCATTTAACAGAGAAAAAAATCGAATGATTTGAGGGTGCTATTGCAGGCTTTTTAAACTGCATGTAATTATACAGAGAAAGTATCACACTGAAGATTATCTTCAGATTTCATGGGGAAGATTTTATGCAGCAGTTGACATATTACTATATGCATGTATGTTTGTGTTCTATACAAATATTCTCATGCTGAGGTATTATGTTACAAGAGCTTGTGAGAATCTGGTGGAATGGTGAACACTCATCCATCACCTCCCAATGGACTACTCAGAAGCCCATTTATTTATAACAAGGTAAAATCATTTTGCTGTTTTCTAGTTGATAGCAAAAAATGGAACTGCATGATGCACTTTTATGTTTTTGGACCTACATTTAAAAAAATGTCAAGTTGGTTGTCCAATATGAGCCAATTTAAAACAAAAACAAAAACAAAAAGAACTTTATCATTCTCCCAGAGCTAGATGACCTTATCATCTCATAATAAAGCCCTTTCTGAAGGTTTTGGAGGGGACCCAAATGAGGTCTCTTTCAGCGTGGGTGGCAACACTGCCCACAGCACAGGGTTGGAACTAGATGTTCTTTAAGTTCCCTTCCAACCTCAGCCATTCCATGATTCTGTGATGAAAAGCTGCGGAGATTGTATCCACTGAGAAAAAAAAAAAAAAGAAATCTATCATGATAATGACTTACAATCATAGATTTTTCTTCATCAGGAAATCTATTACTGCACTCACAATTTGCCTTTTGGCTCAGGTAATTTTCCTTTAATTTCTTAAAAACAATCATCTTTCGAAACTTCTTATTTGTTCTGGCAATTAACTTCAGCCTATTTATTTTCTCCACATTTATGTACCTAAGGTAAAAAAATAATCTTGAGAGGCAGATTTGGTTTTCCAGGGTGTTTTGGAGGTTACAGCAGTAAATTATAGATTCTAAGCCAGCATGCATATAAGAAAGTAACAGAACTTGGAAAGTAGCACACTTAAAAATATTAACAGATATGGATATAATAAAATTAATAAAGGAAAAGTCACAATATGTTGCAATGCTTCCTCTAGGCTGGTATTTTGATTTCAGAAGCAGCCAATATTGAATGCTCTGGAGAGCAGGGCTATTCATCTATTTCTACAATACTTTGCTAGAAAGCAAATGTTGGCCTGACCCCAACTGGTGATTAGGTTATACTGAGGAGTTTGAGGATTGATAGCCCTTGTCATTTTAAATTAGCACTAAATGTAGTTGAGGATGTTATTCTTATTTGGGTAAACACTGCATTCTTTTTGCAAATCATCTATATTAAGGTATTTGTCTCATAAAATAGATTGAGGTCCACTATTAAACTTGCATGCAGTATAAAAAATAGCACATGTAATTCATTTTTACAAGTGTTGCCTTCAACTTCATTGGTAAGAGCTCTTGACAGGCCATTCAAGATTTTCCAAGCCTCTATCAATTCTTATCTTTTTCTTTCTACCTTTTTCCATACTAAATAGACAAGACTTTTGATCTTACACCAGAAAATGACAAAAAGCATTCATCTGTTTTCTGTTTGGAGTCTATAACATCCTTTACAGAGCCTTCTCTTTTGTTGAAAGATTTATTGTTATTTTACATTTCTCCAAAACAAATTATGCCAAATATAATATACACATGAATATTTCTTCAAGAATATATAAATCCTCCTAATCTTACTTGAGAATGTTAAATACTTTAGAATAGCTTCTCTGCAGGGTGCAGGGTAGGGAGGGGAGGGGGCTGTTATAATTTTCCAGCCATCAGCCATGTCTTATTTAAGTTTCACCTTGCTTGAATAACTGGAGAACTATGTTCATCTTCATGTCCTTGGCCATATCATCAAGGCATGGGTAAGGTGTTGGGAGAGATTTTGTCTAGTTCATTTTTGTCCAGCATTCATTTTTGCTGCTATCTCAGGCCCAGTGATATTGTGGTCAGTGCTTCCCAATCACTGCCCCAGGACTGAGATCATTCTTTGCTCGGGAAGGAGGAGCACCCATATGAGACTTCTAAGGTGCATTCTCTGTGACCAGAGCTCACTCTCAGCTACAGGCCTGGTACATCTTTCTGAGCAATTTATAACAAGTGTATTACTTTGCTAAGCATGGCCACTCTAGTATTTAGCTTTTGCTCCAGAACAATCCTGGAGAAAATGCTTCATTTTAAGCACAAGAGTAATTCCATTGACTTCAGCAGAGCTATTTATATAAGTATTTCTATAAGCGTTTTGTTGTATTCTGACAATAAGAGGCAGTCACTGAGGCATTAGATGATGTAGATTAAATATACACACAACTCATCTTCCACCAATTCTCTTGCAGACAATTTAAAATTTGTGCCTGATGAATGGGAGATGGGAAAATACAATGAGGGGAATGTCACATATCTCTTCAGAATCACTAAATATCCTCAGCTAGTTTTTCTTATTTTATTTGCCCCTTCAGAAACATGAAGTCTACTAATTAAGGAAGAACTGGAGACTTGTCAAGATTATGAGAGTGCTGCTATGACATAACCATAATTCTTGATGACATTTCACTTTCCCCATCCAGAAAAATCTATCACACTTTCGGAGATGTGACCTTCATCTTGTTAAATGAATACTATAGCAAAGAGCTCGTTTGACCTCTTACCTGCCCTCCCGTCTCCACCATCCGCCTGGCCTCAGCAAGTCTGTCAAGCTTGTTTGCTTCATACTAATTAGCTTGATATCTTCGTCTGTTTGTGCTTAACTCACTGCCTTTGTTTTGTCTCTCTTTTCACTTTGCATGTAGCTCTATGGATCACATGGTTTCTCTTTTCCTAGTATCTAACTTGACCATCTGATTGCTCTCTTTTTTCCTTCAGCCTCAGTGTGAAACTCCTTATTTAGTCTCATTCTTCTTTTTTCTTGGTATGTTACTTGCTAGCAGAAGAATGGTCCAAATAGTTTTTTTTCCCTCTAATCTTTAGTCTTTGTGGCTTTCTGTTCTCTCGTCCCACCCTTTAGCCTGTTTGATTTTTACGAGCATGTAGCGCATCCTCTGGAGAAACACAAGTCTGACTTCAGTGTCTTTTTGTTCTCCTTCTCCTCATTTAGCATTCATTTTTTGCTGCAATCTCAGACCTAATGAGATTGTGATCAATGGTTCCCAAGTTGCCCCCTGCCTACATGTCTTCAATCATATCTTGGCTGTATAATCTGCTGTGCTCTTCTTTCTGTCAGTTGGTGAATGTATATAGTTAATGTTAAAAGCAATCTGGAAACACATAACAAAGCTGTATTTTCTCTTCCACTTAATAAAGTGGATTCTACCTTGGTAATTACAGAACTTCCTTTGTATCCTGTGAATGCTTGATTTATATGGTTTTTGGGGGGGTGTTTGGTTGGTTTTTTTTGAGGGGAGGGACAGTTTGTTTTTTGTGTGTGTGTGTGTGGAGTCATATTAGAATCCAGCTCTTTTTATTCTGGAAACTCAATACATTCCAGCCTTCAGCCTACTCAAGGAAAAAAGCAAAACTATGAAAAAATACCCTCTCACACACAATTATCTACCAGGCAATCACTATCTCACAATATTATCTCACAATGTTATCTCACAAAATAACCAGCTCTCAGGCAACATTAGCTTGTCCCTGTAATACTTGCGTGAACGTCTTTCTTTTACAAGATGTCCTGGATTTCACAGGTAGTGGGGGGCACCTTGGGATACTGTGCTTGGTTACCATTGTAATTAACCAAATTTAATCAGTGCTTTAATCAAGGGCTGGAGCAGACAAGAATGTGCTGTGATACAAAGTGAAAACATTGAGTCTGATTTCTACCAGGTCAA
This sequence comes from Numida meleagris, assembly GCF_002078875.1. Lineage (NCBI taxonomy): Eukaryota > Metazoa > Chordata > Aves > Galliformes > Numididae > Numida > Numida meleagris. Next base: position 124,314,230 of record NC_034410.1, read on the forward strand.
AACCTAAGGCTGGAGCCTCTCAAGTTGCTCTGATTCCCACTGTGTAGGGCTCTGTTCAAGAGGAGGGTTTTCTCCTGCTGCACTGTGATGATACTCTACCTTCCATCACAAGAAAGCGGATCCCATTTAACTTCCAGAAGGGAAAATTTAGGGTTTTTCTGATCCTTTCACAACCCAATGAATTTTACCCAAAGGACGACCAACCAAAAGATGAGTCCTGTATCTCACAAGATTGTGAGGGTTTGACTTTTTTTAACTGTTACAATCTCTGCTCCATCATGTGCCTCTTCCTTTGTACATTATTTGTCTTAGACTGGTAGCTGTATCTGACAGCTTGTGTGTTATATTTGAATGTGTTTTCCACACTGTATGAGCTATGACAACACAAATCATCCAGATGGATTGCAAGGGAATGGCACTGTTCATCCTCTTGATGGTGCAGAGCACGGGCAAAAGGGCTGTAGTGGAGAGAGTCTCCTGGAGATGCCCTCGAGGTCTCTGTGCCTGGCACCAAGCACCAGGGTATGAGGGAAGAGCTGGCGTTTTCCCTCCAGGACTCCAGGGGCTGGGGGCATCCACACAAGAGATGAAAACAATTTATGATCAGACCTCTGCACATCTGTGCCATTATAAAAAGGTAATAAATATCAGACGAGGAAAGGATATCGCACACTTGATTTGAGAAAAACTGAAAGTCCTATGCCACAGGCCAAATATAGAACTCCATTAACAATTATGAAGCACTGTTGATGAGGAGAATGAAGCACTGTTGATGAGGAGAATGAAAGAACATCCCAGGAGGAAATTAATAATTCTGTATTAAGTGCAGGGCTTGGATGGTGTTTGGTAAATAAAGCCTGGGGTCATGCACTGACTGATGGGGGAAAACAAAATATTGAATAACTACCAATTCAGCAAACACCATTCATCCTGCGCAGGGAAGAAAGTCTTTTGCCTATGGATTAGGGATAATGTTATCAGTTAATCAAAATTATATTTGAATGCTATTCACATAAAGTTACCAAATACATTTTCACAGCAGCTTCAGTTCTTCTGCTTCCAAATTCTGGGGCTCCTTAGAGCTTTCTCAGAATGTAATCTTTGTGTATGGTTTTTTTTTTTATGTTGTTGGTATCTTTTTTTATTGCAGTTTTTCCAAGGAAGTTTAAAAAGAAGAAACTCATATGCACGTACAATAGCTGCAGCATTATGCATGTATACTTATATTTCCAAATATTCTGGCTGCAGCAAAGCTCAGGGGCTGGTTACAGTGTATTGCTGGAGGAACAGACTTGGATAGGGAATTATTTCTCCAATGACTTAGAGGTGTGTAGATGAAGCATCGCCTCTCTCTGTCCTCGTCCTGGGAGAGGGAGTGCTGGTCCTGCACTATGCACTGGGGGCTGCAGATAGGGTCCCAAGCCCAAGTCAGGAATGTACATATTTCAAAAGTTTATCACAGCCAAAGCTCTAGCTGGCATTTTGGGATGGGAAGGAGCACAGAGGAAAAAAAAAGGAATCTTTCCTTTTTTGGAAAAAAAAAGGCTCCTTTTTTGAGCCTTTTTCTTGCCAAATGTCCAAGGTCTTTCAATAGACAGGTTAGGTGGACAGCTTAGAGCTCTTGAAGATGAGGATGAAGAGGAAAATAAAGTGGAAGGAGGAGCGTGAGGAGGAAGATGTTATCACATAAAAGCTTCAAGGAAGGTACACAAATGATCTCTCACTACCTGATCCATCATAGTTTGCATGCAAGTCAACAAGACCGAATGCTTAAACTGAGCTGTAAGCAAAATGGACATAACAAATGGCACATGAGCGAAAATCAGGAAGATGCATCACTAATGGAGAAACCTCTGAGGCGAGTGTGGGAAACTGATAAGCAGGTGTGAGAAGTGAAGAGTGCTGGTGAAAGGAACGGAGGCAGTGCAGGGCTGGAGAGCTGGGAGAAGCAGGCAGATACCAAGCCTTGAAAGCAATGACAAGAAACAGAAGTGTGCCCCGCCAGAGCTGCAAAGCCCGGGAGGTAGCTCAGAATTTAAGAATTGCAACGGTGGATTTTAGAATTTTACTACATGAGCAAACTACTTCAGATTTATAATAAGATTACACAAGAAACAATGTCATTCAACACAAAGATTGGAAATGACAATCAATATAAACCTGTGCATCCTATTTCAGAGAAGTGATCATAGAAGCTAATGAAATGCAGATAAGTTTTCCAGTATTTGTGTACCCTCTTATCCTGTCATTTAAAACTCAGAATTGATCTGAGTTACCTTAAGTGGCAATACTGTATCTTTAATGCTTGATTCATTTGTTGTGAAATACAGTCAAAACAATAATTTAAAAAGGAAATTTGAAAATGTCAGATAGCAAATGCATATTTTACTTATTGTAATGTTTGTTGATTTGAGGCTTTGAGGGCAACATGGTAAATATTCGGTTTGGCTGGCAAAACTGTGCAGGAATCTAATAGAAAGCAATATTGTTGAAAATGGATATCAATTGAAAACAGAGAGCAGTGTCAACTATTCCCCACTGGGAGCAGACAACAATAAAACCAGTCAAGCATTACACAGTTGAGCCTGCCAAATGTCATTACAGTGTAGAAAAAAGTAAAAGCACATACAAAGAACAGAAAAAAAAACAACCACCACTTGCCTTATTTATATTTTTCCCCTGGACAATTTGGTAAGATAAAACTGGGGGGGAGGAGAGGGTTAAATTTATTTTAATGGGGCTGATGGATAATTTGGGGGAACATATCATCCTATTTGGAATTAAGAAAAGATAAAGCAATGCAGTTTAATGTCTCTCCCAACAACTGCACAGCAAATTATATTGGAATACAATTTTAATTTTTAAACGTCTTTTTTTTTTTTTTGTCTTCCTAGGTCTTAATACCAAGATTATAGTATTCGGTGGAATAATTAGGGGAAATTTATTTTAAACTCTGCTGGAACAACAATTAAAGTAACAGTAATTGTTGTTATTATTATTAGAAACTAAGAAAGAAAGAAGAAAGGGAGAAAAACAAAGAGAAGGAAGGAAGGAAGGAAGGAAGGAAGGAAGGAAGGAAGGAAGGAAGGAAGGAA